>NC_090650.1:197300228-197647728 GCF_040937935.1 Hyperolius riggenbachi | reverse complement strand
TTTGAAAACACAGTTCTTTGTTTAGGAATTTGAAGATATAATGTATAATATATGTAGAAAAATATAGTCTATTGAGCATAGATGCTGTAGATAATCGATGAAAGTTACTCACAGGATGGGAGAGGGCAGGCACAAAGAGGCAGAAAGTCTTTAAGGTCTCAGGTCAATTCCAAGGAAGGTGTGCAGTGTTCAGCCGTGTGTGATACCAAGGAAGATCCAATCCAGCTTAAATCTTTGCCATCCCAAGTAATCCAGGTGTTCTGAAAGGTTATAGGTGTTGCTGGAGAAGTGCTACATACATTGTACTAGTGATATCATTTAAACATTGCAATAACCAGGAAAAATGGGCAAATAAAATTGTGGGTTTTATCCACAGTTTTATGTTTTATTTTAAAACTATAATGGCCGAAAACTGAAAAATAATGTTTTTTTTTAATTTTGTTCTTATTATTCCCATTAAAATGTATTTAGAATAAAATAATACTGAGCATATTGTACCACCCAAAGAAAGCCTAATTGGTGGCAGAAAAACAAGGTATAGATCATTTGTTTGTGATAAGTAGTGATAAAGTTATTGGGGAATGAAAGGGAGAAGCTCTGAAATGTGAACATTCCTCTTGTCCATAAGGTTAAAACAACCCACGGGCTGAAGTGGTTAAGAGTCCAAGCTGGCAAGAGTTAAGAAGGTGTTTCTATCACGTGAGACTAAGTCAGCCTTGACATTTATGAAGGTTTGTTATGACCTTGTCTGGTTCATGGTAGGTCAGCCGTTTCCAGATGGCCATTTATTTGTCTTGTCTTTGGACAGGTATGTGAGCTGTAATCCTGCAAACAAATACAGACAGGCAGTATACATTTTTCTTATAGTATTAATATGAAATACATTTAAATTCATCTCACGGATACATTCTTTCACAATACGTGATCATTATAACTACTCTTAAAGAAGATCCCTGCACCACATTATCATTAGTAGTTGACAAAAGTTTGTAACCCTCACTTAAGTCATAGCAAACTATGAACGCATTGCTAAATAGTTATGATTTAGCAGTTATGTGAGCACATCTGGAGTGAGAACATTTTTGTTATAATTCCAGAATAACTTGAATAGTCGTTTACTGATGGTAATTCATCATCCTGAATCTGTGCTCTCAGTGAAGAAGACAATTTCAGCATGTCAAAGAAGAGCTTTTACTGTATCTGCTTAACTTTATCAAAACATCTTACAAAGTGCAGTGAGGAGGAACAGAGAGAACGGAGCCTGACAGTTTTTCAGAAAAGTCTGCTCCATTAGATGCTTAACTCAGTCATTCCCAACCTTTTTAATGTTGTGAGACATCACGCCTAATATCCAGATCCCCATGACACTTCACATATGAATAATAGAAAAATAATAATAATCATGAAATCAATTAAAACAGGGTCCATTTTTTTTACAGAAAAATGTCTGCTGATGTACACAAATCAGGACTCTGCCTTTTCTTATAGCCCTGTTCTAGCTACAATTGGAGCAGAGGTGGAGAGGGTGGCAGAGCGGCAACTGATCAGTGGGGAGGGAGCAAGAGAGTGGACATGGGAGACATGGCAACACATACCGAGGCTTCCAATACACATAAATATTGCAGCACATGGGTTGGGAACCACTGGCCTAACGGATAAAATGTATTTCTCCACAAAAAAACTGGTAGGCCAAGTTCTCTCCCCACTGCACATTGTCTCTGTTTTGGTGATTTTAATCAGATACAATAAAACCTGTTCTGCCCACATTTGTATGGGTGTCTTCCGGGTGCTTCAGTTACCTCCCACATACCAAAAACATACAGCCAAGTCAGTTGGCTTCCCTCTAAAATTAGCCCTAGACTACAATACATACACTACATAATACATACAAAGATATGATACATACATAGTCTTATGACTATGGTAGGGTTTACATTGTGAGCCCCCCTGAGGGACAAGGACACTTAAGTGACAAGATAATATATTCTGTACAGTGCTGTGGAAGATGTTAGTACTATATAAATACTAAAAAATAATAATAATATGGTAGGATATTAGATTAAGACTATTGTAGGATTAGATTGTGAGCTCCTCTGAGGACAGTCAGTGACATGACTATATACTCTGTAAAACGCTGCAGAAGATGTCAGTGCTATATAATTACATATTTACACACAGTTTGGTATTGGCGCATTTTGATGGGAGCTGCAGAAGTGATCTGAGTGAGTCCCAGCACTCAGTATGGGCGATAGTTAAAAATAGAAGATTTTCCCGCCACAAAATACACATTGTAAGGCATCGTTTGCACACAAAATACACATAACGTTGCATTACCTTAAAATAATGTGGCATTGTATCCCCCAAAATAAACACAATGTGGCAGAGTACCCCACAAATATTCACAATGTGGCAGCGTGTCCCCCAAAATATACACAATGTGGCAGCGTATCCCCCAAAATACACACAATGGGCTCTATTCACAAAACTAAAAATTACTTATTTATCACTTAATTGATGAAAATAACCTTTCAGCACATTTGCAAGCAAAATAATCACTCAAAGTAAGTTAAAGGGGAACTGTAGTGAGAGATATATGGAGGCTGCCATATTTATTTCCTTTTAAGCAATACCAGTTGCCTGGCAGCCCTGCTGATCTATTTGGCTGAAGTAGTGGCTGAATCACACCAGAAACAAGCATGCAGCTAATCTTGCCATATCTGTCAAAACTGTCAGAAACACCTGATCTGCTGCATGCTTGTTCAGGGTCTATGGCTGAAAGTATTAGAGGCAGAGGATCAGCAGGATAGCCAGGTAACTGGTATAGCTTAAATGGAAATAAATATGGCAGCCTCCATACACCTCTCTCTACAGTTCTCCTTTAACTTAATTTCAATATTACTTGTCTTACCTTAATTCTATTATATTTTTGCTCTTTGGAAGTTTTGTCCCCCTGTGCCACCTCTGTTCCCCCTGCGTGCCACCTCTGTTCCCCCTAGCCTAGGTAGTCAGGCATAGGTGCCTCAGTATAGGTAGTGAGGCATAGGTAGATGCCTCAGTATAGGTAGCCAGGCATAGGTTGGTGCCTTAATATAGGTAGCAAGGAATAGGTTGGTGCTCCAGTGTAGGTAGCCAGACATAGGTAGGTGCCTAAGTGTAGGTAGCCAGGCATAGGTAGGTACCCAAGTGTATGTAGCCAGGCATAGGTAGGTGCCCCAGTGTAGGTAGCCAGACATAGGTAGGTGCCACAGTGTGGGTAGCCAGACATAGGTAGGTGCCCCAGTGTAGGTAGCCAGGCATAGGTAAGTGCTCCAGTGCAGTTAGCCAGGCATAGGTAGGTGCCCCAGTGTAGGTAGCCAGGCATATGTAGGTGCCTCTGTGTAGGTAGCCAGGCATAAGTAGGTGTGCCAATGTAGATAGCCTGGTGGGTGAGGGTAGGGGCTGCAGCGGTGCAGCAGGGGGTGGCCAGAGGGTGCATGTAGAGCAGTGGGGAATTAAGCTACTTATGCCGCCAAGATCCACCTCCGGTATTTACTTCCAGTTCCTCCGTTCCATCTGGTACGCAGGAACAGGAAGTATGCCCACTGGCCACACACCACTGCACTGCTGCGGCTCGCAAACACTCCTTCCTCCGGACCGCCAACTTCCCCATTCCCACCCATGGGCTTGAAAGTAATAATGAAAAAAAAAAAACAACAGGCAGTTAGGCGCTATCCCCTCCTAAAGTGCCGCTAGGGATCGGTGCCTAATGTGCCTTGCTGGAAATACGGGCCAGGTCAGCAGTATCAACATTGTGTGTGGGCTTTTTTTTATGCATGGAATGCATAAATGCCACATGCTAGGTATTCTTGGGAATGTACCAAACAGGTGCAAAATCCTCACGACATCATCGTCATCAAGTTCGCAGAAAAGCATTTGTCGGTTTTCAGCATTGCCTCCCTGCGTGTGGCGCTTTTCATCCCTGCAGGAGGATACAGAAATGTGGTGGTAAACAAGACTGGAAGCAACATGCAGAAGATGGCAAAAATCGGGATCAAAACTTGGCATTTGCACAAATGACGGTAAACACCGGTATGCGATTGTACCGATGGCTATCCATTCATCAGAATGGTCAGCGTTTAAATGACTAGTGCAGAGTTTAGTGTTGAAGAGACATCCTTGTGGACCAGCTGGCATTAGACATGAGCTGGCTTGAGTGCCCTGAGGATGACAATGCTGTGGGAGGGAGGCCCCAGGTTAATTTTTTGCCCTGGGCCCCATTGTAGCTTGAACCGGCCCTGCAGACATGCTAATGACCATGTTTCCTTTTGTCTACCCGTGTTACCTATATTATTATGCCAATGGTTTAGTGTTCCTAGAATCAAGGTTTTGTATGTCTAGCAGAGGCAACAGTTTTCTTTAAAGTGAAATTGCAGAAGCAACAGGCATGAAATTATAAGCTATGTCCAGATGCAGCACAAATAATCTTCAAAGAGGGTTTAGGCACTGATAAAATCTAAATTGCAAAGTACGGCTTGGGAGAAAATCTTTAAGTGAGAGATTGACTTTCCCACATGTGACAAACTAGTACAGAACATCTGCTGGTATCTTCATGGAGTTGATTACTCTCAATGTCACAAATAAAAATAAAATGCCCTTAAGATATTGTCCATGTGCTCTTCCATATGTCTGGCACTGGACAACACTTTGCAAAAAAAAACTAAATGTATTTATTTTTTTAAAACACCTATAAGCTTACAAGGAAACTTTACTTTTCTTGAGAAAAAATTTAATCATTATTAAACATACCTTCATAAAGAAAATCTATTCTTAATTCTACATGCGCTGCAAGAAGAAGGCAGTTAGCAAAGAGGCTGGGTAGAGCTGCAGGTATGACCATGCTGTTGGCATGCAAATGCTATGCTAAGTACACTGAGAAATGTAAAGAGCGATGGGATTTATGGATAATAGAATAATAGACACGATTTACCTTAATGAAAATTGTATATTTTTTATAATTGTAGATATAACTAAAACACATTCAGGGTACAACCTGATCATACTTGTCACAGGTATTCCTAACTTACTGGTACTTATAACTAAATCAAACTGGTGTGTCTGTAACTCTGTTAACGTGTTATTCTTAAATGCTACTTTTTTTCAATTTTGATTTTGGTTTTGTTTATTCTTGGCCTATGCTACAGCTACACAATATCTATAACACATGATTTGTCATCTATCTATTATGTAAGAATGTATATGGATATCATACCACAATAAAATGTTTTGAAAACAAACAGAATGAAACAAAAAATATTGACAATAATTTAGTGTTACGTATGTCAGACACTACTCCCATGATGCATCCCTTCAAGTCAGCAGTAAGGCCTGGAACCCACTGAAATCCGCAAACGCAAAACGCAACCGCTAGCGTTTTGTCTGAGCGGTTTGCAAGCGGATTCATGCACGTTTTCGGTCGCGTTTTGCAACATTGTATTTTCTTGCTCAGCGGTTGTGTAGCGTTTTGCGTTTTTATCCTGATTGGTCCTGTGAATTACTTTAATTTTGTTACAGTGTGCTGAATCGCAAAACGCTAGCAAAACCGCTCAGTTTAGGTTTTGCTGAGCGTTTCTGCTAGCGTTTCAATACTTTACATTGAAGCGCTAACGCTCCCAAAATGCTGCAGGTCCTGCGTTTGCGTTTCTGGGAAACGCAAACGCTCCTGTGGAAGTTGCCCCATCCATTAACATCAGCTGAGCGTTTTGGCAAAACACTAGCGTATCGCAGCGCTGCCAAAATGCTCAAAAAAACGCTCTTGTGGGTTCCAGCCCTAAGGGCTCGTTCACACTACAAGAGCTTTTCTAAGAGATTTGTGATTTTAAAAGCTCTTTCTAATGTTATCCTATCTGTGTGTTCTCACTGGAGCGATGTTATTTTGTAAAAATCCCCCATAGCATTGCTTTAGCAAGAGCTTTTAAAATATCTAGTGCTTAAAGTGAATCCGAGATAAACTTTTACTCATTGCATAATTGTGTTCCTTTCATATAGTTTATATGGCATTCCTCAAGCCAAATACTTTTTTTTTTGTGTTGTTTTAATACTCTAATTCCCTATAAACTAAACAAGCCTCGCCCACAGCTCCTTTTGTGCCTTGGCACTGTAGCAAGGGCTTATGGGAGCTCAGTCTGGGCAGGAGGAGGAGGAGGTTACTAGCCATTGATTACAGAGGCAGAGGGGAGGAGGAGAGGGGACTGAATTTACACACAGACAGGCTGATAGCATCTCCAGCCCACTGCCTGTGACAATGTAACAAACAGAACATGGCTGCCCTCATTGTATCACAGGAATAAATAATCATAAACGTTTAAAGCTGTTTGCAGCTAGATATGCTGTGTAAACTATCTAAACTTTAGATAAGATATATAGACAAGTTACTTGTTATAGTTAGTTTTTCATCTCGGATCCGCTTTAAAAAGCTCTTGTAGTGTGAATGAGCCCTAATCAGTAGAGGTGATGAGTTGCAAGTTTTTCTAACTGGTTGAAATTTGTATTGCAAATTGTATGCAGCTTGAAATGGAACCTGAAAGCAGTCAAATGCAGTTGCTGCGGACTGGGTCGGCCCAGTTACAAGTTGGTCAATGGCAAAACAAATATGAGCAGCAATAGAGACGTCATTTTAATACATTTCTAATTTGTATAATAACATTGTACTTTACATACTTGTATTTTTGCTAAACAACCCCCCCCCCCCCCCCCCCAGCTTACATTATAGATAGATTTAAAAATACTTTGTTGTGGCAAAAGGAAGAAGTAGGCTGCCCAGTTCTATTATGATTCTGTCTTTGTATCTATACAGTCGTCAGTAGGAACATCACCCACTCAGAAGGGAAGTGTGCCAAGGCTAATGGTCTCTGTGCCCCGAGACTCAGCAATCACAAACTTGAAGTAAAAAAGCTCTTTTATTGAAGCCTAAATGTCCATAAAGAAAAAGATAAAGCAGCTACAGCGTACTGCCCACTATTTCAGTAAAGTCCTTTATCAAAGCCGGGCTTCTCTGTCTCCAGCGCCGCTCACTACTTCCGCTAATCAGAAAGTAGTGAGCGGCTCTGGAGCAGCCTGACTGCACATGATCCTCACATGGAGCCCTGAAGGTGAGTTTTTGCTAAGACCCCTTGCTGCTTGCTGCCATACATTTCTGCAGTGGAGGGTGGAGCATGGAGGGGGGGGATCCGAGGAGAGTGCGGTAGGAGTCAGGCCCCCCTCCTTGTGGCTGAGTCCCAGTGTGCCGCTGCTCCCCCCTCCTTCACTGCGCCCCCTTCCCTCACTGCGCCCCAGGCGGACACCCGCCTGGCCCGCCCCTAGAAATGAGGCTGCAACTACATTTCATTTGTGTGTTTGTATCTGTACATGCATTTAACTTTTAAAGTATAGTTTGATATGTGTGTATCTAATTAAACAAGTTACACTTCACTCAAGACCAGCTATGGAGACACCTACTGTACTTTAAGTATTCTTATATTTAAGGGGGTGCCTCACTGAACTTTGTGGTCACTGCAAATAAGAGTCTTGTAGTCAGGTAAACATTTTTTTTTTATCTTAGAAAAGAGCTAATGGATGAAATTACCCACATTAGAAAGGACAACCTCAGGCTTCAGCACCATTACAGTCTATCAGTGCTTTTACAAAGGCCTTCCTGCTGTGTTACATTCTATTCAGTCAGTATCCAGTCACAGAAAAGCACTTAGCAGACATTTTCAGGTCATGAAACAATAATTCGGACTCAAAATGCATTATGCATCAGGCAAGTGCAAAATGATTTCACTGAAGAAAGGCTTCTTTTTACTAATCTGAACAATGTATTGCGCATGCTTTCAATTTCAATACAACAGAATCCTCAGGTAATGAAACGGTGTAAGCAGACAGCCCGAAATGTAGATTGGAAACCAGAGATGTATTCACATTTCTGATGGGGTAAAACAAGCTAATCCTACTTGTAGTATGGTTGGTGGTATCTAAAGCCCAGTCAGCAAGATCGTTTCTGACCTTTAAAGGTATTGGGAGGCTTAAGGTCCGTACACATGCCTGATCAAAGGCAACGACAGGTCCGTCGTCACCTCCTGCTGGGCGTGTTTCCAGCAGACAGTACAGCGTGTGTACAGTCTGTCGCTGGACTGATAAGGCTGTTTCTGACATCTTTATCAGTCCAGCGACAGACTGTACACATGCTGAACTGTCTGCTGGAAACACGCCCAGCAGGAGGTAACGACGGACCCGTCGTTGCCTTTGATCAGGCGTGTGTACGGACCTTAACACGTGTGAATCCACTACCTACAACTCTTTCTCCGGGATAGACATGTTTCTGCTCACTAGATATCTCCTTCCATTGGTGTCAGATATTTCCATCCTGCCGCGTTTGGTATGAGATCACTCTCCTCTTTGCCTCACTCTACAAGTAGGTACTAAACCTCTGTTCAAATTCTGGAAATTTAACCCATTTTGGCTTGATTTACTTCCTGCTGATAATCAATTCACAAACCAAATTACTGAATTATTTTTTATCCATAGAGATGACGGTAACAGAGCTTTGGTATGGGATTCCTTTAAGGACTTTTTGAGAGGTATTCTGATGCAAGTGGTGGCCAAGGCACCTGTCACAGGAGCCCTAGTGGTCAGACCGCAAATTGCCTTCCAATCGGTTTCAGCACACAGACCATGCAAACTTTGGTTGCGATCTTTGCGCAGAAACCGACAGAAATTTGGGCAGCAGCCCGACCAGAAGGGAGCCTGTGAGGTACGGTAATTACAACTTTAAACACTAGTTCAGGGTATCTGCCACCACCTCTGTTACAATGGGACAGAGGAGCCCGTTGACTGAGCCTAGATCTACAAATAAAAATGGTTAAAACACACTGTATTCTGTCTAGCCAACAACAAACAATAGTAGCGTCTCTTCAGAGACCTGGGATCAGTTCTGTGTGTGCTGAATAATAGGGTAGCTAGAACAACAACTGACGATGGCGTCGGTTTATTGAAAGCAATATAAATAATTAATATATACAGACAATTATTAAAATCAACAATTATTAAGACAGTAATAGCCAGTATGAAATAAAAAGGGGAGAAAATACTTAGGGTTTCTGGAAATATGTCCGATCTGGAAACACTTGTAGAGTTCCTTTTGTTCAGGCCAGCAAAGTTTAAAATCCAAGCAATATGGAAGATGCCCTTTGTTCAGTTCCGACAAGATGGCCGATCAAGATGGCCACTAGCTATGTGTCCTTTGTTTCAGATCAAAGTTCAGCAAGATGGCCGCCAGCCATGTGTCCTCTGGCTGGCAATGTGCTTTCAGGAAGGTGGAATTTGGAGGACTGAGGGGAGGGCCCCTCGCAGGTACTTTTGAGGAAGCTGGTTTGGGGGTGTGGCAATGCCGGCCCCCTCTGAGTTACCAACAAATGACAGTTCATTCCCTCTGAGAGATTTTAGGGCTAAACTTATGAAATGCTGTAACTCCTGAACCATACACGTTATATTTAGGGGGGTAACAGATTCATACTTGTTGGAAAATACAGATTAATATGACATCAAACAGGGCTAAGCCAGCGGGTCAGGCTCCTGAGAAGATTCATATCTCAATAACCGGATGGGCTATCACAATGAATGTCATATCAGCACGATGGCCAGATTTTATCGAACAAGACGATATGAATTTTATAGCTGTGCGACATACGGTTTTCGTATACCGACAGGAAATCATACCACCCATGCTTTTCTTATGGCTGGCTAAGTGGCTCCGGCCAGTCTGGGAAAGAAGCAGGTTTTGAATAGCCCCCTGCTGGGATTAGCTTCCTGAGCACAAGGGTTTGTTCCTGCTCATTAGCATATCAAAAGAGCCATCCTGCAGTTAAGCAGAGGCTCCTACACAATCAATCCCGATTCTAGTGATCTGAAGCGCAATTGATGCAGAGAATTGAGTGCGATCGCTTTTTCTTCACAGGCGGTTCCAGGACACGTCTGCGGCCCCGCAACCGTCCGTGACAGCACGTCTCAACACTCTCGCTCTACAAGTAACCCAGTCAGAAGCTATATATCACGCAGAACAAACACCCGCAGCTAGACAAACATGGAAATCTGCACAAAATGCGCATCGAGATGTAATTTAAGAACTTACACTTAGTAAGATATTCTTCAATAAACAAACAGTATACAAACAGGGGGGAAAAGCTGGTACGCTTCTTGCTAAGATAGCCAAAACCTACTCCTCTCCCCCTGTTATCTCGCAGATTACCTCCCCTCAAGGCCATATAGTTGATACCCCACAAGAAGTCAATGCCACTTTCGCTGAATATTATAAGCAACTCTATACTAGTCAAACCACTGCTTCCCAAACAGACCCAAATATATCTAACAGAACTTAACCTACCTAGATTAACGGACAGTCAGCATACGCAACTAGATTTGCCCATTACCCTTGAAGAAATAGAAGTAGCAATTGCCAGCTTTCCCAATAAAAAAGCTCCCGGACTAGATGGCATACCAGTAGACCTATATAAAAAGTACTCTGAGATATTAGCTGGTCCTCTGCTTGAGGTTTTCCTTGAAGCCTTCGAAAAGCATAGTCTCCCCTCTTCTGTGAATTAAGCCCTGATTGTAGTGATCCCCAAACCTGGCAAGGACCCTTTATTTTGTGATTCATACAGACTGATTTCGCTCCTACCTACCGACGTCAAAACTTTAGCCAAAATTCTAGCAATAAGACTAAACAAAGTTATCATTACCGTAATACATCTGGATTAGACTGGATTAATGCCCGGGAAAACCAAAGCGATTAACATCAGACGCCTATTCACGAATATACAAGCTCCTCATTTAAACAGTGGATCACGTGTGATTGCCTCGCTTGACATGGCTAAGGCCTTTGATACGGTCGAATGGCCTTTCCTCTCAGTGGTCCTTGCCAGGTTTGGTATAGGGGAAAATTTTCAAAAATGGGTATGTATATTATACTCCCAACCTTTAGCCAGAGTCAGCACTAGTACATGGATTTACCCCTCCTTCCCGTTGGGTAGGGGCACGAGACAGGGATGCCCGCTGTCTCCACTTTTATATGCTCTGGTCGCAGAACCCTTGGCATGCCGTATTCGTGCCTCACCTGAAATCTCTGGCTTCAAAACCAAATCCACTGAAGATAAAATAAGTCTACACGCAGACGATACGATCTTGTATCTTGCGGATGGTGAACCATCCTTGTCTCGTGACCTTGAAATTATTGAAGAATCTGGTTTCTACTCTGGGCTCCAGGTAAACCGCTCTAAATCAGTTCTTCTTCCACTTGAACCACTCTCAAGCTCTCCAACTGATAACCCGCCACCCCTACAAGTAGTTGACGCATTTAAATATCTTGGAGTTCAAATTCAGGTTGACCCCACTAATTATCTTAACCACTTGCCGACCGCACACTCATACCGTGCGGCGGCAAAGTGGTAGCTGGAGGACCAGCGACGCAGATCTGCGTCGCCAGGTGCCTCCCTGATTAATCAGGAAAGGCCGCTCGCGCGAGCGGCCGTTTCCTGTTAGATCACGGAGCGGGTCTCCGTGAATAGCCTGCGAGCCGCTGATTGCGGCTCGCAGACTAAATGTAAATGTAGGAGACATATGTCTCCTTTGTTTACATTGTACAGCAGCGCCGTAAGGCAGATCAGCGATCCCCGGCCAATCAGCAGCCGGGGATCGCCGCCATGTGACAGGGGACAGCCTGTCACTGGCTGCACAGGACGGATAGCGTCCTGTGCAGCCCGGATCACCAGGGGGGAAAAGTAGGAGAGGGAGGGGGGAATTTCGCTGCGGAGGGGGGCTTTGAGGTGCCCCCCCGCAAACCTCAATCAGACCCCCCCTGCACATCATCCCCATAGGGGGGGGGGGAAGGGGGGCGATCTGGTCGCTCTGCCTGCACCCTGATCTGTGCTGGGGGCTGGTCCTTAAGGGGGGGTCTTTAAGGGGGGGTAAAGGGTGGGTCATCAAGTGGTTAAAAGGGAAGTGTACTCCTTACTCCCCCTGGTTCATTCGCGATGCAATGCCTGGGCAAAACTCCCCTTAGTAGTTGCAGGTAGAAACAGCCTAATTAAAATAATACTGCTACCTAAAATTCTATACATTATCCACCACTCCCCTGTTTATATCCCATGTACTTTTTTTTTTTTTTTATAAAAGTGAAATGTGCACTTCTTAGCTTCCTCTGGGGCAAGGGAAGGGCTAAGTTGAAGAGTTTGTTACTGCAAAACCCGACTAATTTAGGTGGTATTGCATTTCCCTTATTTCAAAAATATTACTTGGCAGCGCAACTTCAACACATTTCTGCTTGGTTCCTAGTCCCAGCCTCTACAAATACTGAATCCCTCGGATATCCACAAGACCCCACTTTTGGAAGCCCAGCCCTTGACACTCTCTGATGCTTTGTCCCTCGAAATAAAAAACATAATACAATCCTTATGCAGGCTGCACAGGTTTGGAAATGTGTTAACAATAACAATAACAATAACAATAATATTTATATAGCGCTTTTCTCCCTGGGGACTCAAAGCGCTGTGACCCTGCATTATGCAGTCTCAAAGGCTAGGGAAACAAATTATATAGTGATAAAGGCATTGGAAAGCATACCCCTTTGTGGGATAACCTCAATCTCATCGAATTTATTACTATACCTGACTCTTCATTCTGGATAACCAGAGGTATGATCATGCTTGGCAATATTACATTCAATGGTCAGATTCTTTCGTTCTCTGAGATAGCAAATGCATATTCCATCCCTGTTAACCAAGAATTTAGATACTGGCAGCTGAGATATGCCTTCAATAAACAATTTGGTACAACTCCCATACAAATTTATAACTCTCCTATCATAGAAATGATCAAGAACGGCCCAATCAGACATATGATAAGTGAGCTATATAAAACCCTTCTGGACTATGGTGCAGAAGAACTTACCACCCCTTCACAAAATAAATGGGTATCTTGTGGGTTAGACATCACAGATGAGGATTGGGATGATGCTCTTTTTGCTCATAAAAAGGTTTCCCTCTGCATACGGGAACATATTTCGCAAATCTATATACTGCACCATGTGTAAGGGACTCACCTGTCAGCGGTTCCAGCGCTGGCTCGGGCGGCTCGGATGACAGAGTGCGGCCGCGAGTTTCCTCTTTCTATTCATCTGGCGGCATCCCCAGCACACCTGCGGCGGTGCCTGGGAGTGCGTGTCTCCCCTGCATCCCTGGGCGGGCGTGCGTGGCTCAGTGCCGCTTTATGCCCCTCGTCGTTGGCAATAATAGTATCAGCTGAGAGTTGGTCAGCTGACACTGAGCTTGGTGCTGATTGGTTGCTGTGGGTTGGGCCGGCTTTCGGATATTTAAACCCCTGTATCTCAGTCAGTCCTTGCCCGTGATCGCATTCAGTATGCTGGTGCAGGGCACTCTGTCATTGTGATTAAACACCACTATACTTAGAGCCAAAGTCCCACACATAATATCGTGTCAGGGATCTTACACATGGTATGTGTCTCCGAAGGGCTAAAATTACATTAAAACACCATAAAGAAAAGATGCCCAATGTATAGACCTGTACAATACTAAGTCACAACTCAACACATCTCAGTATATTGCAAAAAATGGGTATATTTATTGAAAACTTTCCTTAACACAAAAATACGTTAAAAACAATAAATACAATCTGCCTTCTTAATCCAAATGTAATTGGAAATCTCTAGAGCAGCAGAACAATAAAGTGTTGCAGTGTCTATAACGTGATCAATTGATGTGCAATATTGCACAGCCCTCAAATGACAATCCGTGCAAAGATTATATTTGCGCGTATTGTCATTTGAGGGCTGTGCAATATTGCACATCAATTGATCACGTTATAGACACTGCGGCACTTTATTGTTCTGCTGCTCTAGAGATTTCCAATTACATTTGGATTAAGAAGGCGGATTTTATTTATTGTTTTTAATGTCTTTTTGGGTTAAGGAAAGTTCTCAATAAATATACTAATTTTTTGCAATATACTGAGATGTGTTGAGTTGTGACTTAGTATTGTACAGGTCTTTAGATTGGGCATATATTGTGATTAGTCTAGTTGTTCTGATAGATATATATGCAGTGTTTGCAATATATATCTATCCTTTAGACTAGTGTTATTATTTTCTTGATATTCTGTGTATGACTTTTGCTACTCCTTGACTACGTTTTCTGCCTCAACCCATTGTACCTTAGACATCTGACTACCCGTGTATGATCTCAGCCTGTTAAATGACCTAGCTTTCATCTTAGCCATTGTACCTCAGCCATCTGACTACCCGTGTATGACCTCAGCCTGTTAAATGACCAAGCCTTGTCTTGACCCATTGTACCACATCCATCTGACTACCTGTGTATGACCTCAGCCTGTTAACGACCAAGCCATTGTCTAGACTGATTGTACTGCAGCCATCGTGTATGACCCTAGCTTTGTTTTTACTATGAATAAATCTGACCTCTGTGCATACGTAATCTACCTAGCGTGATACCAGGCCTACTTAATCCCCAAACAAGTCTAAATACAACTCACAAGTCTCTGATATGTGTCCCAAATGCCAAGTTACCCCCTCAACCTTTTTCCATCTGATTTGGGAATGCCCAGTTATCTTTGCTTTTTGGGCCCAAATTACTAAATTTCTATATGACAAGACGGGTTGTCCTATGAACTTCGACCCCATACTGTGCCTCATTGGTGTAATTCAGGATGAAGCACTTGATAACTCCCTTAAAACCTTTTTATCTGAAGTGTTGTTTATGGGTAGACTAGAGGTGGCATGTAGATGGCTAGCGCCCACGCCACCTTCCTTTGAAAATTGGGTCAAACGAGTCAGCACTGCTTTACCCTACAAAAAACTTGTATATTTGCACAGAAGTGCACAAAAGAAATTTCATTTAATCTGGGACAGATGGAAAAACCGGTAACACTCACACAAACTAATAATTCCACATGTTAGAGGCCCCCTAAATGTCTTGGCCTATCTCATGTAACTACCATGTCCTCTCAAATACTTATTTAATCTATTACTATTCTTAATTTTTGTGCTTTTGTGCTTGTTCACATTGGCCGACTGGCGCCTGCTGGCCAGATAGAGGTAGGAAATTGCCTGAACTAGTAGTGAGCAATTGTGTGTGTTGCAGTTTGCATTCAGTTTAGAGGTGATGGGGGTGAAGTCCCTGGAGGTGAGAGAGCCAGGGCTCGCCCACATTTCCCTCTGGGTATCGCATGGTGGTTTGGGGGCCCCAGCAAGTGAGAGAGGCTGGGGCCCCCAGCTGTCGTGTGAACCAGTGTTTGTGCTTGTTCACATTAGACAGGGTCATCTAATGGCAATCGCTGGTATGGGAAGTGGGGAAAATGAGCCTGTCTCCGGTGTAGATGAGTTGTCAGGTAGTTGGCAGTCATGTCATATCTTGATTGATGCATGATCTCACAGCACCATGTGCCCACCAGACACAGTCATAATTGTATTTTAGGGGTTGAAGGTCTCAATTACATTTGGAGATGAAATACTGTCTTAAAACATGGAGACATGCACCAGTATACAAACATGGTCAGCCATGGAATTGTACATGCAGGCTTGTGCCAACCAGCCAGCTCATGGATTCACCAACAACTACAAAGGATTGAGAGGAGACCTGGTTGAGTACCATAACACGTTCTAAAAGCGGAATAATTGGGACCATGATGCAACATTAATGTGCATGTACATAACAGTAAAAAAATGTTGCATGAAAGAATGCCATAAAACAAACAGAAAGATGACCTTGCATACAAGTCAGATAAAGTATAAATAACTTATAGTGGGCAGTTAAACTAGAGAAACAAACTTGCAGGGACAGCGTGACTGCAGCTAAACAACCTTACTGCATACATCTTATAAAATCGCCTGGAAAAAAAGGGCACAGGGGGATTGCCGCTAGTAAAATATCGGTAAAATTGCTGATATTCTACTTCTTATTTCCAACACTAAAATATCCGTACTCTTTACTGATATTTTACTATGTCTTACTATGTGGGTATGTAATACTGCAATTTGCATATCCGCATGCCTCGGTACCCGCGATTCTATCAGGCACCTCTGGGCATCGAAATTTATCTTCACTGCCGCAAAGTGCACCCATTATAAAAGCCACGATTTGCTGCAAAGAAGGGAAATTTTGGAGTACTGAGGCACCCGATAGCGGGTGCTGCTGTGCACCCAAATTTCCCTTTTCTGCTGCAAATTGTGGCTTTTATAATAGGTGCATATGGCAGTAAGGACTCCAGGGCCCTTTGTGAGCACATAAGGGAACAGCCTGACATTAGAGATGGCCCGAACGGTTCGCCAGCGAACCGATTCGTGTGAACTTCGGTGGTTCGCGTTCGCAGTGAACCGCGAACTATATGCACGTTCGACTTGCCCCCTATACTACATCATTAGGGTCAACTATGACCCTCTACATCACAGTCATCAGACACAGGGTAGCCAGTCAAGCTACACTCCCCCCTGGAGCCCCCCCCCCTTATAAAAGGCAGGCAGCATCGGCCATTTCCCTTACTCGTGTGGCTGCAGTAATTAGAGAAGGGAGAGTTGCTGCAGAGACATAAGGAAAGCTTAGTTAGGCTCTTGTTAGGCTTGTTAGCTTGCTCCTGCTGATACTTATTGCTAAAAAGCACCCCTCAACAGCTGTTCTTGTGATCTATTTTTTTTGTGTGTCCCACTGACACTTGCATATACAGCCGTCAGGCAGTTGCAGCTGGCCCTTGGCCCCTTGCTAATTCCTACTGTGCCACTGCCAGGCCCAGCACATTCAATGCCTACCTTTTCACTGCACATGTGTGACAGGCAGCTGCACATTTGTAATACCAATCACTGCATACCTGTTCATGTTTACTGCAGCTGCGTGACAGAAGCACGCAGTGTTATATACCAGTCACTGCACCTGTTCACGGTACCTGTGTGTGTGACAGCTGCACATTTGTAATACTAGTCACTGCATACCTGTTCAGGGTACCTGTGTGTGTGTGACATCTGCACATTTGTAATATCAGTCCGTGTATACCTGTTCACTGCACCTGTGTGACCGCATGCTGTTTTATATACCAGTCCGCACATACCTGTTAACTGCACCTGTGTGACAGCTGCACATTGTATTGTAATACCAGTCACTGCATACCTTTCACTACACCTGTGTGACTGCACATTGTATTAGTCAAGTAAGTGCATACCTTTCACTTCATCCCCCCCGATATGGACAGAACAACAGGCAGAGGCACAGCTAGAGGCAGACCCAGAGGCAGGCCACCCGGCTGGTCTGTTCAAGGTCGTGCTGACATGATTTCGTGCGGCCCTGGACTAAAGTACAGTGCTCAGAAGAAGGCACGTCCCATGAACTCCCAAGATTGTCAGGACGTGGTTGACTATTTAACACAGAACACCTCATCTTCCACAGCCACCAGCGCTACTCCAAGCACCACATCCGCTACATTTGACACTTCGCAGGAGTTATTTGGTGGTGAATTCACTGATTTACAGCCATTATTGTTACAACAAGATGAAGGCGCTAAGCAAGTTACACCACCTCATGTGTCTGAGTTAGGCGACACTATGGACGTAAGGTGTGAGGAGGAGGATGATGAAGTACCTGCTGTTGGTGCAGTTTTGGAGGTGTGTCTGATACAAGCGAAGCTGGGGAGGATGATTATGATGATGATGATTATGATGATACGGATGTCACATGGGTTCCCAAAAGAGGAGATGAACAGGGGGACAGTTCAGAGGGGGAGTCAGAGAGGAGTAAGAGGAGATGAGTTCCTGAAAGAAGCAGGGGAGCTCGTTGTCAGAAAAAGCTGGTGGCAGTGTCCGGCGGCGCCATGTTGCCACCTATGGACAGCCAACCAACATGCCCTTCAATGTCAGCTGCTGAAGCCACCATAGTGCCATCACCCTCAGATGCCATCTGTTCTCTCTGCCACCAAAAATTGAGCCGTGGAAAGGCCAACACCCGTGTAGAGACAACTGCCTTACGAAGGCACATGGTGAAAAGGCACAAACTGCAATGGGAAGACCACCTGAGAAAAAGCAGCACGCAAAAGCAAAGCCACCCTCCTTCTCCTCTTCCTCCTTCAGGTGCATTATCTTCAGCCGCTTTCTCCCTTGCACCTTCACAATCACAGCCACCCTCCTCCACTCCGCCTCTCACCTTGAGCGGTTCCTGCTCCTCTGCCCACAGCAGCAGCCAGATGTCCGTGAGGGAAATCTTTGAGCGGAAGAAGCCAATGCCTGCCAGTCACCCCTGTTTGAAAGCTGGCTTGGCGTAACTGTTAGCTCGGTTTGTTGAAACTGCTGCGCTCTCCAACCTATAATAACACATAAACTCCACATAGGGTAATATTGTATAGTCAATGCAGATGCTCCACACCAATAGTGACTTGTGCTCCCCAGATGAAAAAACTTAGTACTCCCACTCCCCCTTTTCCTAGATGCTCACCAGATATATACCACCCCAGCTTTCAGGTGGATCTTGGGTAATAATTATTAATCAGCTTTCTTGGCTCTGTAGGGGAAATGAAAGGAACTCCACATAGGGTAATACAGTTCAAAAAAGAAGCAGGATAACTTAAAACAGCACTCCCTTCAATTCCCACAGTGTCACCAGGTGAATGTGTCACTCCACACTGCAAGCCACACTTCTCACCAGATGCAGCCCACCTCTCAATTCAGGTAGAAAATGCGTTTGATTTACTTCCAATCAAGCCACGAATGATGCCTCTTTAAGACTATTTGTGCATTGTGACCCTGTCACCCTGTGGGAGGATAAGTTTTATGTGAAGAGTGCAGCCATGACACTGTCTGTATTATAAGATTTTTATTCTGGATTAAAAGAAATATCTTAAAGAGGCATCATTCGTGGCTTGATTGGAAGTAAATCAAACGCATTTTCCACCTGAATTGAGAGGTGGGCTGCATCTGGTGAGAAGTGTGGCTTGCAGTGTGGAGTGACACATTCACCTGGTGACACTGTGGGAATTGAAGGGAGTGCTGTTTTAAGTTATCCTGCTTCTTTTTTGAACTGTATTACCCTATGTGGAGTTCCTTTCATTTCCCCTACAGAGCCAAGAAAGCTGATTAATAATTATTACCCAAGATCCACCTGAAAGCTGGGGTGGTATATATCTGGTGAGCATCTAGGAAAAGGGGGAGTGGGAGTACTAAGTTTTTTCATCTGGGGAGCACAAGTCACTATTGGTGTGGAGCATCTGCATTGACTATACAATATTACCCTATGTGGAGTTTATGTGTTATTATAGGTTGGAGAGCGCAGCAGTTTCAACAAACCGTTTTATCCAAATTGGACTTCCTGCAGCGATCCCAATACTTGTTGGACAGTAGATATTTGTGCAATATATGGATTGTGGACATTAGACATACGTGCAATATATAGATTGTGGCGCAGTGTTCATTTTAACGTAACTGTTAGCTCGCCAGCTGTTACCATACCAGCTGGTGGACTCTGAGGCCTTCCGAAAATTTGTGGCCATTGGGACACCGCAGTGGAAAATACCAGGCCGAAATTTCTCAAAAAAGGCGATACCCAAACTGTACCGTGAAGTTGAGAGGCAAGTGGTGTCTTCTCTGGCACACAGCGTTTGATCAAGGGTCCATTTGACCACGGATGCCTGGTCTGCCAAGCACGGTCAGGGCAGGTACATTACTTACACTGCCCATTGGGTCAACCTGGTGACCGCTGGCAAGCAGGGAGTACGTGGCTGTGCAGCGGACCTAGTTGTGACACCTCCATAGCTTGCAGGCAGGCCTCCTGCCACCTCCTCTCCTTCTCCTCCTACTCCTCCTGCTATATCCTCTTCGCTGTCGTCCTCCTCCTCCTTGGCTGAGTGGCAGTTCAACTCTACTGGTCCTGCGATCTCCTCTCCAGCTACACAGCTCCAGCTTCCCAGGGCCTATGCTGCATGCCAGGTACGACGGTGTAACGCCATCTTAGACATGTCTTGCCTCAAAGCGGAGAGTCACACTGGAGCAGCTCTCCTGACTGCTCTTAACAAACAGGTGGATCAGTGCACCAACTGGAGATCGGCAACGTGGTGTGTGACAACGGCAGCAATCTCATTTCGGCTTTGAATTTTGGAAAGTTGACACATGCACCCTGCATGGCACATGTGCTGAATCTAATAATTCAGAGATTTGTGTGTAAGTACCCAGGCTTACAGGACGTCCTGAAGCAGTCTAGAAAGGTGTGTGGGCATTTCAGGTGGTCTTACACGGCCATGGCATGCTTGCCGATATTCAGCGGAGAAACAACTTGCGCTTGATTTGCAATAGCCCGACTCGCTGGAATTCAATGCTCCTGATGTTTTTGTTTAACCGCCTGCTACAACAGGAGAAAGCCATCAACCAGTATCTATACAACTACAGTGAAAGGACATGCTCTGGGGAAATAGGAATGTTCTGACCGAAGTACTGGACACTCATGCGAAATGCCTGCAGGCTCATGCGGCTATTTGAGGAGGTGACAAACATGGTGAGTCGCACCATCAGCGCATTGATCCCATATACTTTATTCCTGGAGCGTGCCGTGCATAGAGTGGTGGATCAAGCTGTGGAGGAGCGTGAACAGGAGCAGTTGCAGGAACAGGAGGAAGAGTTGTGGATTAAATTCTCAGCACAACCAGATGTTTCCTTAACACCTGTGGCAGCACAGAGGGAGGAGGAGGAGGAGGAAGAGTCGTGTGGAGAAGAGGAGTCAGATAATGAGGAAGGTTTTTTTGAGGAGGAGGCGGAAGAACCACCACAGCAGGCATCGCAGGGGGCTTGTGCTGCTCAACGTTCCCGTGGTATTCTTCGTGGCTGGGGGAGGAGGAGAACTTACCTGACATCACTGAGGAAGAGCAAGAGGAGATGTATAGTACGTCTGCATCCAAATTTGTGCAGATGGCGTCTTTTATGCTGTCCAGCCTGTTGAGGGACCCCCATATAAAAAAAAAACTTAAGGGGAATGACCTGTACTGGGTGGCCACGCTACTAGACCCTCGGTATAAGCACAAAATGGCGGAGATGTTACCAACTCACCTGAAGGCAGAAAGGATGCAGCACTTTTAGAACAAGCTGGCAAGTATGCTTTACAGTGCGTTTAAGGGTGATGTCACAGCACAATGGAATAAAGGTGCCACTGCCAGTAATCCTTCTCTCATGTCCATGCAGGCAAGGACAGGGCACTCCAGCGATCTCATGATGATGTCGGGCATGCGGACATTCTTTAGTCCAACCCTAGCCTCGACTTAGCCCTTCCGGATCAACCCTCCACCAACGACTCGACCGGCAGGTAGCCGACTACCTGGCCTTGAGTCTGGATGGCCTATGAGCAGCGATGAACCCCTGGACTACTGGGTGCGCAAGCTTGACCTGTGGCCAGAACTGTCACAATTAGCTATCCAACTTCTGTCTCTTGCCCTTCCTGAAGCGTCCTGTCAGAAAGGACCTTCAGCGCAGCTGGAGGCATTGTCACTGAGAAGAGAAGTCGCCTAGGTCACAAAAGTGTTCAGTACCTTACCTTTATCAAAATGAATGAGGCATGGATCCCGGAGGGCTACTGCCCGCCCGAAGACAGTCCCCACACACAGCATCCCTGCCTGCAGGCCGCTTGACTGCCTTCTCCGCCACCACCAACAGGGTCCAGGACTCCAGGCGGATTCCTGAATTTTTAAGGCCGCTGCTAGCAGCGGCCGCTATAATAATTTTTCTGGTACGTGTAAATGCCTGCCTAATTTATCTGGCTGCACTGCAGCTGCAACAACAAAACAAAAGGCATGTACATGTGTCAATTCCCCTTCGTGATCGTTACCTTGCCGCAGTGAAGGGGCTTGCGTATCACAATGAAGCAATGACTGCCAGCTATATGAGTGTCTCGGAGGGGGGGGGGGGGAGCACACCCAAGATAATAAGGTTGTTGCTTCATTGTGGACAGACCAAATTCGATCAGCTGGACAGTCACTGTTCTGTCATTGAGCTACCTCAGCCCAGCGACCATATGGGCTTGAAAACCGCTATCGCCTGCACTCTGGCCATGGTGCGCACCAGTCCAGCACGGCCTTCACTACACAAACAGCTGTTTGCGGTGCATTACACAGTGAGTTTGGTGTGTCAGTGTGAAGCAGTACTCTAATTACACTCCCTGATTGATGTATACACATGCAAGATGTTTTAAAGCACTTTAGGCCTCCAATTTAGCATGCAATGTGATTTCTGCCCTTAAAACGCTGCTGTGCGTCAAATCCTGATTTTTCCCCTGGACTTTTGGCGTTTATCCCACTCCGCCATGCCCCCCTCCAGGTGTTAGACCCCTTAAAACATCTTTTCCATCACTTTTGTGGCCAGCATAAATGTTTCTAGTTTTCAAAGTTCGCCTCCCCATTGAAGTCTATTGCAGTTCCCAAAAGTTCACGCGAACCGAACTTTTGCGGAAGTTCGCTTCGAGGTTCGTGAACCGAAAATCAGAGGTTCGAGCCATCTCTACCTGACATGCTATGTTGGTATACTTTTTTTATACACTGCTCAAAAAAATACCATATGTTCAGAATTGCTGTTACTGCTCAGTTTAACTCTATAAAGGTTTAAGGCAAACATAATGTAATTATAATAAATTCATCAATAATATGTCTTGATTTTGGCCTTCCTCTAGATCAGTTGAGATTTGTGACGGTGCAAGCTAATACTGGACAATATTTGCTGGTTGAACTCGATGATAGTTTGTCTTTTTTCATCCCAACTAAATATGCAACTATTCTTTTTCTCTGCCTTTAAAAAGTAACCGAGGCAAGGGGTATATGGAGGCTGCCATATTTCTTTATTTGTAAACAATACCAGTTGCCTTGCAGCGCTGTTGATCTTCTGGCATAAGTAGTATCTGAGTCAAAACCCTGGAACAAGCATATGGCTAATCCAGTAAAACCTGAGTCAGCTGAGTGAGTACCTGATGTGCTGCATGCTTGTTCAGTATCTGTGGCTAAATGATCAGGAGGGCTGCCAGGCAACTGGTATTGTTTAAAAAGGAAGTAAATATGGCTGCTTCTAAATCCCTTTCACCTCAGGTTCCCTTTAATGGTTTTAAATAAATAAAGGTATGAGTTATTTCAGTAGTGAAACATTCTGTAAAAAGATAGGAGACAAAAATAAATTAATTGTTCCTAAAGCAGCCACACTTCTGTATTAGTGCTGCAAAGTATTAAGGCTCAAAATAAATCCTTTAAGTGGGACAACATTTTGAAATGAGATTTGGGGGGCAGGCTAGGTCATCTACAGATGAAACTCGAAAAATTAGAATATCATGCAAAAGGTAATTTATGTCAGTCCCCTGATTGACACAAATGAACTATTGCATGATATTCAAATTTTTTTAGTAACTAGAAATCACTGGGTCCCCTATGAAACTTTGGATGCCCCCCCCCCCCCCCCTCGCTTTCTGCACAGGTAATCTGAGAACCAATGTTATTCAATTGGCTAGTGCACACTTGAATGTGTTTTTCTGAATGCAGATAAAAACAGACAGCAGTGGAGCACTAGGCATTTTCTCTGTCAATTACGTTAGCTTCTGTGATAAAACGTGCATGTTTTCACACATACAGACACACGTGGTGTGCAGAAAGAGCATACAGAAAACCGACAGATGAGTGTGCTCCCGGTCCCAGCTTCTAACACTCATTCTGTCATCCTCTGATGGTGCAGAACTGGCTCTGCAGACTCCTCCAGCATCACTACAGTACACAGCACTTGGGAAAGGGGTGGAGAGGCTGGGGGTGGGGCGTTCTACACAAGACCCTGCTGCACACTGAATAGGGGCTGTCTGCAAAACCTCATCCGTGGCTGAGCAGATGATTCCTCATCCGTGGCTGAGCAGATGCAGTCATTAGAACAATTGTGCAGGGAACTGAAGGTTTTTTTTCTCTCTGTGCCCTTAGTTGTCAGGACTGGGTAAATAAACTTCTCCCCCCAAGAGTTTTTCAGTAGATTCTGGGCCCCCCTGCGGCTGCATTCCTTGCAGGGTCTATTGTTACGCACCTGATCTCAGTAATTCAACTTAAAAAGTGAAACTAATATATGAAATAGACTCATTACATGCAAAGCTAGATATTTGAAACCTGTATTTGTTATAATTTTGATGATTATGGCTTACAGCTTATGAGAACTCCATATCAAAATCTCAGAAAGTTAGACTATTGTCAGACTCTAATCAGCTAATTAATCCAAAATGTCTACAAAAGGTTCCTGAGCCTTTAAAGGGAACCTAAACTGAAAAGGATATGGATTTTTCCATTTAAAATAATACAGTTGTCTGACGCTCTTGCTGATCCTGTTTCTCGAATACTTTTAGCCACAGCCCCTGAACAAGCATGCAGATCAGGTGCTCTGACTGAAGTCAAACTGGATTAGCTGCATGCTTGTTTCAGGTTCGTGATTCAGCCACTACTGCAGCCAAAGAGATCAGCAGGGTTGCCAGGCAACTGGTATTGTTTAAAAGGAAACATCCATATCCCTCTCAGTTTAGGTTCCCTTTAAATGGTCTCTCAGTCTGGGTCAGAATTACTGACATGAATTAACTTTTGCAAGATATTCTTATTTTCCGAATTGTAACTTGTAGGTGAATGCTTAAAACTGCAATATTTCAATTTTTTATTGAGTTTAGGATCTTCAAACATGAATTTATGAACAAAAAACAAATCTATTATTTTTGTAAAATGCTAAAAACGGCAACATTTTATTTTGGGCATTTTAGCTTTTGGAACCGTACCGGCAGAGGAGTAGCTATGGGTGGACAAGGGGGGACATATGTCCCCAAGCGCAGCACTGTAAGGGGGCTCAGCACGGCCATTGCACCCCCACGTGCATGAGAGGTGGCTCGCTGGCAGCCCAAAGTGCCCCTGCCTCTCCCCCTCCCTCTGCAGAAGTGTCAACAGCAGCAGAATAAGGCTAAATAAAGGGGGCACATCTGGCTATCTAAACAGGGTGAAAGGGGGCACATCTGGCTAACTAAAGAGGCACACATTTGGCTATTTAAAGGGGGGCACATCTGGCTCTCTGAATGGAGTGAGGGGGCACATATAGGAATCTAAATAACTTCTGACTCCACCCATGGCCATGACCACATTTTGATATGTGGCCACGCCCATTTTGTCCAGAGGGGGTGCAAAAACTGTTTATGTCCCGGGTGCTGAAAACCCTAGCTAGGCCTCTGCGTACCGGTAGGTACAGTAAATGTGCCTATGAAAGCAAAGGTATGTTTATATAATGTTACTATCAATAGACAGTTCTGTTCGCTGAAAAAACAACAACACTGAAACTGAAATGATTACTACAAATAATGAAAAAGTGAACACAGGCTAAGATGATGTGGTGCTGACACAGATGAGTTGTAAAACTTGCTTTCATTTTCAAGTGCTTAACCACCCTGGCGTTCTGATTAAATCGCCAGGGTGGCTGCGGGAGGGTTTTTTTTTAAATAAAAAAAAAACTATTCCATGCAGCCAACTGAAAGTTGGCTGCATGAAAGCCCACTAGAGGGCGCTCCGGAGGCGTTCTTCCGATCGCCTCCGGCGGCCAGAAGTAACACGGAAGGCCGCAATAAGCGGCCTTCCGTGTTTCGCTTACCTCGTCGCCATGGCGACGAGCGGAGTGACGTCATGGACGTCAGCCGACGTCCTGACGTCAGCCGCCTCCGATCCAGCCCTTAGCGCTGGCCGGAACTGTTTGTTCCGGCTACGCTGGGCTCGGGCGGCTGGGGGGACCCTCTTTCGCCGCTGCACGCGGCGGATCGCCGCGCTGCAGCGGCGATCAGGCAGCACACGCGGCTGGCAAAGTGCCGGCTGCGTGTGCTGCTTTTTATTTCATTAAAATCGGCCCAGCAGGGCCTGAGCGGCAGCCTCTGGCGGTGTTGGACGAGCTGAGCTCGTCCAGACCGCTCAGCAGGTTAAGAAGAGATTGCTGCAGTCACATATGGCAGCTCAATAATGTTTTCCCAAACCTGTCTACTTCCTTTATGGAATACAAACACAGACCGAGAAAATTTTGTACCAGGAAATATATAACAAACACTAAGTCCAAGAGGGACAGGCCCTATAGGTACTAGAAAGCACAGATAAGTCGCTTAATATCTAAAAGAGCCATTTGCTCAAGAGGAGGGAACAAACGTATCAGGTTACTCCTCAGTAGGTTAGAACACTTCTCATAAGTGCAGAGACCAATATATAATGTGGAGGTCTTTGCTAATCCCCCACAAAAATGATTGTGGTGTAGCTATTCCACATAGAGGTCGCATGTAAACCTACTACACTATACAGAATATACAAAAGGTAAGCTCAGATGCAGGCTTGATAACCTGCATAGGGAGCCCCTTAGTAGTATGGTATATGCTGCAAAGTGAAAACACTGGAGAGATTGCAGAGTGGATATGAGGTGCTATTTACAAAAGTGCTGTAATATGGAACTCTAACATGTTTCACCCTATGGCTTTTTCAAAGAGTGCTATACATACAGTAGTTATTTACAAAGTGCAAGCTCCCCACCAGTAGCAATTCCCCCAGCAACCGCCCAAGTCAGAGCTGAATTGCCTTGTGAGGCACAGGTTTTTATACTGAAGACTGGTGGGGGAAACGCCCAGACTGGGTGTGTGCACGCATTACATTCATGCTCGTTACAGGGTAGATACAGATCATGCATCTTATCAAGGAGGGGAGGGACCTACCCTCCTCTCTGTGTATGTCAGAGGTGAGCCTATTTGCATGTGTTGGCCTAAAACTTGCTTGCAACGTAAAGCACGCATCACATCCTGTCATGCGTACTGTAGATAACCCAAATTTACATGCAACACAAAGTACGCATCACCTCCTGTCATGCGTACTATAGGAGATCAAATTAGTATGCGACACCGTGTACGCATCACTGGCGTACATATCATATTTGCATGCGGCGTACCATACGCCTGACCGCAGGTCGTGCGTGCACGGGAACTTCCGCTCTGAACATTACAGTGTTCCGTAGTCATGACAACCGCTCGTTATGTGTGCATGTTGTCACTATGGCAACAGTGGCCGTTTTAAATTTATAATGTAAACAAAGTTAAGAAGGAGGAAGATTACAAGGAGGTATGTATACGTCCGCTTTACATGCGTCTTTATAGTCCGCATGCGTCGCGTTCACGTCAGGGATGGTTGTAGTCAGTCAACTTCGCCACGCTGGAACCACGCGCAGTTTTACGCAATTACGCTTTGCCAAACTACGGCTTCGAAATCAAACATTCACTTCATATGCATCTCGCAGACTAGGTCGTCAAAATACGCAATTACGCGCAGTGCGAAGCGTAGTGTGTGCGGATGCCTATGCCAGCACGCAGAAAACTTCACGCATTAATTCCTCCCTAAATGCTTACACTGGGTACTCTTCCATGCGTACATTCCCCCTGACAATGCGCAAATTTGTATGCATACAATCACACACGGAAAATTAGCCGCGAGTAACGCATTCGTAGTTCACTACGCAATACACACGTTAACTGCGCATAGTGGGCGTAAGTCACGCGTAGCGGTGCTTTGCTACGTGTAAATTCGTAAGCGCAGTTTTGAAACTTCACCTACAAACTACGACGCGTAGATGCGAACTACGATGCACAAATTCGCACCGGCGTAGTTTCTGCTCATCCCTGGTTAACGTACACATCTCCTATGTGACACTTGAAGACACCGCATGGCAGGACGCATGATTCCCTCATCACATGCGTCATAACAATCCGCATGTGATGCGTACAAACAGACATGTGCAGTGGTAATGCTATTCAAAAAGAGTAATCCTAGATGCATACCCGGATATACGAATGTATCTATAAACATCACTGCACATGTAATGTGTCTGTCTCACAGAAAGCATGCTAAGTTGAAATCTTCGTTCAGTCCATTAGGGGCAATGGTATCTAGATGGAAGATCCACTGTGACTCAATTTGTGTTAGTTTTTTATCTAGATTTCCTCCCCTAAGATGTTTTTTTCCATTCCTGGATCCCCCAGAATTTGAGATCAAATCTCGATGACGGGTGTATCTGGTTCATATGTCTGGAGATGGCGGTGTCATTTCTATGTTTAATGTCCCCGATATGTTCAAGGAGACGTTCCTTTAGGGCTCTTGTAGTTTTGCCCACATACCACAGATTGCACTTACATGCAGCTACGTATACCACTGCTCTCCTATTGCACGTGATAAACGATTTGATTGTAAAACGTCTGCCATTCTTAGGGCACGTAAATTCTTTTGTTGTAGGCATGTATTTGCAAGCTTTGCACCTTCCGCAATGGAAGGAGCCGTTTGGTTTAGATGGTAGCCAGGTCTTAATCTGAGGTGGATCCTTAGAGAAGGTGCTGTGAACTAATAGATCCCTGAGGTTGGCCGATCTCCTGTAAGTAACAGACGGATTAGAGGGTAAAATTTTTACTAAATCTTTATCTTTCTGGAGGATGGGCCAGTAATGCTTCAGAATTTCAAAAACTGCATGCGATTGTTCTGTGTATGTACCTATCAAACGCAGGGGTAGTCGGCCTTGAGTACTGGGCTCAATTCGTGAGGTCACTTTTTTGGTGTCTTTCAACGTTTCCTGTCTTGGGGTGTTGCTCGTAAGAGAAAATCACAGTGCGGGGTCTACGTAATCTGGTCAAGCCACATTCACATACAGATGATGTGGAGTTTATGAAGGGCTGGGAGGAGCTAAAAACCACACAGACTCTGCAACAAATGCAATATTTGCACGATTATGAACTAAAATACTCTGAAAAAATACGAAATAAATTAGTTGGAGAACAAAAGGTTCTTCTCGAGCTCTCGGGACATCCAGAGTTCGAGAAATTTGAAGATAAACTTCAGAGGAAAGTCAGTGCATATACAGAGGAAATCAAGGCTAGAAAGCAAAAAAAGTTTTTAAGAGACAGCCTTGACTTCCAAAATCATAAAGTCTATACGTGGGCAGAGAAACAAAAACCTGCAGCTCCCCCCAATAGCCAACAAACACACGTGTCAGACACCGAGACCCAATCGGGCAGTGAATCCAACACGTCCACTGAACCTTCCAGACCAAAAGGTCAGCGAAGGAACAAAAACAATAATAAAAAATACACACTGAGACGACCTTATACTAACTAAAAACCCCCACATCAACATCCACCAACAAACTCACAGGAAGGTTTTTTAGACACTACCCCAACGATACCAAGTCCACAATGTGTAGAAAATCCGGATATATACACAAAGAAAAAATTGAGAGACAGAAACCACTGGGGGTACACTGGCCAAAGGAGGGGCCAGATGAATCACCAGTGGTAGAATATAATAATAAAAATGAAGATACCATACTGCGTGTCATCAATTTATCCTCACATCCGTTATCCCCTGTCCAAACCTTACTTTTGTCCAAGGGTCTGTCCTTTGTACCAACAGCCAGACTAAACACCTTTGAGTGGGTGAAAGATGTGCATCTATTCGCCAGGAAACTGGCGTTAATAAAAATGTTTGAAACTAAAGAGGCTAAAGACAAAAAGACCTCCAAAAGTAAAAAAGAGGCCTTAGAGGCCCTGGAGGATCTATTAAGGGAAAATACTGAGGGCACACGAGATCTAGCACCACCTAGTGGCTTTGTTTATTTCCATGTTGTTCGTGTGTCCACTGCTTTACTTCTACCCGCATTATTAGCAATTCCGCAGATTGCTATATAATCGGGTCTATCCTTGTATTATTGGCGATACTGCGGATCCCCAATAATCAAGGTTCGGGGTGTGACACTGGTCTGAGTAGATCATTTCAGGCACTTACCGTGTTAGTGAGCCTTCCGCTGATTTACCATCAGGAAGATACTGACTATTTCACTCTAACATATCTGCATTGGTGGTGATTCTGTATATCACCACTTAATCAGATATTTGTGCCTCTTGCTGACACCAATCGTTACATTTACACCTCTCATATTGTATATTGGGGGCGTTTTATTGACGACGTCATCATTTTGTGGGAAGGGACAAAACCTCTCTTTGATGATTTTATGTCCTTGTTAAACAGGAATGAGATAGGAATGACATTTACATCAGAATTTAGCGATAGGTGCATCCATTTTCTCTACTTAACGATTGAAATCACTGATAATGGGAAATTGCGGACAGACATCTTTCGCAAACCTACGTCCACAAACTCCCTATTAAGATGGGAGAGTTCCCATCCACGGTCATTGCGTCAGGGCATCCCTGTAGGACAGTTTTTGAGAGCGCGCAGAAATTGTTCGGATGAAGTGGGTTTTGAAAATGAATGTGGCACCCTAGCTCAAAGATTTAGACAGAGAGGTTTTCCTAGTGAAGTGATCAACAAGGCCTACCTACGAGCAAAAAACACCCCAAGACAGGAAACGTTGAAAGACACCAAAAAAGTGACCTCACGAATTGAGCCCAGTACTCAAGGCCGACTACCCCCGCGTTTGATAGGTACATACACAGAACAATCGCATGCAGTTTTTGAAATTCTGAAGCATTACTGGCCCATCCTCCAGAAAGATAAAGATTTAGTAAAAATTTTACCTTCTAATCCGTCAGTTACTTACAGGAGATCGGCCAACCTCAGGGATCTATTAGTTCACAGCACCTTCTCTAAGGATCCACCTCAGATTAAGACCTGGCTACCATCTAAACCAAACGGCTCCTTCCATTGCGGAAGGTGCAAAGCTTGCAAATACATGCCTACAACAAAAGAATTTACGTGCCCTAAGAATGGCAGACGTTTTACAATCAAATCGTTTATCACGTGCAATAGGAGAGCAGTGGTATACGTAGCTGCATGTAAGTGCAATCTGTGGTATGTGGGCAAAACTACAAGAGCCCTAAAGGAACGTCTCCTTGAACATATCGGGGACATTAAACATAGAAATGACACCGCCATCTCCAGACATATGAACCAGATACACCCGTCATCGAGATTTGATCTCAAATTCTGGGGATCCAGGAATGGAAAAAAACATCTTAGGGGAGGAAATCTAGATAAAAAACGAACACAAATTGAGTCACAGTGGATCTTCCGTCTAGATACCATTGCCCCTAATGGACTGAACGAAGATTTCAACTTAGCATGCTTTCTGTGAGACAGACACATTACATGTGCAGTGATGCTTATAGATACATTCGTATATCCGGGTATGCATCTAGGATTACTAATTGCGCAAAACTGCGTGTGGTTCCAGCGTGGCGAAGTTGACTGACTACGACCATCCCTGACGTGAACGCGACGCATGCGGACTATAAAGACGCATGTGAAGCGGACGTATACATACCTCCTTGTAATCTTCCTCCTTCTTAACTTTGTTTACATTATAAATTTAAAACTGCCACTGTTGCCATAGTGACAACATGCACACATAACGTGCGGTTGTCCTGACTACGGAACACTGTAATGTTCAGAGCGGAAGTTCCCGTGCACGCACGACCTGCGGTCAGGCGTATGGTACGCCGCATGCAAATATGATATGTACGCCAGTGATGCGTACACGGTGTCGCATACTAATTTGATCTCCTATAGTACGCATGACAGGAGGTGATGCGTACTTTGTGTTGCATGTAAATTTGGGTTATCTTCTACAGTACGCATGACAGGATGTGATGCGTGCTTTATGTTGCAAGCAAGTTTTAGGCCAACACATGCAAATAGGCTCACCTCTGACATACATAGAGAGGAGGGTAGGTCCCTCCCCTCCTTGATAAGATGCATGATCTGTATCTACCCTGTAACGAGCATGAATGTAATGCGTGCACACATCCAGTCTGGGCGTTTCCCCCACCAGTCTTCAGTATAAAAACCTGTGCCTCACAAGGCAATTCAGCTGTGACTTGGGCGGTTGCTGGGGGAATTGCTACTGGTGGGGAGCTTGCACTTTGTAAATAAGTACTGTGTATATGTATAGCACTCTTTGAAAAAGCCATAGGGTGAAACATGTTAGAGTTCCATATTGCAGCACTTTTGTAAATAGCACCTCATATCCACTCTGCAATCTCTCCAGTGTTTTCACTTTGCAGCATATACCATACTACTAAGGGGCACCCTATGCAGGTTATCAAGCCTGCATCTGAGCTTACCTTTTGTATATTCTGTATAGTGTAGTAGGTTTACATGCGACCTCTATGTGGAATAGCTACACCACTATCATTTTTGTGGGGGATTAGCAAAGACCTCCACATTATATATTGGTCTCTGCACTTATGAGAAGTGTTCTAACCTACTGAGGAGTAACCTGATACGTTTGTTCCCTCCTCTTGAGCAAATAGCTCTTTTAGATATTAAGCGACTTATCTGTGCTTTCTAGTACCTATAGGGCCTGTCCCTCTTGGACTTAGTGTTTGTTATATATTTCCTGGTACAAAATTTTCTCGGCCTGTGTTTGTATTTTATATTTTAGATTGGTGCACCGAGCACCACCTGGTATGGCCTACTTATCTGCGGGCCTACCTACCATTGAATTCCTGACCAGTGTGGCAAGGGATACCTTTATTTCCAATAATACTGGAGATGAAAGTGGGGATGATACCTATGATACAGATGTAGAACCCGTTTTTAAGGACATCTTCAAAACATACAAAGACTTTACTAGATCAGCTTGGGAGGTGGCCAGTTTCAGTGTGTATTTAAAAGAGAAAATCAGTGAGGGGTCTACGTAATCTGGTCAAGCCACATTCACATACAGATGATGTGGAGTTTATGAAGGGCTGGGAGGAGCTAAAAACCACACAGACTCTGCAACAAATGCAATATTTGCACGATTATGAACTAAAATACTCTGAAAAAATACAAAATAAATTAGTTGGAGAACAAAAGGTTCTTCTCGAGCTCTCGGGACATCCAGAGTTCGAGAAATTTGAAGATAAACTTCAGAGGAAAGTCAGTGCATATACAGAGGAAATCAAGGCTAGAAAGCAAAAAAAGTTTTTGAGAGACAGCCTTGACTTCCAAAATCATAAAGTCTATACGTGGGCAGAGAAACAAAAACCTGCAGCTCCCCCAATAGCCAACAAACACACGTGTCAGACACCGAGACCCAATCGGGCAGTGAATCCAACACGTCCACTGAACCTTCCAGACCAAAAGGTCAGCGAAGGAACAAAAACAATAATAAAAAATACACACTGAGACGACCTTATACTAACAAAAAAAAAACACATCAACATCCACCAACAAACTCACAGGAAGGTTTTTTAGACACTACCCCAACGACACCAAGTCCACAATGTGTAGAAAATCCGGATATATACACAAAGAAAAAACTGAGAGACAGAAACCACTGGGGGTACACTGGCCAAAGGAGGGGCCAGATGAATCACCAGTGGTAGAATATAATAATAAAAATGAAGATACCATACTGCGTGTCATCAATTTATCCTCACATCCGTTATCCCCTGTCCAAACCTCACTTTTGTCCAAGGGTCTGTCCTTTGTACCAACAGCCAGACTACAAGATACAAGATACAAGAAGGATTTATTCGCCAAGTGCGGGGGTACCGTACTCGGAATTGCTTGTGGTACACATGGCTTAGGCAAAGTACACGATAACAGTTGTCCATATTACATATGTGACTACGGTTATACAAAACAACAACATTAACAATACATATTACGACTGCAATTACTACCATTTTACATTCTAGCAGCATTTACAAGATACCCTGGACGGAGTCCGAGCATCAATAACAGTGTGATGACATCACTGTGATGGCGTGAGTTAGATGCAGATAAGGCAGAATGCAGACGATAAGGCAAAAGGCCAGCGTGCTGATTGTAGACTAGGAGGGATAGTCAGGAGTCTGTGTTGTTGAGCAGTAGAACTGCCTGGGGGAAAAGAGTTCCTGCACCTGGTGGTCTTGGATGGGATGGTTCGGAAGTGCCGGCCGGATGGGAGACACTCAAAGAAGCGGCTGCCGGGGTGGGAGGGATCGCAGGAGATCCTGGTGGCCCTCTTCCTCATCCTAGCCGCGTGGAGGAGATCGAGAGGTGGTAGGGGCGATCCGATGATCTTTTCTGCCTCCCTAATGATTCTTTGCAGTTTGCGTCTGTCGCTGGCCATTGCGCTGGCATACCAGACGATGACTGAGGAGCAAAGTATGGACTCCGTGGTAGCGGTGTAGAAGCTGGTCAGCAGCTCCCGAGGCATGCCAAATTTTTTAAGTTGGCGCAGGAAAAATAACCTTTGAGTGGGTGAAAGATGTGCATCTATTCGCCAGGAAACTGGCGTTAATAAAAATGTTTGAAACTAAAGAGGCTAAAGACAAAAAGACCTCCAAAAGTGAAAAAGAGGCCTTAGAGGCCCTGGAGGATCTATTAAGGGAAAACACTGAGGGCACACGAGATCTAGCACCACCTAGTGGCCGAAGGAATCTGCAATCTCTCCAGTGTTTTCACTTTGCAGCATATACCATACTACTAAGGGGCTCCCTATGCAGGTTATCAAGCCTGCATCTGAGCTTACCTTTTGTATATTCTGTATAGTGTAGTAGGTTTACATGCGACCTCTATGTGGAATAGCTACACCACAATCATTTTTGTGGGAGATTAGCAAAGACCTCCACATTATATATTGGTCTCTGCACTTATGAGAAGTGTTCTAACCTACTGAGGAGTAACCTGATACGTTTGTTCCCTCCTCTTGAGCAAATAGCTCTTTTAGATATTAAGCCACTTATCTGTGCTTTCTAGTACCTATAGGGCCTGTCCCTCTTGGCCTTAGTGTTTGTACTTCCTTTATGGCACATTTAGCGGTGGCTGGATGGTGTACTGGTTAAGGGCTCTGCCTCTGACACAGGAGACCAGGGTTCGAATCTTGGCTCTGCCTGTTCAGTAAGCCAGTAATTCAGTAAGGAGTTCATTGGGCAAGACTCCCTAACACTGCTACTGCCTACTGAGTGCGCTCTAGTGGCTGCCTCGCAAGCGCTTTGAGTCCGACAGGAGAAAGGCGCTATACAAATACTGCCATTATTATTATTTACCAAAGACACTGTTCTGAATGTTCTATATTTAGAAGTAGAACATGGAATGAAAAAAAATAAATTTCTTTGCAGAGTGAAGTTACCTTTCTTGTTGCGTTCAGAAGCCAGAACATTTCTCAACACCCTCTGGTATGAATAACATCTATACGAAATATATATATATATATGCAAAGACGTGGGGGGGATCGTATTCTTCTCCTAAAAAGACGTGAGGTCATGTGGATTGACAAATTGGGAACTTTGTTCCCTAAAGGTCTTAATAAAGATTTTGACTTGCATTTATTTCTGTAACTTCTCCCTTCCTAGGTATGCTTGTTGTTTCTGATACTTGGTTCACACCATGTCCGGATAAAGATTGGAGATACAGATAAAGATTTGTGGACTAATAGACTTTTTTCAGATAAGTGTGATAGCAAGACTATTTGGACTGTAAGGGTTAATTCCATTGTGGGTGGTTCACATTGTGATGTCATTTCCTATCTGTGAGTTTGGGCGGGTATATAAATGCATTGATTTACAATTTACCTTTGGCATTGAAAAAGGCTGGGGACAGCTGAAACTGTTTGCCTGTATAACTTGTGTGAAGCTCAAATAAAAGAGCAGTGTGCTGCAACTTTTCGTTATTTCTTATATATATGTGTGTGTGTATATACAGTGGCTTGCAAAAGTATTCGGCCCCTTGAAGTTTTCCACATTTTGTCACATTACTGCCACAAACATGAATCAATTTTATTGGAATTCCACGTGAAAGACCAATACAAAGTGTTGTACACGTGAGAAGTGGAACGAAAATTATACATGATTCCGAACATTTTTTTTACAAATAAATAACTTCAAAGTGATGTGTGCGTAATTATTCAGCCCCCTTAGTCAATAATTTGTAGAACCACCTTTTGCTGCAATTACAGCTGCCAGTCTTTTAGGGTATGTCTTTACCAGCTTTGCACATCTAGAGCCTAAAATCCTTGCCCATTCTTCTTTGTAAAACAGCTCCAGGTCAGACAGATTAGACAGACAGCGTTTGTGACCAGCAGTTTTCAGATCTTGCCACAGATTCTCGATTGGATTTAGATCTGGACTTTGACTGGGCCATTCTAACACTTGGATATGTTTTGTTTTAAACCTTTCCATTGTTGCCCTGGCTTTATGTTTAGGGTTGTTGTCCTGCTGGAAGGTGAACCTCCGCCCCAGTCACAAGTCTTTTGCAGACTCCTGGAGGTTTTCTTCCAAGATGCCCTGTATTTGGCTCCATCCATCTTCCCATCAACTCTGACCAGCTTCCCTGTCCCTGCTGAAGAGAAGCACCCCCAGAGCATGATGCTGCCACCACCATATTTGACAGTGGGGATGGTGTGTTCAGAGTGATGTGCAGTGTTAGTTTTCCGCCACACATAGCGATTTGCATTTTGACCAAAAAGTTCCATTTTGGTCTCATCGGACCAGTGCACCTTCTTCCACATGTTTGCTGTGTCCCCCACATGGCTTGTGGCAGACTGCAAACGGGATTCTTATGCTTTTCTGTTACAATGGCTTTCTTCTTGCCACTCTTCCATAAAGGCCAACTTTGTGCAGTGCACGACTAATAGTTGTCCTATGAACAGATTCCCCCACCTGAGCTGTAGATCTCTGCAGCTCGTCCAGAGTCACCATGGGCCTCTTGACTGCCATACTTCTTCCATTTCTGAATGATCGCTTGAACAGTGCTCCGTGGGATGTTCAAGGCTTTGGAAATCTTTTTGTAGCCTAAGCCTGCTTTAAATTTCTCAATAACTTTATCCCTGACCTGTCTAATGTGTTCTTTGGACTTCATGGTGTTGTTGCTCCCAATATTCTCTTAGACAACCTCTGAGGCAGTCACAGAGCAGCTGTATTTGTCCTGGCATTAAATTACACACAGGTGCACTCTGTTTAGTCATTAGCACTCATCAGGCAATGTCTATGGGCAACTGACTGCACTCAGACCACAGGGGGCTGAATAATTACGCACACCCCACTTTGCAGTTATTTATTTGTAATAAATGCTTGGAATCATGTATGAATTTTGTTCCACTTCTCACATGTACACCACTTTGTATTGGTCTCTCACGTGGAATTCCAAAAAAATTGATTCATGTTTGTGGCAGTAATGTGACACAATGTGGAAAACTTCAAGGGAGCCAAATACTTTTGCAAGCCACTGTGTGTGTGTGTGTGTGTGTGTGTGTGTATATATATATATATATATATATATATATATATATATATATATATATATACAGTGATGTGAAAAACGATTTGCCCCTTTCCTGATTTCTTATTCTTTTGCATGTTTGTCACACTTAAATGTTTCTGCTCATCAAAAAACGTTAACTATTAGTCAAAGATAACATAATTGAACACAAAATGCATTTTTAAATGAGGTTTTTTATTATTTAGTGAGAAAAAAAAAAATCCAAACCTACATGGCCCTGTGTGAAAAAGAAATTGCCCCCTGAACCTAATAACTGGGTGGGCCACCCTTAGCAGCAGTAACTGCAATCAAGCGTTTGCGATAACTTGCAACGAGTCTTTTACAGCGCTCTGGAGGAATTTTGGCCCACTCATCTTTGCAGAATTGTTGTAATTCAGCTTTATTTGAGGGTTTTCTAGCATGAACCGCCTTTTAAGGTCATGCCACAACATCTCCATAGGAGTCAGGTCAGGACTTTGACTAGGCCACTCCAAAGTCTTTATTTTGTTTTTCTTCAGCCATTCAGAGGTGGATTTGCTGGTGTGTTTTGGGTCATTGTCCTGCTGTAGCACCCAAGATCGCTTCAGCTTGAGTTGACGAACAGATGGTCGGACATTCTCCTTCAGGATTTTTTGGTAGACAGTAGAATTCATGGTTCCATCTATCACAGCAAGCCTTCCAGGTCCTGAAGCAGCAAAACAACCCCAGACCATCACACTACCACCACCATATTTTACTGTTGGTATGATGTTCTCTTGCTGAAATGCTGTGTTACTTCTACGCCAGATGTAACAGGACAAGCAACTTCCAAAAAGTTCAACTTTTTGTCTCGTCGGTCCACAAGGTATTTTCCCAAATGTCTTGGCAATCATTGAAATGTTTTTTAGCAAAATTGAGACGAGCCTTAATGTTCTTTTTGCTTAAAAGTGGTTTGCGCCTTGGATATCTGCCATGCAGGCCGTTTTTTGCCCAGTCTCTTTCTTATGGTGGAGTCGTGAACACTGACCTTAACTGAGGCAAGTGATGCCTGCAGTTCTTTAGATGTTGTCATGGGGTCTTTTGTAGCCTCTCGGATGAGTTTTCTCTGCGCTCTTGGGGTAATTTTGGTTGGCCGGCCACTCCTGGGAAGGTTCATCACTGTTCCATGTTTTTGCCATTTGTGGATAATGGCTCTCACTGTGGTTCGCTGGAATCCCAAAGCTTTAGAAATGGCTTTATAACCTTTACCAGACTGATAGATCTCAATTACTTTTGTTCTCATTTGTTCCTGAATTTTTTTGGATCTTGGCATGATGTCTAGCTTTTGAGGTGCTTTTGGTCTACTTCTCTGTGTCAGATGGCTCCTATTTAAGTGATTTCTTGATTGGAACAGGTGTGGCAGTAATCAGGCCTGGGGGTGACTATAGAAATTGAACTCAGGTGTGATAAACCACAGTTAAGTTATTTTTTAACAAGGAAGGCAATCCCTTTTTCACACAGGGCCATGTAGATTTGGAGTTTTTTTTCTCACTAAATAAAAACCATCATTTAAAACTGCATTTTGTGTTCAATTATGTTATCTTTGACTACTAGTTAACGGTTTTTGATGAGCAGAAACATTTAAGTGTGACAAACATGCAAAAGAATAAGAAATCAGGAAGGAGGAAAATAGTTTTTCACATCACTATATATATATAGATAGATAGATAGATAGATAGATAGATAGATAGATAGATAGATAGAGAGAGAGAGAGAGAGATTTTAGTTGTGTACAAGTAGAGAATACTTAGTTTTATTTATATACGATCTCTCATTTTATGAAACCGTAAAGGGAACTTGAGGTGAAAGCAGCTATACAGAGGCTTCCATCTTCATTCCCTTATTATAAACAATCAATGCCAGTTACCTGACTGTCATGCTGAGCTTAATTGAGCTTTAGTTATTTGAATCAAACACCTGTCACACATCCAGCTAACCGAGTCAAAACATCTGATGTTCATTGTGGCCTAGTGACTTCCTAGTGACTGCCAGGAGAACAGTGGGCTGCTGGGGGACCCAGGAGGCATCGGAGGCTATTAAAAAATCCACAACCACTAGTTTTTGGGCCTTAAAGGGAAGTAATACGGAGGCTACTATCTTCATTCCCTTATGCTGAACTTTTGGCTTTAGTTGTTTTTGAATGACACACCTAGAACAAGCATGCTGCCAATGGAGTCAGACCAGAGTCAAAGCATCTGATTTGCATGCTCATTCTCTGCCAGTGTTAAAGTTTTAGAGGCAGAGCATCAGCACAGAAGTCAGGCATCTGGCATTGTTTATTACAGAATTAAGGTGACCTCCTCTCTATTCCTCTTACTTCAAGTTCCCTTTAACCACTTTACCCCCCCAGTGCTAAATTTCTCCGTCCCTCTGCGCACTGCTTCACCCCCAGGGACGGAGAAAGGCGCACTTATTTGTTTACTGGCTGGGAGTGGGCGGGGACCTCGCGCGCACACTCCAGCCAGCCAGCACAGCAGGTGACTAATTGGATGTTAGGAACAAGCATTCCTAAATCCAATTAGACGCGCCGATTGCGGACACAATGGAGACTGCTTCAAACAGAAGCAGTCTCCATTGATAACAAATAAATGTAAACAAACGTGCAGCGCGCGATCGCGCGCCCCCGCGACCCGCGCGCGCGCACACACCCCCGCTCTGCAGTGCAATGATTGGTTATGGGGACCCCAGTCCCCAATAACCAATCATATCACAGTAAAAAATGAATGGAAGCAGCGCTGCAATGTACAAATTGCGCTGGTGCTTCAGGGGTAAAACCCCTCCGTTGTGAAGTGGTTAAAGGAAACCAGAGATGAACGATTAACACAAAACAAACATATCAGTCGATAGCTTGTAAAGAATAAATGCTCTACCTGATAATTTTGCCACTCTGGTGTGCCTTTTTGAGTGTTTTTTATCCATTATTGCTCCAGGAAAAATCCAATATGGCTGCCAAAGAGAGGCTGCTTTTTTGGTAGTTGGAAACAGCTGTTATTTATTTACTTACGTGAACTTTTAGAAAAGCATTTAACATCTTAAGTTGGATCATAGACTAAGGGACATAGGCCCATATGCAATTCACTTTTACACCTGAGTTTTCTCCTAGGTGAAATTTTCAAATTTGTCAATAAAATGCCTTTTAAACCTCCAGCAAGCAAACAAGTACTCAAAATAATTTTTGATAGTACTTTTTGACCTACTTTTTGGTACTTTTTCCATTGCAAAGTGCTAAAAAGTTATTATAAATCACATTGAAAAATTATCTCCTTGGCGAAAACTAAGGTGAAAAAGTGAATTGCATATTGGCCATAGTTGGTGAACGGCCATACTTGACAGCACGAAAGGCTCCGAATTTAAAGGATCACCTAATACGGTCAGAGTACAATACAAAGAAAAATGAAACTTGGTTGGGAAGATGTCCAAGAAAAGTGGGGATGTATAGCTGTGGGGACTGCAGAGTCTGTAGGTTTGTTGAAAGAAGTAAGGAGTTTTCAAATGCAAAAGATACACAGACTGACAAAATCAGGGACAATATAAACTGTGATACGGAGAGAGTAGTATACTCAATAAAGTGTCCATGTGGATTATTATACATCAAAAACTAAAAGTAGATTAGGGACGTGCATTGGAGAGCACGTAAAAAATATTGAAGAGGCAGATCCTGATAGTCCTTTAGGTTTACACTTTGAAAAATAACATGGAGGAAACCCAGAAGGAATGACGCTTAAAGGAATAGTGAAACAACATATATCTAGAAGAGGAGGTGACATTGAAAATGAACTTTACAAAATTGAGGCTACATGGATATACTGCCTGGGAACCCTAATTCCGGGAGGTTTTAACTCAGACTTAAATCTGGTATACTTCCTATGAGTAGGAACGACAAGAAGGAAAAGAAAAAAATTGATAAGAAATACTGTTTGTCTATCTGCTACTGATGTCCTCTAATACATTTACATAAACCATTGGAGACAGCATTGATTGTCTCTAAAAGTAAGCAATCATAAGAGCTTTTAAAAAAATAAAAATAAAGGAGAAAAAAGAAAAAAATACTCTTGACTGCAGTAGGGTCTGAAAAACAGTGGTGTATGCTGGTCCCTTTAAGAGAGTTGAATACTCCTTAAGGAAGGCTTATGTAATGTGTGAAGCACTGATGTATAAAACTCCTAATGGGGAAAGACAGTAAGCAAAAAGCTATATACTTTGCTGTAAACACGAATAACATGAAAGTCATTATAGTGATGTCCCTTTAAGAGGGTTGAATACTCCTTAATGAAGGCTTATGTAATGTGTGAAGCACTGATGTCTAAAATTCCTAATGGGGAACGACAGTAAGCAAAAAGCTATATACTTTGCTGTAAACACGAATAACATGAAAGTCATTATAGTGACGTTTTGTATGTCACCAGGGTAACCGCTAGCCACTCCTCCGTACATTGAAAGGGTTTAAGAATGAGAAGTATGGAGGGGGCGTGGCTAACTAATGGAGGAGTAGGACGTTGCTTTCGGAGCTCCCGGCACGAGAACGCTCTTAACCTGCATAGACAGCAGCTATACCGCTCACCGCTAGACCTCCGTGAGGGGGAAGGATGCCAGAAGGGTCGCGGGCCCCAAAAAACAACAAAAGGAAGGGGGAAGGAGCCTGCAGCGGGTCCCGGTATCCAGCGCTACCTGCGTGAGACTAACTCAGACCAGGCCATGCTTTCTTAGATGGCGCCGGTCCAGCAGGAGACTGCGGGCGCCGCAGCAGCGGACGAAAACACCCCACCCTCAGTCCAACGAGAGGGACAAAGTCCACAAGCTCATCTGACCCCATCAGGTACTGGGGTACAGAAGGGTGGGAAAGACAGCCCAAATGCACAGGCAGGGAAACCTCGCGGACCCCCGAGTCCCCAGCTTACACAGCAGAGGGATGCCATAGAGGACCTACGCACACAGATACGCAACCTACCCACAAAAGAAGATCTGGACTCCTTTGCAAGCCGCATAGAGAGATCCTTCAGGAGGGAGATAGATGAACTGCACAAGGACATTACAGCAATAGGACACAGGGTGGTAAATCTAGAAGATCATAGAGAGGAGACAGACTCTAAGATGGCCACTATGCAGACTAAGATCACAAACCAAGACAAACAGATTGAAGCCCTGATCTCACAGATAGATGACCAGGAGAATCGCTCTAGGAGGCAAAATGTGAGAATCCGGGGTCTGCCTGAAGTTTCAGGGACGAAGGACACTAAAGCCATAGCAGCGGAGATATTTAACCTGATCCTGAACAGACCAACTTCAGAGCCTATAGAAATAGAGAGGGCACACAGAGCCTTAGGCCCTAAGAACACTGATCCGAATAGGCCGCGGGATATAGTTTGTCGCTTACTCCGTTTTACAGATGCAGAACAACTGCTACGCAACATGAGGGATAAGGAGAGCATAGACTATGCCGGTGCCAGAATCACTCTTTTCCCTGATCTGTCAAGAAGGACATTAATGCAGAGAAAGGCGGTGAAGCCATTGCTAGCGGCCATCAAACAAAAAGGGGGATTATATAAATGGGGATACCCCTTCGCATTGCATGCAACAGTGGAGGGGATCTCTGCCACCCTGAAAACTAAAGATGACTTACCTACATTCCTGGAGGAGCTGAGCCTACCATCCGTCACATTTGATGATTGGAGAGGCCCACCCAATATCACGCCCTTGCCACAAAGGGCCCACTGGCAAACAAAAGACCCTAAAAGAAAGAGGGCAAGGGCCCAAGATCTCCGGGAGCAGATAGGAGCCAAGAGGAAGATACTGTGTAGCGGTGTAGTGGACATACCATGAGAGAGTGGAGATAAGAGGAGTTTGCCTTTGTCATATGTTTAAAAAAAAGATAATTTTGATGCAGATGTACTCTTGATAGTTTATCCCCACAGAAAAACACAGATGCAGGAACAGTAATAAGGGTTATGCTGGAGGGAGGGTTAGGGACTCTCTCCGCACCCTGTAGCAAATGCCGGGGGCCAAGATCAGAAAGCAATCGGAACGAGATGGCTTATTTTCCCCCACTTAGGGTTCCCTTATTTAAGGGAAGAAATGCAGAGATCTACAAGTTCTGCTATGTTTGGCAAGACTTTCTATGGGGCCGCTCTTTCGGCCCATTTAGTTGCATTATTTTTTATGCCTTAGGTTTGTTTAAGTGTTACAGCTTTGGTTCGTTACGCATGTTCTGGAAAATTATACTGTATTTTTATGTTGAATGTCTGTTATGGCTCAATCTGGAAAACTGTGGGTAATGACCTATAATGTTCGGGGACTGGGATCACCTTGTAAAAGGGGAAGGTTGTGGACGGAGATTAAGCGGCTCAGGCCGCAGGTACTTTTTCTTCAGGAAACGTATTTTAGAGATGGGTGTATCCCCCGCCTACCCAAGCATATTTTTAACAACTGGTTCTTTAACAATGCCTCTATAAGAAGAGCAAAAGGTGTGGCTATAGACTTAGCTAAAGAAGTGCCATTTCAAGTCCTAGCATCCGATAAGGATGATTCGGGGAGATATGTGGCGGTAAAAACACAATTAGGGAACAAAAAATTTACATTCGTAAATGTTTATATACCAAACGTGCACCAGGTCCCCTTCATGAAACGCATTAAAAAGAAAATTGAGGCCTTTGCAGAGGGGGTCTTGGTGCTTGGTGGAGATGTGAACATGGCAAGTAATCCCAAAGTAGACACATCTGTGGGCACATGTACCATATCTATAAAAACCCTGAAGGAATTCACTTCACTTATGAAACAAATGCATCTGGTAGACACCTGGAGGTACATGCACCCATTAGATAGGGACTACTCTTACTATTCACAGGTGCATAAGGTATATACACGTATAGACTATCTGTGGGTGGACCAATATCACTTGCATGATCTGACACAGGCAAAAATTGAGAACATAACAGTGTCGGATCACGCAGGTGTATGGATAGATCTCAAAATGTCCCACTCTTTTCGAGGAGGACATTGGAGATTGAATGAGGCCCTGTTGGAGGATTTTGAGGTGAAACAGAAAGTTGAAAAAGTTATACATCATTATTTCAGGGAGAATAGCTCCACGGAAATTTCGGAACGCATAGTATGGGCGGCCCATAAGGCAGTGGTAATGGGAGAACCTTTTTCACAAGGGGCACGTTTAAAGAGAGAAGAACAAGGGTGGATTCTAAAAACATTAGAGAAGATCTCCTCACTAGAACAAGCACATAAAAAAACCCCGACAAAGGAAATAGAAAACACACTGAGGGAAGAAAGGGGAACTTTGCTTGGGATCCTTGACCGTAAAACAAAACACAAAGACTTTGGTGGGCTAAAGTATATGAACACAACAACAAATGTGGGAAGATATTGGCTAACAGTATACGAAAAAAGAGGGAATTAAACTGCATCCATAAGATAAAGGATCAGAAGGGCTTAATGGAGTATGGGGCAGATAAAATAGCCCACCTGTTCAAAGGCTACTATGAGGCACTATACAACATAAGAAAGGGACAGGGGGAAGAATCGGTTAAGCTGTGCAGACAGAAAATTAAAGATTACCTAAAGAGAGTAGGAATGCCCAGGTGGACGGAGGAATGGTGTGCGGATCTGGAACAAGATATATCAGTTCAAGAATTACGGGGGGTCCTAAAAGATATGATGAATGGCAAGGCACCAGGACCGGACGGTCCCTCCAAAAAATATTACTCTACCTTTGCAGACCTATTGCTCCCAAGACTAACGGAGGCGCTCAATAGCTTAAGGGAGGGAGGTATTTTCCCAGCACAGAGCATGGAAGCTCAAATTGTGGTACTGCCAAAACAGGGGAAAGACCCTGCCTTGTGCCCGAGCTACAGGCCAATATCCCTCATAACCTTGGATATCAAACTCTTCTCAAAAATACTGGCCAACCGTATTAAACTGGGGATGCCGGCCCTAGTTCACCCTGATCAGGCGGGGTTCGTGGTTGGGAGGGAGGCGAGAGATAATTCATATAAAGCATTAAGTTTGATCCATTGGTCAAAATCTAATGGCTCCCCTGCACTCCTCCTTTCCACGAACGCAGAAAAAGCTTTTGACAGGGTGAACTGGGGTCTAATTCAGGAGATACTGGAACATGTAGGCTTAGGACCTATAATGCGGTCATGGATTTCAAGCCTATATACTAATTCATCAGCGCGAATAAGAGCGAATGGAACGCTATCTGAAAGCTTTTATCTGACAAATGGCACAAGGCAGGGTTGCCCCCTCTCCCCACCCCTTTTCGTACTCACCCTGGAGCCACTTTTGAGGAGCATAAGGACGAACCAAAAAATAAAAGGGGTACAAATAGGGGACCAAACTTGTAAATTATCTGCATTTGCAGACGACATACTGCTATATTTGACAGATCCGCAGGCCTCTATTCCTGAACTTATGGTTGAATTTCAAAACTATGGGGATATCTCGGATTTTAAAATCAACCCGGGCAAATCGGAATATATGGGAGTGGGATTTAGTCAAGAAGAACTTATTAAATTTAAAAACACTTTCCCCTATACGGTAAGGAGGGATCTCTGAAATACCTAGGTATTAAATTGCCCGCCAACCTAGCAGATGTATATAAATAAAATTTCACCCCACTGTTGGAAACTATCGGTAAGGACTTGGATAAATGGACTGGGCATAGTTATACATGGTTGGGTAGGGTGAGCATTCTCAAAATGAATATCCTTCCCAGACTGCTCTTCCCTATGTCTATGATACCAATCTCCCTGCCACGAACACATTTTGGGAAAATTAGATCACTCCTGATTAAGTTTATTTGGAAGGGGAAAAGACCCAGGATGGCCTATAAAACAATGATCAGACCAAAAGAGGGGGGTGGACTGGGAGTCCCAGTGTAATGATCCGCTCAGCTGCCTGCGCAGGCAGGCAGCTTTTTGACCACTGTTCAGGTCTGCATTCTGCAGGTCTCTGGAAGAGAGACCTTTTGTCAGTTTTGCAGCTTGCTGCTGCTGGGGAATTTGCATACGTTTGTCATGCAAATTTCCTACCCACATCCTCTGGAGGTTTGTACTATAAATACCATGTGATATCACAGACCTGGGCTGGTCATAAGGGTTAGTCCTGTGAAACACTCCTGGAGTGTCAGCCTTGCTCATTGTTTAAAGATTAGCTTAGAGTAATTCCTGGGACTGCACTAGGCAGATTCCCTAGTGCAGTTAGGATTGCATATCTGTTTTGTTTGTCTGTTGCGATTGTTCTGTCCCAGCGGTGGTTGACAGGAAGTCGTTCTGATCTTTGTTCTTGGAGTATAGCTGGAGCAGCGGTTGCTACCAGCTATCTCATCTAATCTGTCTTGCCTGGATCGCACTCGCCTTGCGCTAGTGCTGTGGATCCATCTCTCTCACTTATTCCTGTTTTTGTGTATCTGTCTTGTCTGCTACGAACGCTTGCTGGAGGCTCGGTGAGTTAACCGTTACGCAAGCGCTCGCGTCCTCTGTTTTATGTTTGTCTGTCGGTGGTTAGTTAGACGTGCTTGTCTCTGTTGCGCTTAACACGCGGAGACCGCGCATAAACGCGTGCACTGTTGCGAATGAGTGCGGTGTTCGCGTTTAGTTAGCGTTTGTTATTTTCCTTATCTTCTCATTGTATTTTTGCTGTTCCTTTGCTACTCTCGTGCTCTGCCTTGCTGTAGCCTTGTGTTACCTCTGGCAATCGCCTCTCTCGCGATTGCGTTCCTACTTTATATCTGCTGTTGTGTATGCACCGTCGCGGGTTGGCGACTAGTTTGGTGCACAAACATACAATCTGTCCCTTTGCTCAATCTCATTCGCAATCGCTTCTCAGGCAATTGCGTTCTCACTCAGTTTCCTTTGTTGTGTGTCCACCGTCGCAGGTGGGCGGCTAAATTGGTGGACATACATACATTCCTCATCTGTGCTTATTCGGTCTTGTGTCGCTGTTAGCAACCGCCATCTCCGGCGATTGCCTTCTCACTTTATCTTCCTGGTTGTGTGTCCATCGTCGCAGGGTGGCGACTAGATTGGTGGACACACATACCCTCGGTCGCTTTGATCTCTCTCTTTCAGGGCTATCTTGCCCTGCGTTCCTTCCCTTTGTGCAATTCCTGTCTTGCGTCTGTGGCAGGGCAGAGGAGCTGTTCCTCTGCACTCCACAGCTCCACCTGCCGACAGGAATTTCCCTCTACAGGTGCATTGCACCTTTTGCTGGGTTCCCTCAAATTATACGCTTGTGGAGGATTTCCGCAGTGTCAGCGCACGTCTTGTGCGCTGATCATGGAGAGAATTCCACAATCGTTACACCCAGATCTCAAAATATATTATAGGGCAGTAGCTCTTAATAGAGTACTGGACTGGCAGCATAATGGGAAGCATAAGGGGTGGGTTAAATTGGAAAAGATCCTAGCAGGAAGGAACCTAGCAGGGGCAGTATGGATAGGGTCAGATAATAGAGGCCTTTCAGAGGGAACCCCCCATGGGTCAAACACACGCTCTGACAATGGGATGAGGTTAAGAAACACTCAAACTGGATGCGGGAACTATCACCCCTGACTCCACTAGAGGGTTTCCCAAACTTTCTGCCGGGATTAGAAAAAGGTTTTTTTGGGAAATGGAAAAGTGATAAAACAATGATGGTAGGTCATTTTCTAAATGGGACTAAATTAAAAAACCATAGAGGAACTGAGGAAAGAGTATGGCCCTTTTCCCTTTGACGCCTGGAGATTAGGCCAAATCTCTTACTGGCTCTACTCTAGAGGTGGCATTAGAGCAATTATTGATATGACAGAATGGGAGAAGCAGTTTGTCCAGGAGGAAAAAATCCCTCATGCAATTTCTTGGATTTATAAATCTCTGTTGGAAGAGGTAAACAAAAGTAAGCCACTTTATTTAGGGGAGTGGGAAAGGGACACGGGCCATACCCTTACAGATGCACAACGGTCAAGGATCCTGAGTATGTCTCATACATCATCTATAAGCACTCAAATACAGGAGGGCTGTTATAAGCTATTAGTGCGTTGGTACAGAACCCCAGTATTTTTAGCTAGGGTATATGGGGCGGATAACAAATGTTGGAGGGGCTGTGGAAATACAGGGTCTATCCTACACCTTTTCTGGGAATGTCCGATAATCTCCCCCTTCTGGGAAAAAGTTATTGCAATGGTAAAAGAAATTACGGGGGTGACTCTGGATTTGGATATTTGGCAAATTTTATTTCACCTGGCCCCCATATCTTTGAAAAGCTACAAGGCCTCGGTCTTGCCCTTTTTACTAAATGCAGCAAAGAGTCTGATTCCGAGATGGTGGAGACAACCCTGTATCCCCACAACTAAAGAGTGGTTCCAGAGAATAAATAGATTGCACGAAGCAGAAGACATTATCATGACGGGAAGAGACAGGGGGGAAAAATATAAGGTGATATGGTCTGCATGGCTCATGTTTCAAGATACTGATACATATAAACAGGTAATGCAGTCAGGGGACCCGGAACAGTGAGGTTATGCCACACTAGAATTGAGGAACAGACAGTATTGTGAGGCGAGAAACGCTCCAGAGACATGTGTACAGCTGTAAGTTTTATGTTATGTTGTTCTTTTTTCTTCTGCCTTTTCTATCTATTTCTCCTATTTCTTTTCCCCTTCCTATCTTCCCTTTTCCTCTTTCTCCTTTGATTCTTCCTGTCCGCTTCTATTATAAAAGTTCAGCAGAGTGATGTTAACACAATATTCTCACAGTAGGATTGTAAAGGGAACTGATGTACACATATGTATGGCATTAGCATTCATGTAATTATGTGAAGTATGTTAGTTCCTAAAAAGTGGAAGCTAAGAGAATTCTTCAGTATTATTATGGAAATGCTGTTTAACTGTATCTCTCGGTATATATAAATAAAAATTATATTAAAAAAAGAATGGGAAGTATGTAGATTCTGGACAGCCCCTCTTCTGTTTTGAGAAAGCTTCGGTGGATGGGGCGAAACGCGTCAGCAGGCGGGGCTGACAACGAGGCTAGCATGGAGGAACCTATCAACATGGTGCACACAGCTTCTTGAGACGCACAGACTGGAGAAAGGGAGAAGCCGGTTGAGCGGAGCGGTGTGTTATCGAGTGTGACTACCGCAACAGCTCCTGGCTGAAACATCATCAGCTAAAGCAAGTTATATGGACGGCAAACAGTGAGTCAGAGGCGATGCGCCCCTCACACCATTACATTAAAGGGGAACTGAAGTGAGAGGTATATGGAGGCTGCTATGTTTATTTCCTTTTAAGCAATACCAGTTGCCTGGTAGCCCTGCTGATCCTCTGCCTCTAATACTATTAGCCATAGCCCCTGAACAAGCATGCAGCAGATCAGGTGTTTCAGACTTTAAAGTCAGATCTGACAAGACTAGCTGCATGCTTGTTTCTGGTGTTATTCAGACACTATTGCAGAGAAATAGACCAGCAGGGCTGCCAGGCAACTGGTATTGATTAAAAGAAAATAAATATGGCAGCCTCCGTATACCTCTTACTTCAGTTCCCCTTTAAGCTTCAGATCAAATGTATACATGCTGCAGCAAAGATAACAGGTGACATCTTTCATGAGATCGATTTACACATGTGGATACACTTTGGGACTTTTTTCTAAGGAAGAGCATATTTGAGGGAGGAAGTGCTATACAACAGAAGATCTTTCAGCCCCAAGTGTACCTTTTGCATATGACTAATCGGACAGTACAGCAGTCCCATAGTTATAGGCAGTGCATGTAACACAAGGTTGCAATCTTTAAAGTGAGTGGTGTGAGTGAGGCCTCGGTGTACGACCATGGTGGTGGGGCCACAACATGATCCAGTGATGCCATAGTGCAGGTGATTTTTTTTGCATAGGCTTTGTGCTGGGCGACCCAAACTTTTGCACATTATAGGCTAGGATTGGTGGCAGAAGAAAGAATTCCAACACGTTAGCCTTTAGATTGTTTTAAAGGGGATTTTACATTTTGGTACAAGTGTATCTAGCTTGTCTTTTGTAACCCACAATAAGGTCCATTTTGATAACCTGAAGTAGATGCGGGTGATATTTTGTGTAAAAGTATGATATATCAATTGACACCCTAGCATCTCCTCAATTTGAGTAAGTAATAGTACTTTTACAGTAAGGCCGCTCACAATACAAAAAATATACTTATTTACTAGTTGACCTAAAAACCGGCTCTAGGTCTCTTCACGCACCACCGCCGCCAGTCAGTGCACGCACGCGCACCCTCCCGTCCTCCCTGCTCCCTGGCCCATCCTTCTGTCTCAACGGTTGACTGTACTGCGCTAATGCGCAGTACAAAAAAACACGGACACACCGACAGGGAAAGAGGATGAAGCAGAGACAGTTAGGTTTTATTGTATAGGATTTAAGTATTTATATAGCGCCGACATATTGTGCAGCGCCGACATATTGTGCAGCGCTGTACAGAGTATATCGTCTTGTCACTAACTGTCCCTCAGAGGGGCTCACAATCTAGTCCCTACCATAGTCATATGTCTATGTATGTATCTTGTAGTGCATGTATCATAGTCTAGGGCAGGCATGGGCAAACTTGGCCCTCCAGCTGTTACGGAATGCATTGCAGGAGTCTGACAGCCACAGTCATGACTCATAAAGGCAAATGCATTGTGGGACCTGTAGTTCCATAACAGCTGCAGGGCCAAGTTTGCCCATGCCTGGTCTAGGGCCAATTTAGGGGGAAGCTGTCATAGACTGTACGGGCCGGTCCTTGGTCGGGTCAATCACTCAGAGTCAGAAACTCGGTCTCGCTGTCGCTTTGCGCATAGATGCCCATATGTGGATTCGCAGTCTATGAACCAACTAGCCGAGAGGAGCGTCCTGACTCCAAAGGATTCACCACACACGTACAATTCAAAAGCTTGCCACCACATGTGAGTCAGCACATGACTGTAAATATATTAGCACACTGCGAACACTGTAAGTTAACCCTTAGCTGTATGCAGGGATTGGCGCCAGATCTGTCTATCTGTGCCCAATTCAAGCATACGGGTTATAAATACAAGAGACTCTAGAACACAAGGTAAGGTTTTTGGAGGAGTAAGTACGATTGTGTATGTTCAGGAACAGGTCATAACCGTAAAACGATTTTTAAACGTTTTAATAACAAAAATGCATTACACACATTTACATACACTAATTAACATATACACACAAAGCTTAAAATAAAAGGGAATAATCGTGAAAGGTTTACTTAGCCGAAATGCAGTTGTGTGGGGATATTTCCTTCTGGGAAAAGAAATGCAAAGTCCTTGGTTTCAGAATCATAGGCCTTTAGGTATATTTTGTAATCCAAGCAGATGTTACAGTTCCAAGATGGCTGCTAACCACATGGTCCTCTGGTTAGCAGCAGCAGCAGGCTCTCGTGAAGATGGGATTTGGAGGACTGAAGTCTGTTTGCTGGCAATGTGCTTTTGACGAAGCTGGTTTGGGGGTGTGGCAACGCCTGCCCCCTCTGAATTACCCACTAATGACAGTCCACCTCCTCCTAGGAGGATTTAGAGCTTAAACTGTAAAACCCTGTAACTCATAAACTATACATGTCATATGTAGGTGGATAGCAGATTCATACTTGTCAGAAAATACCGATTAATATGACATCTTGCATAAGTGCGTTAGGCTGTCCTGCCCCCGAGAAGGGTCGTACACCAAGAACCGGAAGGGTTATTGTTATGAATTTTATATCAGCACATTGGGCAGATTTTAACGAGTAAGACTATATTAATTTCATAGCTGTCCTATACACGGTTTTCATTTAACAGACCAAATCATAAACCATATGCATTTAAATCTGTTCCCCAGCAGTGCCTCTGTGTCTGCGGTTGGCAATGGACTCCTGTGGAGTTAGCTTCCTTTGGATGAAAGGACCTTATGGTGTGGTAATTAGCATCGGAGTGTGACCAGCTAGAACAACCTTTGACATATTACACCCGGATTCTGGCTAGGTTTCACACCCCTTGGCTAATTAACAAGTCACTGGCCAGCAAGGAATTCTTTTTGAACAAGTTAACAGATGCCTTTACTGGTCAACAAACATACTTAATGAAAAGAAAAAAAAAATTAATTCTGCGCTGCTCTGCGGAACGATACAGAATCGCTAATCGTCTTGACTTCCATCTCATTCATGACAGAAGCCAATTAACTTATCTGTTTTGGGATGTGGGAGGAAACCGCGTTGCCCGGAGGAAACCCACCCAGGCACGGGGATAATATACAAATTCCTTGCAGATGTTGACCTGTGCTGCCCACAATTTCCTCTAATGCAACAAGGCTCCCACAGTGTGATGTCAATACCTAGGTGCTGACATCACACTGTGGGAGGGATTTGACCACAATATCAGCCACACAGAGCCTCCTGAGATGTCTGAGAAAATGTAAAGATTGCTCATGGGAAAGGGGGTATCGGCTACTGATTGGGATGAAGTTCAACCCTTGGTAAGTGCCCAATGTAACAGGAGCAGACATCACATAACTTCCTTTACAATTTGTGCTCCATAATTCCAACCTCTACGACCCTTATTCAATTCATTTTTTTCCCATGTTTTTCCTAGGAGATAATTTTTCATCTTCTGTTTAAAATAACTTATAAGCACTCTACAATTGAAAATGTACCAAAACGTAGGTGAAAAGTTCTGTCAAAATTATTAGTATTGCCTTGCTTACTATAATAAACAAGTGTCAGCGCCAAGGCCGAAGGCGACCGCAGCCGAGAAGGACAATGTCCAAAAGTCCACACAAGATTGCGAAACCGGTCGGGAAGGCGACAGGCGGCACCATTTTATTTGAGGTCTTCTATTGACCATTTTATGCGCGCTACTTTTTCGGGGTTCCCAGTGCACGGGCCCCGTATGTGAGTTTCTTTTATCCTTGTTTTTAAATTGTTTTACTTGTTATGTAATAAAGACGGTTTACACTTAGATGTGCCGTACATCTCTTTCATGTCACTATCCTACTGGACTCCTCTTTGGCGAGTCTCTGCGACCTCAGGATATCTAATATATTCCGGAGGAATCTGTGGTGTGCAACATCGCTGGTGAAACAACACCATTTGAAAGTTCTGCGGACCATCTATCAAACTCGTTTACAACCTTATAATGTGGGTTGTTGGAATCTGGTAAGCCTTGCTTCTTTACCTTTTTGTTCGAAGATCCTGTATACCAGAAAATGACGAAAGCTGTATTACTATAGACCTGCGCTGACTTCATATATTCATTGCCTTGCTTACTGGTGGCTTAAAAGGCATTTTATTGAGAAGGTGTGAACATACTGTATTACCTAGGAGAAAACGTAGGAGAAAAAGTGAACTGAATCCTACATTATATGTTACTTTCCACCATTAAATCTGCCCCATCATATATTCAAGCCTCTTTCATCTACTCACCCTCTAACCACACCCCCCCATGCAGATATTCTTAAGGACAGCACCGGGACAAGGTTCTGTAGCACCCTGGTCAAGGATGCCAAACCCCTCCCCCCCCCCCCCACACACACACTTTTTTTTGGTAGGGGGGGGAGGGAACAGTTTGGATAATATACACAGAGAACTTTAAATGTGCTGCCAACCTGAGGCTTAGATAACATGAGATAAAACCAGAAAAATCAAAGGTCAGAAACTCTATGAAAAAGCCTGCTCCTTTACTGCCTGTACCTGGGATTATCTTCATTAAAATGGCACCACGAGAAATGTGTCTAGATGCATTTTTAAACTGTGGACAGGTGGCACCCATTCATTTGCACTGAATGCAGTGCCAAACTGCATGCCGCACCATGCACTGAGACGGCACCACAGGCAGTGTGAATATAAAAGGGCCGAATATTAAATGGCCCTACATGGATCTGTGACAAACTGCGATAGTTAGTTTCTATGGGTAATTCATGTAATGATAATCCTGTCATAAAGTTTTGATCTTGAGGTGAATTGTATTTTCCCTCTCTGAGGTAAAATGTGTAAGATGATTGGCTGTGTTTTGGTGCAGAGCAGTGAGGTCATGTTTGAAGCCTCTGATTGGTCAGCAGGTCAGGTAGGTATTGTTAGCCAGGTGTTACTATGCCAAAAGGAAGGTTTGGCAGACCAATCAGGACTAAGAATGCTCTATAAAAGAACGGTCCATTCCACACTAAGCTGCCTGTCACCTCTGTGGCTTCAAGGTGAGCTTCCCACCCTCCTCTCCCCCCTTTTTTTCTTATTCTTCTTTCAGCCGTCTTGGTCAAGCTTTATTTGGAAAACTCTCAGTTGAAGATTGGGGTTTCTCACTTCTTGCTGATTACATATCTGGACTGTGTTGGTCAGATATGAAAACAAGTCTTTATTATTTGGTGTTATTTATTGGTTTGAATAAAGTTTGGTTATAAGACCTCAATTATTTATTTATTTAATTTAAACCAAAATAAAGTTACGGCCACGGCCTTAAAATGCCAGTTCTGGAGTGTCTTTGTCTTTATTATTAGGTTAAGCAAGATGTTATGTGTGGGGAGCAGTATTGCCTACAGTCCCATGGGTTTAACACCTTTCCCTGGATCAGCTGGGATATATGCAGGTCAAGTACTGGTGTTTTTTTTTTTTACTTCTCATTGAACTTGATGGATGTCTTTTCTCAAACAAACTATGTGACTGTTACTATGTATCAGAATAAGTGTACAGAGTAAAGCTAAGTACTCACGGGGGGGACAATTGTAGCTGTCGCTGCACACGGGAGCGTGTGCGCGACAGTTCGTCGACAGTTCGGCGACAGTTCTTCGACAGTTCGGCGACAGCTCGTCGCCAAGTCCCTCTGCATCCACTCGGCAGCAAAGGGATTAGCGATGCGGCGGAAGCTGTCGCCGAGGTTCCTCCCCCCCGCTGGAAGCTCCGTGTGCCGTGTGTGGGTAGCTGTCGCTAGCCCGCATACACATGCGGGACTAGCGACAGTTCCGGCGAGGTTGCGGCGACGGCTGTAGCCGGCGATTGAACATGTCAATCGCCTGGCGACAGCTCCGACGGGCGACGGTTCGGGGCGCGCGCGTCATACACACGGGCGAACAGTCGCCGCAACACGCGCGTGCCACGTGGTTGCGGCGACGGCCGTACCCCGTGTGTATGAGCCTTTAGGATGGGTTCATAGTGGTCACTTGCAGAATGCACGTAATAAAATGTGCGTGAACTGCAATGGAGACTAAACATTGACTTTAAAGAGACTCTGAAGCGAGTTAGATAGCATTTGATTAGTGTAAAGCACCTTACATAATGCTAAAACGCCGCTATCCTGCAGCAAAATGAGGGGTCTTTACTCCCCAAATCCCCTCTTCTAGGTCCAGGGAGCACTTCCTGCTTGAGGCAGAGCTAATGGCTGTAGCTCTGCCTCTCAGCGCCTCAGTCCTGGCTGATCGCCCCCTCTCCCTGCCCCTCTCACTCTTCCTTCACTGAGAGGGGCGGGGGAGAGGCGGAGATCCACCAGCAGATTGACGCGCATGGAGGCAGAGCTGCAGCTCATAGCTCTGCCTCCATGAGCAGCAAAATCCACAACCAAGAAAGTGGTGGCTTTTGCTGGGGGGATTTAGGGGGTAAAAACCCTTAGTTTTGCCGCGGGATAGCAGCGTTTTAGCACTTCACTCATTAGCACCTCATTCACCCAGTGACCAACTGTGCAAAGTTTGAGAACCCTGCCATTAATGGTGTAAGAATGACTATAGTTTAAATTTTCCTAGTCAAATTTGTTTTTGGCTCCACCCACTTTTTGTAACCTGGACACACAGTCACTCAATGACCAAGTTTGTGAGCTTTCAGGTTCCTGGCATCAAAAATGTGTGAATGGAAGCAGTTTATCCACCAAGGAAATCTGGCTGTTTGTGGCCCCGCCCCTTTAGTGAATTTGGACCCCAGTAACCCCATCCTTTATTACGGTGGGGGAAATAGCAGGTACACAGCAGTGGGGGTAAAAAGAGCCTGCCAGCTGTTTCGCTGGTTTAAACCAGCTTCTTCAGAGGCAGAATGAACCTTATAATAGTCTAAGAATGGTTGCAGTTTACATTTTCCCATTTAAAATGAATGGCTGAAATTTGATTGGCTGTTTTATGCTCCGCCCACTTTTCCTGGATTTGTAACCTCGGTCACCAAGTGACCAACTGTGCCAAGTGTGGGGACTCTGGCTTGATTACTGTGAGAATGGCAGCCTTTTACATTTTTTCCATTCACTTGAATGGGTGAAATCTGATTGGCTGTTTGTAGCTCCGCCCACGTGTGCAGGGGGGCCGCGAGACCCCCAGAACATATCATCCAAGGTACTAAGGGATCTGTATACCAAGATTCGTTCAAATCGGTCAAGGCGTTTTTGCGTGATCGCGACACACACACACGCGAGACACACACGCGAGACACACACGCAAGACACACACGTGAGACACACACGTGAGACACACACGTGAGACACACACGCGAGACACACACGCGAGACACACACACACGATTTTATATATATAGATTTATAAAGTGCCAACATTTTCTGTGACACTGTCCGGAGCAAGAAACAAACATGGGGTACATAATTATAAAGACAAAATATCACCATAGTGCATAATACATAATACCGAATTGGTAGACACAAAAGAGGGAGAGAGCCCTGCCCTGCCCTTGCAAGCTTCCAATCTAAAGGGATAGAGAGGAAACAAAAGTGGGGATAGTATGCAAGATGTATACACTTAGACTTTCATCATCATGTTTAGAAAGGTGTGGGGTATTTGGAGCCCATAAGCATGAGACTTTATCCACTGAGCAATGCTAGCCCACAATACTAGCCCCAAAAAATTGCAGGGGCAATGAAGCCTCCATGCTTCCCTGCTTTGTAGTACACTCCAGTCCAATGTCAGGAGAAAGAGCTTCATCAATCAGAGCTTCATCAGTAAGTATGCATGTAGGATTATTGTGGGTCTGTAATATTAACAAGCTGACACATCATTGCATTCCAGCAGATCTGGAGGTGTGTTTAGCTTCTAAGGATGACAACAAAGGATGATTTGCATAATCAGCAGCGATGCACTGAGAGACATCTCAGTGCTCACTCCAACCTGAATTATCGCAAATACCTTCTGCATTGTGGAAGACTCACTCCAACCTGAATAATTAAAAATACCTTCTGTTTTAAAAAGGCAAATTTATTTTTTTGCATGGAATTTAAAACACATAAATATTTTGATGTAATACTTGTCATTTGTACACACACACTAATCTTGTATGTGCATGTGTCACACTAGTTACGATGCTGCAGTATGTCACATCCCCAACAAAGTAGTGAAGATTTTAAAACAGAACTTTTGAGGTGCAAAAATAAATGTTCACCAAACATACACTAAACTTGTATGTGTTTCAGTCTGTACAAGATGGATTTATTCGCCACGTACGGTGGTGCCGTACTCAGAATTGCTTGTGGTACACGTGGCTTAGGCAAAGTACACAATACAACAGTTATACATGTACTTTGCCTAAGCCACGTGTACCACGTGTAATCCTTCTAATACTAGTAATCATAAGGGTTACCTGCAAAAACACTATTAAAGATATTATAAAACACAGATATTTTGTATACAGTGCTGCCCATAATTATTTATACCCCTGGCAAATTTTGACTTAAACTTTTATTCAACAAGCAAGTAATTTTTTGATGGGAAATGACATAGGCGTCTCCCAAAACATAATAAGACAATGTACATGAGGCATTACTGTGGAAAAAAAAAATCAGCTTTTATTTACATTTGAGCAAATAGTGTCCAGTCCAAAAGTATTCATACCCTTCACAAACTGTCACGGTCTGTGGGAAACTCCAAAGTTCTACACCATTCCAAATAGTCTAGGCTGTTCTAAAGCATCCTAACTACCCTGATTAATTGAGAACAGTTGTTTAATCAACTCAACAGGTAAGCAGTTGTTTTGTGGACAGTCATGGACAAGACAAAGGAGCTCAGTGAGGACCTGCAGCTGCGCATTGTGGCTGCTCACAAGTCAGGAAAGGGCTACAAGGCCATTTCTAAATGTTTTCAGGTTCCAGTGGCTACAGTGCAAAGTATTTTGAAAAAAAAACCAAGATGTTCCGCACTGTGAAAAATCTCAGAGGAAGCCAAAAGTGACAACAGTGCTGGCCAAGGGAATAGTGAGAGAGGTGAAAAAGAATCCAAGGATCACCACCAAGGCCATTCTGGTGAATCTGGGCTCTGCTGGTGGCAATGTCTCAAGGCAGATGATCCAACGGACACTGCACACTGCTGGGTTCCATGGATGCAGACCAAGGTGGATGCCACTTCTCCAGATAAGGTACACAAAAGCTTGCTTGGCCTTTGCAAATGCTCATCTGGAAAAAGAAGACTTCTGGTCTCCTGTGTTATGATCAGATGAAATAAATATTGAATTGTTTGGTCACAATGATGTTTCAGTCATTTGGCTTAACCACTTGCCGACCGCATGCTTATACCGTGCGTCGGCAAAGTGGCAGCTGCAGGACTAGCGACGCAGTACTGCGTCGCCAGCTGCAGGCTGATTAATCAGGAAGCAGCCGCTCGCGCGAGCGGCTGCTTCCTGTCAAATCACGGCGGGGGGCTCCGTAAATAGCCTGCGGGCCGCCGATGGCAGCTCGCAGGCTAAATGTAAACACAAGCGGAAATAATCCGCTTTGTTTACATTGTACGGCGCTGCTGCGCAGCAGCGCCGTAAGGCAGATCGGCGATCCCCGGCCAATCAGCGGCTGGGGATCGCCGCCATGTGACAGGGGACGTCCTGTCACAGGCTGCACAGGACGGATAGCGTCCTGTGCAGCCCCGATCACCAGGGGGCCAGGTAGGAGAGGGGGGAAGCGGAATTTCGCCGCGGAGGGGGGCTTTGAGGTGCCCCCCCCGCCAGCCACACGCAGGCAGGAGAGATCGGACCCCCCCAGCACATCATCCCCCTAGTGGGGAAAAAAGGGGGGTGATCTGATCTCTCTGCCTGGTGTTTGATCTGTGCTGGGGGCTGTAGAGCCCACCCAGCACAGATCACATAATTCAATGCTGGTCCTTAAGGGGGGGTAAAGGGTGGGTCCTCAAGTGGTTAAAAAAGGAGTAGCCTTAAACCCAAAGAACACCATCCCCACTGTCAAACATGGTGGTGGGAACCTAATGCTTTGGGGGTGATTTTTAGCCAATGGACAAGGGAACCTAATCACAGTAAACAGCACTATAAAAAAAGATCAATACAAGAGGATTCTCAACCACAACATCATGCAGTCTGCAGAGAAACTTGGCCTCGGGCACCAGTGGACATTTCAGCATGACGATGACTCAAAACACACAGCAAAATTGGTGAAGAAATGCTTAGCAGACAACAACATTAATGTTTTGGAGTGGCCCAGCCAGAGTCCTGACTTGAATCCAATTGAGAATCTGTGAAGGGAGCTAAAGATCACGGTGATGGCAAGAAGGCCCTACAACCTGAAAGATATGGAGCTCATTGCTAAAGATGAATGGGCAAAAATACCTGTGGAGACATGCAAAAAGCTGGTCTGCAATTATAAGAAGCGTTTGATTGCTTTTATCGCCAATTTCTATTGATTACTGAGAAGGGTATGAATAATTTTGGACTAGACACTTTTTGCTGAAATGTAAATAAAAGCTGAGAAGTTTTTTCCCACAATAATGCCTCTTGTACATCATCTCATTATCTTTTGGGAGACACCTATGTCATTTTACATCAGAAAATGACTTGCTGATTAAATAAAAGTAACTTTAAGTAAAAATTTGCCAGGGATATGAATAATTATGGGCAGCACTGCAAGTACAGTATAAACATTCATTAAACAAATACAACAGCAGTGGAAGTGTTAATATTCAATACCCTAGCACTGCCTGCACCAGCACTACACCTACTGTCAAACTCGAAATTGGATGCTAACTGTCAACAGCTCCTTTTCCTTCAGCTATGGCTGGATAAAGGCCAATCAGTTGACAGCCATCCAACCAGATGCCAGCCACCACCAAGATCCCTTCTCTACCCTAGCCCTTACTGGTGGACCAAAGCATCATAGAAGAGCTAGGCATTATGGGGAAGCCAGTCCTAATTGCCCAACTAATACAGTCGACCATCAGAAATATTAGACTTTGTGTGGAAAGGCGTGCTGCACAGGCTGAATTTGAGAAAGACCCAAGGTTAAACACCAAACCTATGAGGCAGAAAGAGTCGATTAGGGTAATTAAAAATGTGCATGGTTTCTGTCCCATCTAAGACTTAAATATGTAATGACAACATTTTAACAAGATGATGTAATGAGTCAAACAAGATTAATGCAAAGATTGCAGACTATACAACAGAGGGCTAGAGATATGAGGAGAGATACGGCTTCCTCTCCATATCTTATGGGACTGTACAGTATCTTAATACAGTCCTGGAAGAACATTTTCAAGGCAAGCATGAATGAGCTTCTTATAGAGGTGGATTTAGAGGCAGCTATAATCCTGCTGCGTTGTAATATGTAATTAGTAGAACTACCAAGTAAAGAATAGAGAGTCTCTTAGTTAATGCAGCTAAGGGGCTGTTCTTGTGTTGACTGTTGAATTCAGTGTTTAATGTGCCATAATGAAATGTATGCTGGATAATTCTATAAACTTTGAGGGATTTTGATGTGTGCTGTTCCATATATTTTTCTGTCATGTTCAACCACCCATTTGTGGGATAATTGGGACACTTAAGGCTTAATGTATTTAGTTACCTTCTAAGTTACTAATACTAAGACATCTCTTAGCAAATCTTTTATTAGGTGATAAAAACATGCAACCCTCATGTCATCAAGACACATGGGGCCATATGCAATTCTGTTTTTCACCTGAGTTTTCACCTAGGAGATAATTTTTCATCTTTGATTTTAAATAACTTTCCAGCACTTTTCAACTTAAAAAGTACCAAAAAGTTGGTGAAAAAGTACTATCAAAATTAATGTAATCATTTTCTTGCCTTCTGGGGGCTTAAAAGGCATTTTATTGACAAGTTTAAAAATATCACCTAGGAGAAAACACAGGTGAAAAGGTGAATTGCATATGGCCCATGGGGGCCATATGCCATTCACCTTTTCTCCTGAGTTTTCTCCTAGGAGACAATTTTTATCATCTATTTAGAAAAACTTTTCAGCACTTTCCAATAAAAAAAAGTGCAAAAAAGTTGGTGGAAAAGTCTTAACAAAACTATTTAAGTATTTTCTTCCTTGCTGGTTATTTAAAAGGCATTTTATTCGCAAGTTTGAAAGTATCGCTTAGGAGAAAACTGAGGAGAAAAAGTGAATTGCATATGGCCTATAGGGTCCTATCCAATATAAGTTTTTTTCCTATGTGATATTTTCACATTTTATCATTAAAATGCCTGTTAAACCACTAGCAAGTAAGAAAATACTTGAAAGTACTTTTTCAATTGCAGAGTGCTAAAATTTTATTTTAAACTCAAAATTAAAATAATGTCCTAGGAGAAAACTTGAATTGTAAATTTTTAGTTGTGGAATTTCATGAAGGTATTAAAAAATAGGCCCTGTGGATTCTACAGGCAGTTGCATTTACACCAGCACTAATTAAAAAAGAAAATTAGAGAAATGGTAATTTACTAATCTTCAACAGCTTTGTTGGTACAACAGGTTTGCTGTTACACTTGTAAAAAGCCACAAGGATGAGCGCACTCCAAGATACTTCTGAAATGACAAATTTGCTTTAGTCAAAATGTCTTCATTGTTAAAACATTAACAAATTTCATGACACATCCAGGAAATGCCTAAACAAAACCATAGTTATCAAAAGACAACCATCAATGTGCTTTATTTTGCTGGATAACATGGCTGTGCAATTGCAGAATTAGGGTAGAAAACAAGTTAAATCATAGTGTGTCTTCAAAGTAACGGCAACAGACACTGGCCTGGACTCGTGTTGTCTTTTGATAACTCATTTTGCTGTGGTATTTCCTGGATGTGTTGCAACATTTTCTGATGTAATTTATTTTTTTTTAACGTAGAAATTTTTATCGAAAGAATTTCACAAACAAAATAAAGACTGGAAATTGAATGGTACACTCTGGATTAACTTGAAGTTCAATACATAAAACTGTTGCAAAAACACTGGGTTATAGCAATGAGTAATAAAATACCATTATAAGTGTTTTAACCATGAGATTTACAGTGGAGTTTTGTTGATAGAGTTAGAATAGCTATAGGTACCTGATTGACATACAATCTATTAATAGTGGCAATTTTTGCCAAGATTCGAGCTGAGCTACCCATAAAAGAACATTAACACTAACATAAACGAACAAACAAACATAAAACAATATATATCAAGCTTACTTGCATTACTTCCCAAGTAGTGCCTCATATTGTTTAACTAAAACTAAATATTTTGCATTAGCCATAGAATTAGTGATGTAAGATGATATAAGGTTGTCTACTTAATTATAGATATTTTGTAATTTGTGTTCTATTCTGATGTAATTTAACACTAGATTTACCAAGCCTGCGCAGATTTGTGTAAATTCCCTGGACCTCACACCTGCTAGCACCCCTGCTGAGTTTTTTTACATGCCATCAACTCCATTGTTCTCTTTCTTTTGTTCTGAAAATACGCACATTTGCATTTGTTTACTTAGAGTAACTCAGATCCAAGGTGATTTAGTTCATTTGCCCACCTCCCATCCCCCAAAACTAGAGAATTCTGTTCTTTGTGTGAGCACAGTATGAGCACAAGGTAATGCATAGTCAGTCACTTGATGGGAGCATGGAGATTAGGCAAGTTAGGTTCACTCAATTGCATAGCTATGGATACACACGGTGCATTCCTGCACTCGATGCGCCACTCAATTCCCGTCAATTCGCTTATTTCCGACATGTCTGATTCGCATTTCGATGGATCGTTAGGCCGATTTGCCATACTTTACATGACCTAAAAATCATCGAAATGTGCTCGGAAATGCTCGGAAATAATCAAATCGACGGGAATCGAGCAGCGCATTCGATGCGGAAACTCACCGTGTGTATCCAGCATAATGGGTGGAGGTAGGAAGTCCTATAGTGTTGGAGCGGCTCTTGAGAAGTCCTGGAGGCGTGCATGGGACTGGGTGATGCGGGGGACGGTCAGGCGAAGTTCATTGGAGGAGCGGAGTGAGCGGCTTGGTGTATCGATAACGTTTATAGATATTGGTTTCGCGTGAAAATTCACGATCGCGCAAAATGCAAAAATTCTGTTTTATTTTTCAGTGTTTCAAACTTTACAGAGTTTACAGCGTTTGCAGACCCAGTGTCCATCGTCCCTGCATTTGGCACAGGTGAATTTCTGACGTTGCACAGGTAAACCTGCTGCGATTCCTGTTGCAGCTCTCTTGCACCTTGCACTGTGTTGTCTGTACAGTCCCTGACACAGCAGCTGCAACAGCTTCAGCAGCCCGCCTTTGTGCCAATATGTCCTTGTGCTGCATGAATCGGCAACGGAGTTCCTTAGCTAGAAGACTAAGAAACAATCTTCTTTTGCCTGTCCACCCTGTACATGCCTTGTACAAAATGTAGGCATTCACCGCCGCCAGGTCCAGCATATTGTAAAAAACTGCTACTGGCCACCTGCGTGTTGCTGCTCTTACGGAATACATCCGTGCTATTTGGTCCAACACGTCTACACCACACTGTAAAAGCAGAGAGCGAGAGACATGAGTATATGTGCTTTATTTCTATAGGCCTGTATAGTACACATCAGAAAACATTGTAACACTGGCAGGGGCGTTCCTTGGGTCCTTGGAGATCGGGGGCACCTGTGCGGTCGTGACAAAAATTGGGTGTGGTCATGCAGTGAGTGGGTGTGGCCATGGGTGGGGCCAAATGTACATGAACTTAGCAGCGGTGTAAGCTACAGGTAACGGGCCTGCCCATCGAAATATTGGATGGAGCCCCCTGTCCTTTATTTAGATAATTTACAATCAGTATAGGCATAGATCAAAGATGTATACGCACATACAATTTTGATTGGTCAATCACTGACCAATTTTACCACCCCCATGCAGTAAGTGGGCCAACAGACAATGAATTTGATGAACAGAGCTAAAATTGGCTAATCAAAATTGTATGTGTGTACCAGGCTTTTCAGCTAATACTGTACATACTGAAAGTAGCAGGGATCAGCACACACTGCAGCTAGTTTACAATCAGTAAAGGCACAGAGTAACACCTTACACTGTACACAATGGAGGTAGATCAGCACACAGTGCAGGCACCAGATGAACAGCTTATACTGTACATACTGTAGGCAGCAGAGATCAGCACACTGCAGCTAGCGCGCCGAAAAATATGAGGGTAACGTTGTGGAGCACGCTTGTAATTTTACGCTGTTGGAAGATAAACAAATAAAGACTGGTAAATTTACATGAACCTCACTCTAAATGGGTTTATATAAACATCATATGTACTATGGCAATGGCAAACCTTAGCAGACTTTGTGGGTCCAGCTTGCGCAGTGAAGCACGAGTAATTTGCTACTGCACTGGGCACTCCAAAGTCCTCCTCTACCCACACAGTGCCATCTTTTGCTGTCTGGCTCAGACTGGGCTTCCCAGTACCACGGTGCATCTTCCGTGGAGGCATGTTGGGTTCTTCTTCTTCTGTCTCCTTTTCCGATTCTTCTGAGGAGGTATCAGTGGCCTGCTGGACAAATGAAATCTCTCCTCCATCAGTCTGCTTTGTCCATTTCCTGAAGCCAGGCCAAAGCCTGTTGCGTGGAGAGGTTCTTCCTGCATGGCAGTGATGCGCAGGCAATCCTGATGTGTGTTCTTAGAAATGCGAAGAAGAAATTATTCTCCCACCTGCGTCGGTCTGCTTTTATGCACAGCACTGTGTCATGCCACTCCCTTACATACACTGCTACAATGGATGGACAGGATCACATCTTTTGGCCACCTCTATAGCATTCATATGTTGTGAAAAGCCAGCCTTATTGCATTACAGTATCTGCCATACTGCCATCGATGCCCTGGCAATGGAATGCCTCAGTCTGTGATCATTTGTCATGTCAATGGAACACTGCCAGAAGTGCCAATTGCCCTCTGATTGCATTTTGCTGCATGAATCAGCAACAGAGTTCTGTGTCTGCGTGGGTTTCCTCCCGGCACTCCGGTTTCCTCCCACATCCCAAAAACATACAGATAAGTTAATTGGCTTCCCCATAAAATTGGCCCTAGATGACGATACATACACTACATGATACTTACATAGACATACTGTATGATTATGACAGGGACTAGATTGTGAGCCCCTCTGAGGGACAGTTAGTGACGAGACAATATACTCTGTACAGTGCTGCGTAATATGTTGGCGCTATATAAATACTTAAATAAAATCTGCAAGTTTTCATTGTATTCATGTCATTGTATCAGCAACTTTTCATTCTGTTTTCACACATTTTTTTTATAAAAGACTTGTGTCTCCATATATTGTGAATTTGCAGGTCAGTGAATGTGGGGGATATTTTGTATAGATAGGGCAGGCATTTCTGAAGGTTTCCAAGTCTCACACAGCTACTCTGAGGTACTCTGTCTACACAAATTCAAATGTGAGAGGCCTTACAGGTGGTTTGCACAACAATAGATTGAAGATAATCAACCCTGAAGACCTGTGAACATCTCAGCAGGGGTGAAAAACACCTCTAGCCTTGCAACAGAAAATAGAAAACTCGGTAATTCTAGTGTTAAGACGTATTCTTGGAGTGTACAAGTCCTTGTGAATTTTTGCTGGTGTCCTCTCTGGTGGACTGACCTTGCACCTTGATTTTTGAGTAAGAGCGTGCGGCTAAAAAAACCCTTGTTGTCTGCTGTTACACTTGTGCCATCTTTGGTGGAGATGCTTGGGGATACATAAACAAATCAAGATATTTTTAGAGATGCCTTAGTAAAATAGACCCTATATATTGTCTTGTATTTTATTAAGCATTTAATAAAAATGTGTAATTGTTTAAAAACAGATCTGAAACAAAATTTCACTCAAAATCTGCAGTTCATGATCTCACCAAAGTTCAACACCAGCTCAGCTAAACTTGAGAGGAGGATGACCTGAGTTCTCTCTTATTCATTCTTTACTACCTCCCATAGCTCTATTCACTGAGCTAATTAGATGCAAATGTTCTTTGAATATTTATTAGACAGCATTTGCAGGACAGTGTTGCTTGAATATGCTTTTGTTTAGTTCTAAGACAAGTCAGAATGTTCAGTATTTGTAAACAATTAAACCCAAACATTGACGTCATTGCTGAATAATTCTGGTGTTATGTCTAGGCCCTTCAAAGCAGCCACAGTTCCCAAAAGCAAAATGGCATGGAAAGTACACCAAATAAAAAAAAAAATATGTTGCAGTTAAAAAGTAGGAGAAATGGTTTTGCGGGAAATCTATCTTGCACACTGTAAAATACTCATTAACCACTTGCCGACCGCCTTAAGCCGATGGGCGGTGGCAAGGGCTGGGCCCAAAAAACTGCAATACGCCCATCGGAGGTGGCAGCAGCAGGCATGGCTGTGCGGCGATCGCGTCATTCGTGACGCGATCAGCCGCCGGCGTCAGGCTCCGCCCCCCCCTCACGCTAATACCCGCCGGCCGTTCGGAAGCGCCGGCGGGTTACTAGCTGACAGATCGCCGCTATAAAGTGTATAATACGCTTTGTAATGTATAAAAAGCGTATTATACAGGCTGCCTCCTACCCTGGCGGTCCTAGTGATGAAGGGACCACCAGGGCAGGCTGCAGCCATGAAGGTAAGCACCCAAGCACAATGATCCCCCCCCTTCCCTCTGATCGCCCACAGCACCCCTCAGACCCCCCCTGCCCACCCCTTAGACCCCTTTTTGCACACAATCATGCCACTAATCACCCATCAATCACTCCCTGTCACTATCTGTCAGTGCTATTTTTTCATTAGTCCCTAAACTGCCCCCCCACACTCTCAGATCCTCCCCAGACCCCCCCCTCGCCCCCCCTGTGTACAATATACATCTATCCTCCCCTGTAATCACCTGTCAATCACCTGTCATTCACCCGTCAATCACCACCTGTCACTGCCACTTATCAGATCAGACCCTAACCTGCCTCTTATGCTGGGAATACACGGTTCGTTTTTGCCTTCGTTTAAACCTTCGTTTCGATTGTGCCTTTTGTCCTTTTCGATCCTGAAATAATCGGTCATACGGTTAATATCACCACCCACGGTTTCATTTTTTTTTCGATTCTGATGGTTTCGTTTTTCCAATGATCGAAGGCTGCAAAGAAACGAAACGAAAATCCCTTTTTACAGGGACGGACTAGCATAAACGAATATATAATCGATCTGAACAGCCATCAAGCCTACCAATGGCTCGATTAGATGGATAAAGAGAGATAATATCAAACATGTTCGATCACTAGTCGTTCGTTTTTGGGGTCTATTAATCGAAACTATAATGAGATTATGACTATTTTCACATACGTTTTCAACACTCGATTCGTTTACCGAACGAATCGAAGGTTTAAACGAAGGCAAAAACGAACCGTGTATTCCCAGCATTACGGGCATCTGATCACCCTCCCATACCATCAGATCGCCCGCAGACCTACCCTAAGATCACCTCCAAAGTGCATTGATTACATCTGTTCTGCCATGTAATCACCCACTGATCACCCATCAATCGCTAATAAGTACATCAAATCAGTCAAAAGATACAAATGACCCCTGCACATTCACATATGAAACATGTGGTTGCTGCATCTTTTATTATATGCAATGGTTATACCTCTCTTTGTTACTTTAGTTCTCTCATATTGATATACCAGACTGGATTTAAAGATACTTTTTCTGCAGGTGAGAGCCACAAGGAAGTATAACCACCAAGTACTGCACTTCCTACATACCAGAAGAAGGTAAAACACACAAAAAAGCATACACTAATTTGCTTTAGAGGGAAAGACCTTTTCTCATACATGATCCACTTGTCATTGTTTCATCTTTTAAAAAAACTATATACAAAAATAACATACCAAGAAATATACAGACAAAGACCTTAAGGGCCTTTTTCACACTGGGGCATTGTGGTACGCTAAATGTATCGCACTACGCCACCAGGCAATAAGAGTGTATGGGGAGTTCACACTCCCCACATTGTGGTGCACTGGTCCGGAAGTGCTCTATTTAATGTAAACTCATACCTATGTTACTAGGCGGGTCCTGCAGTGATCTGCGTCAGACCGGAACTCATGTAGGTCTATGGTCATGCATCTGAAAAAAACCTGCCTAAAGACTAAGACGAGTGTAATGCACAAATATCAGACAATAACAAAAGTCAAAATGACAAATCCATAACGATGAACAAAATTTAACAGTAGCTAAAGACACCAAAGAGAAATAACCAATGCCCTTGTGAGCTTACTATCTAAAGGAATATGTATTTTTTTGCAGGATTTACTATTGTATGTGAAAGAAGTTTGAATGGTGACATATTAAAAATGTGTGGAATGTTTAAATTCCAACAATTTAGTCTTGAAAACTGGTTGAAAAACCATCAGCTTTTTTAAAACAAACTCTTGCGGCTTTATTTCTACTTCTTTAAGTTCAAACATCTTTCCCCCCTACATGGCCTCCTCCATTTCCCCTCAATATCCATGCCACACCTCACCGGATTGCTAGATTCTATTAATACTTTAAAGCAACCCCAAATGGAAAAAAAAATTACCTAAACATATCTCCAGATGGTATAAAAAATGCCCACAGAAGCGCTAATAAGTACATCAAATACTTATTTTTTCTGGAGAAAGTTTTAAGATCACGTGGAATATTAGTCAAAAGTTACAAAATGACCCCTGCACATTCACATATGAAACATGTGGTTGCTGCATCTTTTATTATATGCAATGGTTATACCTCTCATTGTTACGTTAGTTCTCCCATATAGATATACAAGACTGGATTTAAAGATACTTTTTCTGCATCTGTTTGAATAACATATGCATGTTTATAATACCTCAATTGATACTAGTGTGAAAAAAAAAACAATGACAGGCTACAGAAATGGAACTGTAGGAAAAAGTGAGAGCCACGAGGAAGTATAACCACCAAGTACTGAACTTCCTACATACCAGAAGAAGGTAAAAAAACCCAAAAAGCATACACTAATTTGCTTTAGAGGGAAAGACCTTTTCTCATACATGTTCCACTTGTCATTGTTTCATCTTTTCAAAATACTATATACAAAAATAACATACCAAGAAATATATAGACAAAGACCTTAAGGGCCTTTTTCACACTGGGGCATTGTGGTACGCTAAATGTATCGCACTACTTTAGTAACTCTTTGTTACTTTAGTTCTCTCATATTGATATACTAGACTGGATTTAAAGATACTTTTTCTGCATCTGTTTGAATAACATATGCATGTTTATAATACCTCAATTAATACTAGTTTGAAAAAAAACAATGACAGGCTACAGAAATGGAACTGTAGGAAAAAGTGAGAGCCACGAGGAAATATAACCACCAAGGACTGCACTTCCTACATACCAGAAGAAGGTAAAAAACCCCCAAAAGCATACACTAATTTGCTTTAGAGGGAAAGACCTTTTCTCATACATGTTCCACTTGTCATTGTTTCAACTTTTATAAATACTATATACAAAAATAACATACCAAGAAATATATAGACAAAGACCTTAAGGGCCTTTTTCACACTGGGACATTGTGGTACGCTAAATGTATCGCACTACGCCACCAGGCAATAAGAGTGTATGGGGAGTTCACACTCCCCACAATGTGGTGCACTGGTCCGTTAGTGCTCTATTTAACGTAAACGCATACCTATGTTACTAGGCGGTTCCTGCAGTGATCTGTGTCAGACTGGAACTCATGTAGGACTATGGTCATGCACCTGAAAAAAACTGCCTAAGGACTAAGACAAGTGTAATGCACAAATATCAGACAATAACAAAAGTCAAAATCACCAATCCATAACGATGAACAAAAATTAACAGTAGCTAAAGACACCAAAGAGAGATAACCAATGCCCTTGTGAGCTTACTATCTAAAGGAATATGTATTTTTCTTACAGGATTTACTATTTGTATGTGAAAGAAGTTTGAATGGTGAAAAATTAAAAATGTGTGGAATGTTTAAATTCCAACAATTTAGTCTTGAAAACTGGTTGAAAAAACCATCAGCTTTTTTAAAACCGACTCTTGCGGCTTTATTTCTACTTCTTTAAGTTCAAACATCTTTCCCCCTGCATGGCCTCCTCCATTTCCCCTCAATAGCCATGCCACACCTCACCGGATTGCTAGATTCTATTAATACGTTAAAGCAACTCCAAATGGAACATTTTTTTTACCTAAACATATCTCCAGATGGTATAAAATGCCCACAGAAGCGCTAATAAGTACATCGAATACTTATTTTTTCTGGAGAAAGTTTTAAGATCACGTGGAATATTAGTCAAAAGATACAAAATGACCCCTGCACATTCACATATGAAACATGTGGTTGCTGCATCTTTTATTATATGCAATGGTTATACCTCTCTTTGTTACTTTAGTTCTCTCATATTGATATACCAGACTGGATTTAAAGATACTTTTTCTGCAGGTGAGAGCCACAAGGAAGTATAACCACCAAGTACTGCACTTCCTACATACCAGAAGAAGGTAAAACACACAAAAAAGCATACACTAATTTGCTTTAGAGGGAAAGACCTTTTCTCATACATGATCCACTTGTCATTGTTTCATCTTTTAAAAAAACTATATACAAAAATAACATACCAAGAAATATACAGACAAAGACCTTAAGGGCCTTTTTCACACTGGGGCATTGTGGTACGCTAAATGTATCGCACTACGCCACCAGGCAATAAGAGTGTATGGGGAGTTCACACTCCCCACATTGTGGTGCACTGGTCCGGAAGTGCTCTATTTAATGTAAACGCATACCTATGTTACTAGGCGGGTCCTGCAGTGATCTGCGTCAGACCGGAACTCATGTAGGTCTATGGTCATGCATCTGAAAAAAACCTGCCTAAAGACTAAGACGAGTGTAATGCACAAATATCAGACAATAACAAAAGTCAAAATGACAAATCCATAACGATGAACAAAATTTAACAGTAGCTAAAGACACCAAAGAGAGATAACCAATGCCCTTGTGAGCTTACTATCTAAAGGAATATGTATTTTTTTGCAGGATTTACTATTGTATGTGAAAGAAGTTTGAATGGTGACATATTAAAAATGTGTGGAATGTTTAAATTCCAACAATTTAGTCTTGAAAACTGGTTGAAAAACCATCAGCTTTTTTAAAACCAACTCTTGCGGCTTTATTTCTACTTCTTTAAGTTCAAACATCTTTCCCCCCTGCATGGCCTCCTCCATTTCCCCTCAATATCCATGCCACACCTCACCGGATTGCTAGATTCTATTAATACTTTAAAGCAACCCCAAATGGAAAAAAAAAATTACCTAAACATATCTCCAGATGGTATAAAAAATGCCCACAGAAGCGCTAATAAGTACATCAAATACTTATTTTTTCTGGAGAAAGTTTTAAGATCACGTGGAATATTAGTCAAAAGTTACAAAATGACCCCTGCACATTCACATATGAAACATGTGGTTGCTGCATCTTTTATTATATGCAATGGTTATACCTCTCTTTGTTACGTTAGTTCTCCCATATAGATATACAAGACTGGATTTAAAGATACTTTTTCTGCATCTGTTTGAATAACATATGCATGTTTATAATACCTCAATTGATACTAGTGTGAAAAAAAAAACAATGACAGGCTACAGAAATGGAACTGTAGGAAAAAGTGAGAGCCACGATGAAGTATAACCACCAAGTACTGAACTTCCTACATACCAGAAGAAGGTAAAAAAACCCAAAAAGCATACACTAATTTGCTTTAGAGGGAAAGACCTTTCCTCATACATGTTCCACTTGTCATTGTTTCATCTTTTCAAAATACTATATACAAAAATAACATACCAAGAAATATATAGACAAAGACCTTAAGGGCCTTTTTCACACTGGGGCATTGTGGTACGCTAAATGTATCGCACTACTTTAGTAACTCTTTGTTACTTTAGTTCTCTCATATTGATATACTAGACTGGATTTAAAGATACTTTTTCTGCATCTGTTTGAATAACATATGCATGTTTATAATACCTCAATTAATACTAGTTTGAAAAAAACAATGACAGGCTACAGAAATGGAACTGTAGGAAAAAGTGAGAGCCACGAGGAAATATAACCACCAAGGACTGCACTTCCTACATACCAGAAGAAGGTAAAAAACCCCAAAAAGCATACACTAATTTGCTTTAGAGGGAAAGAACTTTTCTCATACATGTTCCACTTGTCATTGTTTCAACTTTTATAAATACTATATACAAAAATAACATACCAAGAAATATATAGACAAAGACCTTAAGGGCCTTTTTCACACTGGGACATTGTGGTACGCTAAATGTATCGCACTACGCCACCAGGCAATAAGAGTGTATGGGGAGTTCACACTCCCCACAATGTGGTGCACTGGTCCGTTAGTGCTCTATTTAACGTAAACGCATACCTATGTTACTAGGCGGTTCCTGCAGTGATCTGCGTCAGACTGGAACTCATGTAGGACTATGGTCATGCACCTGAAAAAAACTGCCTAAGGACTAAGACAAGTGTAATGCACAAATATCAGACAATAACAAAAGTCAAAATCACAAATCCATAACGATGAACAAAAATTAACAGTAGCTAAAGACACCAAAGAGAGATAACCAATGCCCTTGTGAGCTTACTATCTAAAGGAATATGTATTTTTCTTACAGGATTTACTATTTGTATGTGAAAGAAGTTTGAATGGTGAAAAATTAAAAATGTGTGGAATGTTTAAATTCCAACAATTTAGTCTTGAAAACTGGTTGAAAAAACCATCAGCTTTTTTAAAACCGACTCTTGCGGCTTTATTTCTACTTCTTTAAGTTCAAACATCTTTCCCCCTGCATGGCCTCCTCCATTTCCCCTCAATAGCCATGCCACACCTCACCGGATTGCTAGATTCTATTAATACGTTAAAGCAACTCCAAATGGAACATTTTTTTTACCTAAACATATCTCCAGATGGTATAAAATGCCCACAGAAGCGCTAATAAGTACATCGAATACTTATTTTTTCTGGAGAAAGTTTTAAGATCACGTGGAATATTAGTCAAAAGATACAAAATGACCCCTGCACATTCACATATAAAACATGTGGTTGCTGCATCTTTTATTATATGCAATGGTTATACCTCTCTTTGTTACTTTAGTTCTCTCATATTGATATACTAGACTGGATTTAAAAATACTTTTTCTGCATCTGTTTGAATAACATATGCATGTTTATAATACCTCAATTAATACTAGTTTGAAAAAAAACAATTACAGGCTACAGAAATGGAACTGTAGGAAAAGGTGAGAGCCACGAGGAAGTATAACCCCCAAGGACTGCACTTCCTACATACCAGAAGAAGGTAAAATACCCCAAAAAGCATACACTAATTTGCTTTAGAGGGAAATACCTTTTCTCATACATGTTCCACTTGTCATTGTTTCATCTTTTATAAATAGTATATACAAAAATAACATACCAAGAAATATACAGACAAAGACCTTAAGGGCCTTTTTCACACTGGGGCATTGTGGTATGCTAAATGTATCGCACTACGCCACCAGGCAATAAGAGTGTATGGGGAGTTCATACTCCCCACATTGTGGTGCACTGGCTCAGAAGTGCTCTATTTCAGGGGTCCCCAACCTTTTTGAGCCCGGGGCCCCCTATACCGACCAAACTTTTCTCTGGGGCCCGGGGGAGGGGGGCGGGGATTTGGGGGTCGTGGTTAGTGGCGGCGGCAGTCCCCCTCCTGCCTTTTTTCCTCCGATTGTGAGTGACGTATATACACTCGGCCCCTCAGAAAACTGCGCAGGGACCACCAAGGGGGCCACGGCCCCCAGGTTGGGGACCCCTGCTCTATTTAACGTAAACGCATACCTATGTTACTAGGCGGCTCCTGCAGTGATCTGCGTCAGACCGGAACTCATGTAGGTCTATGGTCATGCACCTGAAAAAACCTGCCTACAGACTAAGACAAGTGTAATGCACAAATATCAGACAATAACAAAAGTCAAAATCACAAATCCATAACGATGAACAAAAATTAACAGTAGCTAAAGACACCAAAGAGAGATAACCAATGCCCTTGTGAGCTTACTATCTAAAGGAATATGTATTTTTCTTACAGGATTTACTATTTGTATGTGAAAGAAGTTTGAATGGTGAAAAATTAAAAATGTGTGGAATGTTTAAATTCCAACAATTTAGTCTTGAAAACTGGTTAAAAAACCATCAGCTTTTTTTTAAAACCGACTCTTGCGGCTTTATTTCTACTTCTTTAAGTTCAAACATCTTTCCCCCCTGCATGGCCTCCTCTATTTCCCCTCAATAGCCATGCCACACCTCACCAAATTGCTAGATTCTATTAATACTTTAAAGCAACTCCAAATAGAATTTTTTTTTTACCTAAACATATCACCAGATGGTATAAAAAATGTCCACAGAAGCGCTAATAAGTACATCGAATACTTATTTTTTCTGGAGAAAGTTTTAAGATCACGTGGAATATTAGTCAAAAGATACAAAATGACCCCTGCACATTCACATATGAAACATGTGGTTGCTGCATCTTTTATTATATGCAATGGTTATACCTCTCTTTGTTACTTTAGTTCTCTCATATTGATATACTAGACTGGATTTAAAGATACCTTTTCTGCATGTTTGAATAACATATGCATGTTTATAATACCTCAATTAATACTAGTTTGAAAAAAAACTATGACAGGCTACAGAAATTGAACTGTAGGAAAAAGTGAGAGCCACGAGGAAGTATAACCACCAAGGACTGCACTTCCTACATACCAGAAGAAGGTAAAACACCCAAAAAAGCATACACTAATTTGCTTTAGAGGGAAAGACCTTTTCTCATACATGTTCCACTTGTCATTGTTTCAACTTTTATAAATACTATATACAAAAATAACATACCAAGAAATATAGACAAAGACCTTAAGGGCCTTTTTCACACTGGGGCATTGTGGTACGCTAAATGTATCGCACTACGCCACCAGGCAATAAGAGTGTATGGGGAGTTCACACTCCCCACAATGTGGTGCACTGGTCCGTTAGTGCTCTATTTAACGTAAACGCATACCTATGTTACTAGGCGGTTCCTGCAGTGATCTGCGTCAGACTGGAACTCATGTAGGACTATGGTCATGCACCTGAAAAAAACTGCCTAAAGACTAAGACAAGTGTAATGCACAAATATCAGACAATAACAAAAGTCAAAATCACAAATCCATAACGATGAACAAAAATTAACAGTAGCTAAAGACACCAAAGAGAGATAACCAATGCCCTTGTGAGCTTACTATCTAAAGGAATATGTATTTTTCTTACAGGATTTACTATTTGTATGTGAAAGAAGTTTGAATGGTGAAAAATTAAAAATGTGTGGAATGTTTAAATTCCAACAATTTAGTCTTGAAAACTGGTTGAAAAAACCATCAGCTTTTTTAAAACCGACTCTTGCGGCTTTATTTCTACTTCTTTAAGTTCAAACATCTTTCCCCCTGCATGGCCTCCTCCATTTCCCCTCAATAGCCATGCCACACCTCACCGGATTGCTAGATTCTATTAATACGTTAAAGCAACTCCAAATGGAACATTTTTTTTACCTAAACATATCTCCAGATGGTATAAAATGCCCACAGAAGCGCTAATAAGTACATCGAATACTTATTTTTTCTGGAGAAAGTTTTAAGATCACGTGGAATATTAGTCAAAAGATACAAAATGACCCCTGCACATTCACATATAAAACATGTGGTTGCTGCATCTTTTATTATATGCAATGGTTATACCTCTCTTTGTTACTTTAGTTCTCTCATATTGATATACTAGACTGGATTTAAAAATACTTTTTCTGCATCTGTTTGAATAACATATGCATGTTTATAATACCTCAATTAATACTAGTTTGAAAAAAAACAATTACAGGCTACAGAAATGGAACTGTAGGAAAAGGTGAGAGCCACGAGGAAGTATAACCCCCAAGGACTGCACTTCCTACATACCAGAAGAAGGTAAAATACCCCAAAAAGCATACACTAATTTGCTTTAGAGGGAAATACCTTTTCTCATACATGTTCCACTTGTCATTGTTTCATCTTTTATAAATAGTATATACAAAAATAACATACCAAGAAATATACAGACAAAGACCTTAAGGGCCTTTTTCACACTGGGGCATTGTGGTATGCTAAATGTATCGCACTACGCCACCAGGCAATAAGAGTGTATGGGGAGTTCACACTCCCCACATTGTGGTGCACTGGCTCGGAAGTGCTCTATTTCAGGGGTCCCCAACCTTTTTGAGCCCGGGGCCCCCTATACCGACCAAACTTTTCTCTGGGGCCCGGGGGAGGGGGGCGGGATTTGGGGGTCGTGGTTAGTGGCGGCGGCAGTCCCCCTCCTGCCTTTTTTCCTCCGATTGTGAGTGTAGTATATACACTCGGCCCCTCAGAAAACTGCCCAGAGACCACCAAGGGGGCCACGGCCCCCAGGTTGGGGACCCCTGCTCTATTTAACGTAAACGCATACCTATGTTACTAGGCGGCTCCTGCAGTGATCTGCGTCAGACCGGAACTCATGTAGGTCTATGGTCATGCACCTGAAAAAACCTGCCTACAGACTAAGACAAGTGTAATGCACAAATATCAGACAATAACAAAAGTCAAAATCACAAATCCATAACGATGAACAAAAATTAACAGTAGCTAAAGACACCAAAGAGAGATAACCAATGCCCTTGTGAGCTTACTATCTAAAGGAATATGTATTTTTCTTACAGGATTTACTATTTGTATGTGAAAGAAGTTTGAATGGTGAAAACTTAAAAATGTGTGGAATGTTTAAATTCCAACAATTTAGTCTTGAAAACTGGTTAAAAACCATCAGCTTTTTTAAAACCGACTCTTGCGGCTTTATTTGTACTTAAGGTCAAACATCTTTCCCCCCTGCATGGCCTCCTCCATTTCCCCTCAATAGCCATGCCACGCCTCACCGGATTACTAGATTCTATTCATACTTTAAAGCAACTCCAAATGGAATTTTTTTTTTACCTAAACATATCTCCAGATGGTATAAAATGCCCACAGAAGCGCTAATAAGTACATCGAATACTTATTTTTTCTGGAGAAAGTTTTAAGATCACGTGGAATATTAGTCAAAAGATACAAAATGACCCCTGCACATTCACATATAAAACATGTGGTTGCTGCATCTTTTATTATATGCAATGGTTATACCTCTCTTTGTTACTTTAGTTCTCTCATATTGATATACTAGTCTGGATTTAAAAATACTTTTTCTGCATCTGTTTAAATAACATATGCATGTTTATAATACCTCAATTAATACTAGTGTGAAAAAAAACAATGACAGGCTACAGAAATGGAACTGTAGGAAAAAGTGAGAGCAACGAGGAAGTATAACCACCAAGGACTGCACTTCCTACATACCAGAAGAAGGTAAAATACCCAAAAAAGCATACACTAATTTGCTTTAGAGGGAAAGACCTTTTCTCATACATGTTCCACTTGTCATGGTTTCATCTTTTATAAATACCATATACAAAAATAACATACCAAGAAAACTATAGACAAAGACCTTAAGGGCCTTTTTCACACTGGGGCATTGTGGTACGCTAAATGTATCGCACTACGCCACCAGGCAATAAGAGTGTATGGGGAGTTCACACTCCCCACAATGTGGTGCACTGGTCCGTTAGTGCTCTATTTAACGTAAACGCATACCTATGTTACTAGGCGGCTCCTGCAGTGATCTGCGTCAGACCGGAACTCATGTAGGTCTATGGTCATGCACCTGAAAAAAACTGCCTAAAGACTAAGACAAGTGTAATGCACAAATATCAGACAATAACAAAAGTCAAAATCACAAATCCATAACGATCAACAAAAATTAACAGTAGCTAAAGACACCAAAGAGAGATAACCAATGCCCTTGTGAGCTTACTATCTAAAGGAATATGTATTTTTCTTACAGGATTTACTATTTGTATGTGAAAGAAGTTTGAATGGTGAAAAATTAAAAATGTGTGGAATGTTTAAATTCCAACAATTTAGTCTTGAAAACTGGTTAAAAAACCATCAGCTTTTTTTTAAAACCGACTCTTGCGGCTTTATTTCTACTTGTTTAAGTTCAAACATCTTTCCCCCCTGCATGGCCTCCTCTATTTCCCCTCAATAGCCATGCCACACCTCACCAGATTGCTAGATTCTATTAATACTTTAAAGCAACTCCAAAAAGAATTTTTTTTTTACCTAAACATATCACCAGATGGTATAAAAAATGTCCACAGAAGCGCTAATAAGTACATCGAATACTTATTTTTTCTGGAGAAAGTTTTAAGATCACGTGGAATATTAGTCAAAAGATACAAAATGACCCCTGCACATTCACATATAAAACATGTGGTTGCTGCATCTTTTATTATATGCAATGGTTATACCTCTCTTTGTTACTTTAGTTCTCTCATATATATACCAGACTGGATTTAAAGATACTTTTTCTGCATCTGTTTGAATAACATATGCATGTTTATAATACCTCAATTGATACTAGTGTGAAAAAAAACAATGACAGGCTACAGAAATGGAACTGTAGGAAAAAGTGAGAGCCACGAGGAAGTATAACCACCAAGTACTGCACTTCCTACATACCAGAAGAAGGTAAAAAACCCCAAAAAGCATACACTAATTTGCTTAAGAGGGAAAGACCTTTTCTCATACATGTTCCACTTGTCATTGTTTCATCTTTTCAAAATACTATAAACAAAAATAACATACCAAGAAATATATAGACAAAGACCGTAAGGGCCTTTTTCACACTGGGGCATTGTAGTATGCTAAATGTATTGCACTACGCCACCAAGCAATAAGAGTGTATGGGGAGTTCACACTCCCCACAATGTGGTGCACTGGTCCGTTAGTGCTCTATTTAACGTAAACGCATACCTATGTTACTAGGCGGCTCCTGCAGTGATCTGCGTCAGACCGGAACTCATGTAGGTCTATGGTCATGCACCTGAAAAAACCTGCCTAAAGACTAAGACAAGTGAAATGCACAAATATCAGACAATAACAAGTCAAAATCACAAATTCATAACGATGAACAAAAATTAGCTAAAGACACCAAAGAGAGATAACCAATGCCCTTGTGAGCTTACTATCTAAAGGAATATGTATTTTTCTTACAGGATTTACTATTTGTATGTGAAAAAAGTTTGAATTGTGAAAAATTAAACATGTGTGGAATGTTTAAATTCCAACAATTTAGTCTTGAAAACTGGTTAAAAACCATCAGCTTTTTTAAAACCGACTCTTGCGGCTTTATTTCTACTTGTTTAAGTTCAAACATCTTTCCCCCCTGCATGGCCTCCTCCATTTCCCCTCAATAGCCATGCCACGCCTCACCGGATTACTAGATTCTATTCATACTTTAAAGCAACTCCAAATAGAATTTTTTTTTTACCTAAACATATCACCAGATGGTATAAAAAATGTCCACAGAAGCGCTAATAAGTACATCGAATACTTATTTTTTCTGGAGAAAGTTTTAAGATCACGTGGAATATTAGTCAAAAGATACAAAATGACCCCTGCACATTCACATATAAAACATGTGGTTGCTGCATCTTTTATTATATGCAATGGTTATACCTCTCTTTGTTACTTTAGTTCTCTCATATATATACCAGACTGGATTTAAAGATACTTTTTCTGCATCTGTTTGAATAACATATGCATGTTTATAATACCTCAATTGATACTAGTGTGAAAAAAAACAATGACAGGCTACAGAAATGGAACTGTAGGAAAAAGTGAGAGCCACGAGGAAGTATAACCACCAAGTACTGCACTTCCTACATACCAGAAGAAGGTAAAAAACCCCAAAAAGCATACACTAATTTGCTTAAGAGGGAAAGACCTTTTCTCATACATGTTCCACTTGTCATTGTTTCATCTTTTCAAAATACTATAAACAAAAATAACATACCAAGAAATATATAGACAAAGACCGTAAGGGCCTTTTTCACACTGGGGCATTGTAGTATGCTAAATGTATTGCACTACGCCACCAAGCAATAAGATTGTATGGGGAGTTCACACTCCCCACAATGTGGTGCACTGGTCCGTTAGTGCTCTATTTAACGTAAACGCATACCTATGTTACTAGGCGGCTCCTGCAGTGATCTGCGTCAGACCGGAACTCATGTAGGTCTATGGTCATGCACCTGAAAAAACCTACCTAAAGACTAAGACAAGTGAAATGCACAAATATCAGACAATAACAAGTCAAAATCACAAATTCATAACGATGAACAAAAATTAGCTAAAGACACCAAAGAGAGATAACCAATGCCCTTGTGAGCTTACTATCTAAAGGAATATGTATTTTTCTTACAGGATTTACTATTTGTATGTGAAAGAAGTTTGAATGGTGAAAAATTAAAAATGTGTGGAATGTTTAAATTCCAACAATTTAGTCTTGAAAACTGGTTAAAAACCATCAGCTTTTTTAAAACCGACTCTTGCGGCTTTATTTCTACTTGTTTAAGTTCAAACATCTTTCCCCCCTGCATGGCCTCCTCCATTTCCCCTCAATAGCCATGCCACACCTCACCGGACGGCTAGATTCTATTAATACTTTAAAGCAACTCCAAATGGAAATTGTTTTTTACCTAAACATGTCTCCAGATGGTATAAAATGCCCACAGAAGCGCTAATAAGTACATCGAATACTTATTTTTTCTGGAGAAAGTTTTAAGATCACGTGGAATATTAGTCAAAAGATACAAAATGACCCCTGCACATTCACATATGAAACATGTGGTTGCTGCATCTTTTATTATATGCAATAGTTATACCTATCTTTGTTACTTTAGTTCTCTCATATTGATATACCAGACTGGATTTAAAGATACTTTTTCTGCATCTGTTTGAATAACATATGCATGTTTATAATACCTCAATTAATACTAGTGTGAAAAAAAACAATGACAGGCTGCAGAAATGGAACTGTAGGAAAAAGTGAGAGCCACGAGGAAGTATAACCCCCAAGGACTGCACTTTTTAAATACCAGAAGAAGGTAAAACACCCAAAAAAGCATACACTAATTTGCTTTAGAGGGAAAGACCTTTTCTCATACATGTTCCACTTGTCATTGTTTCATCTTTTATAAATACTATATACAAAAATAACATACCAAGAAATATATAGACAAAGACCTTAAGGGCCTTTTTCACACTGGGGCATTGTGGTACGCTAAATGTATCGCACTACGCAACCAGGCAATAAGAGTGTATGGGGAGTTCACACTCCCCACAATGTGGTGCACTGGTCCTAAAGTGCTCTATTTAACGTAAACGCATACCTATGTTACTAGGCGGCTCCTGCAGTGATCTGTGTCAGACCGGAACTCATGTAGGTCTATGGTCATGCACCTGAAAAAAACTGCCTAAAGACTAAGACAAGTGTAATGCACAAATATCAGACAATAGCAAAAGTCAAAATCACAAATCCATAACGATAAACACAAATTAACAGTAGCTAAAGACACCAAAGAGCGATAACCAATGCCCTTGTGAGCTTACTATCTAAAGGAATATGTATTTTTCTTACAGGATTTACTATTTGTATGTGAAAGAAGTTTAAATGGTGAAAAATTAAAAATGTGTGGAATGTTTAAATTCCAACAATTTAGTCTTGAAAACTGGTTAAAAAACCATCAGCTTTTTTAAAACCGACTCTTGCGGCTTTATTTCTACTTGTTTAAGTTCAAACATCTTTCCCTCCTGCATGGCCTCCTCCATTTCCCCTCAATAGCCATGCCACACCTCACCGGATTGCTAGATTCTGTTAATACTTTAAAGCAACACCAAATGGAAAAAAAAATTACCTAGACATATCTCCAGATGGTATAAAAAATGCCCACAGAAGCGCTAATAAGTACATCGAATTCTTATTTTTTTCTGGAGAAAGTTTTAAGATCACGTGGAATATTAGTCAAAAGATACAAAATGACCCCTGCACATTCACATATAAAACATGTGGTTGAGGCATCTTTTATTATATGCAATGGTTATACCTCTCTTTGTTACTTTAGTTCTCTCATATATATACCAGACTGGATTTAAAGATACTTTTTCTGCATCTGTTTGAATAACATATGCATGTTTATAATACCTCAATTGATACTAGTGTGAAAATAAACAATGACAGGCTACAGAAATGGAACTGTAGGAAAAAGTGAGAGCCACGAGGAAGTATAACCACCAGGTACTGCACTTCCTACATACCAGAAGAAGGTAAAAAACCCCAAAAAGCATACACTAATTTGCTTAAGAGGGAAAGACCTTTTCTCATACATGTTCCACTTGTCATTGTTTCATCTTTTCAAAATACTATAAACAAAAATAACATACCAAGAAATATATAGACAAAGACCGTAAGGGCCTTTTTCACACTGGGGCATTGTAGTATGCTAAATGTATTGCACTACGCCACCAAGCAATAAGATTGTATGGGGAGTTCACACTCCCCACAATGTGGTGCACTGGTCCGTTAGTGCTCTATTTAACGTAAACGCATACCTATGTTACTAGGCGGCTCCGGCAGTGATCTGCGTCAGACCGGAACTCATGTAGGTCTATGGTCATGCACCTGAAAAAACCTGCCTAAAGACTAAGACAAGTGAAATGCACAAATATCAGACAATAACAAAAGTCAAAATCACAAATTCATAACGATGAACAAAAATTAGCTAAAGACACCAAAGAGAGATAACCAATGCCCTTGTGAGCTTACTATCTAAAGGAATATGTATTTTTCTTACAGGATTTACTATTTGTATGTGAAAGAAGTTTGAATGGTGAAAAATTAAAAATGTGTGGAATGTTTAAATTCCAACAATTTAGTCTTGAAAACTGGTTAAAAAACCATCAGCTTTTTTTTAAAACCGACTCTTTCGGCTTTATTTCTACTTGTTTAAGTTCAAACATCTTTCCCCCCTGCATGGCCTCCTCTATTTCCCCTCAATAGCCATGCCACACCTCACCAGATTGCTAGATTCTATTTATACTTTAAAGCAACTCCAAATAGAATTTTTTTTTACCTAAACATATCACCAGATGGTATAAAAAATGTCCACAGAAGCGCTAATAAGTACATCGAATACTTATTTTTTCTGGAGAAAGTTTTAAGATCACGTGGAATATTAGTCAAAAGATACAAAATGACCCCTGCACATTCACATATGAAACATGTGGTTGCTGCATCTTGTATTATATGCAATGGTTATACCTCTCTTTGTTACTTTAGTTCTCTCATATATATACCAGACTGGATTTAAAGATACTCTTTCTGCATCTGTTTGAATAACATAGGCATGTTTATAATACCTCAATTGATACTAGTGTGAAAAAAAACAATGACAGGCTACAGAAATGGAACTGTAGGAAAAAGTGAGACCCATGAGGAAGTATAACCACCAAGTACTGCACTTCCTACATACCAGAAGAAGGTAAACAACCCCAAAAAGCATACACTAATTTGCTTAAGAGGGAAAGACCTTTTCTCATACATGTTCCACTTGTCATTGTTTCATCTTTTCAAAATACTATAAACAAAAATAACATACCAAGAAATATATAGACAAAGACCGTAAGGGCCTTTTTCACACTGGGGCATTGTAGTATGCTAAATGTATTGCACTACGCCACCAGGCAATAAGAGTGTATGGGGAGTTCACACTCCCCACAATGTGGTGCACTGGTCCGTTAGTGCTCTATTTAACGTAAACGCATACCTATGTTACTAGGCGGCTCCTGCAGTGATCTGCGTCAGACCGGAACTCATGTAGGTCTATGGTCATGCACCTGAAAAAACCTGCCTAAAGACTAAGACAAGTGAAATGCACAAATATCAGACAATAACAAGTCAAAATCACAAATTCATAACGATGAACAAAAATTAGCTAAAGACACCAAAGAGAGATAACCAATGCCCTTGTGAGCTTACTATCTAAAGGAATATGTATTTTTCTTACAGGATTTACTATTTGTATGTGAAAAAAGTTTGAATTGTGAAAAATTAAAAATGTGTGGAATGTTTAAATTCCAACAATTTAGTCTTGAAAACTGGTTAAAAACCATCAGCTTTTTTAAAACCGACTCTTGCGGCTTTATTTCTACTTGTTTAAGTTCAAACATCTTTCCCCCCTGCATGGCCTCCTCCATTTCCCCTCAATAGCCATGCCACGCCTCACCGGATTACTAGATTCTATTCATACTTTAAGCAACTCCAAATAGAATTTTTTTTTTACCTAAACATATCACCAGATGGTATAAAAAATGTCCACAGAAGCGCTAATAAGTACATCGAATACTTATTTTTTCTGGAGAAAGTTTTAAGATCACGTGGAATATTAGTCAAAAGATACAAAATGACCCCTGCACATTCACATATGAAACATGTGGTTGCTGCATCTTTTATTATATGCAATGGTTATACCTCTCTTTGTTACTTTAGTTCTCTCATATTGATATACTAGACTGGATTTAAAGATACCTTTTCTGCATCTGTTTGAATAACATATGCATGTTTATAATACCTCAATTAATACTAGTTTGAAAAAAAACTATGACAGGCTACAGAAATTGTACTGTAGGAAAAAGTGAGAGCCACGAGGAAGTATAACCACCAAGGACTGCACTTCCTACATACCAAAAGAAGGTAAAACACCCAAAAAAGCATACACTAATTTGCTTTAGAGGGAAAGACCTTTTCTCATACATGTTCCACTTGTCATTGTTTCAACTTTTATAAATACTACATACAAAAATAACATACCAAGAAATATATAGACAAAGACCTTAAGGGCCTTTTTCACACTGGGACATTGTGGTACGCTAAATGTATCGCACTACGCCACCAGGCAATAAGAGTGTATGGGGAGTTCACACTCCCCACAATGTGGTGCACTGGTCCGTTAGTGCTCTATTTAACGTAAACGCATACCTATGTTACTAGGCGGCTCCTGCAGTGATCTGCGTCAGACCGGAACTCATGTAGGTCTATGGTCATGCACCTGACAAAAACTGCCTAAAGACTAAGACAAGTGTAATGCACAAATATCAGACAATAGCAAAAGTCAAAATCACAAATCCATAACGATGAACACAAATTAACAGTAGCTAAAGACACCAAAGAGAGATAACCAATGCCCTTGTGAGCTTACTATCTAAAGGAATATGTATTTTTCTTACAGGATTTACTATTTGTATGTGAAAGAAGTTTGAATGGTGAAAAATTAAAAATGTGTGGAATGTTTAAATTCCAACAATTTAGTCTTGAAAACTGGTTGAAAAAACCATCAGCTTTTTTAAAACCGACTCTTGCGGCTTTATTTCTACTTCTTTAAGTTCAAACATCTTTCCCCCTGCATGGCCTCCTCCATTTCCCCTCAATAGCCATGCCACACCTCACCGGATTGCTAGATTCTATTAATACGTTAAAGCAACTCCAAATGGAACATTTTTTTTACCTAAACATATCTCCAGATGGTATAAAATGCCCACAGAAGCGCTAATAAGTACATCGAATACTTATTTTTTCTGGAGAAAGTTTTAAGATCACGTGGAATATTAGTCAAAAGATACAAAATGACCCCTGCACATTCACATATAAAACATGTGGTTGCTGCATCTTTTATTATATGCAATGGTTATACCTCTCTTTGTTACTTTAGTTCTCTCATATTGATATACTAGACTGGATTTAAAAATACTTTTTCTGCATCTGTTTGAATAACATATGCATGTTTATAATACCTCAATTAATACTAGTTTGAAAAAAAACAATTACAGGCTACAGAAATGGAACTGTAGGAAAAGGTGAGAGCCACGAGGAAGTATAACCCCCAAGGACTGCACTTCCTACATACCAGAAGAAGGTAAAATACCCCAAAAAGCATACACTAATTTGCTTTAGAGGGAAATACCTTTTCTCATACATGTTCCACTTGTCATTGTTCCATCTTTAATAAATAGTATATACAAAAATAACATACCAAGAAATATACAGACAAAGACCTTAAGGGCCTTTTTCACACTGGGGCATTGTGGTATGCTAAATGTATCGCACTACGCCACCAGGCAATAAGAGTGTATGGGGAGTTCACACTCCCCACATTGTGGTGCACTGGCTCGGAAGTGCTCTATTTCAGGGGTCCCCAACCTTTTTGAGCCCGGGGCCCCCTATACCGACCAAACTTTTCTCTGGGGCCCGGGGGAGGGGGGCGGGGATTTGGGGGTCGTGGTTAGTGGCGGCGGCAGTCCCCCTCCTGCCTTTTTTCCTCCGATTGTGAGTGTAGTATATACACTCGGCCCCTCAGAAAACTGCCCAGGGACCACCAAGGGGGCCACGGCCCCCAGGTTGGGGACCCCTGCTCTATTTAACGTAAACGCATACCTATGTTACTAGGCGGCTCCTGCAGTGATCTGCGTCAGACCGGAACTCATGTAGGTCTATGGTCATGCACCTGAAAAATCCTGCCTACAGACTAAGACAAGTATAATGCACAAATATCAGACAATAACAAAAGTCAAAATCACAAATCCATAACGATGAACAAAAATTAACAGTAGCTAAAGACACCAAAGAGAGATAACCAATGCCCTTGTGAGCCTACTATCTAAAGGAATATGTATTTTTCTTACAGGATTTACTATTTGTATGTGAAAGAAGTTTGAATGGTGAAAACTTAAAAATGTGTGGAATGTTTAAATTCCAACAATTTAGTCTTGAAAACTGGTTAAAAAACCATCAGCTTTTTTAAAACCGACTCTTGCGGCTTTATTTCTACTTCTTTAAGTTCAAACATCTTTCCCCCCTGCATGGCCTCCTCCATTTCCCCTCAATAGCCATGCCACACCTCACCGGATTGCTAGATTCTGTTAATACTTTAAAGCAACACCAAATGGAAAAAAAAATTACCTAGACATATCTCCAGATGGTATAAAAAATGCCCACAGAAGCGCTAATAAGTACATCGAATTCTTATTTTTTTCTGGAGAAAGTTTTAAGATCACGTGGAATATTAGTCAAAAGATACAAAATGACCCCTGCACATTCACATATAAAACATGTGGTTGCTGCATCTTTTATTATATGCAATGGTTATACCTCTCTTTGTTACTTTAGTTCTCTCATATATATACCAGACTGGATTTAAAGATACTTTTTCTGCATCTGTTTGAATAACATATGCATGTTTATAATACCTCAATTGATACTAGTGTGAAAAAAAACAATGACAGGCTACAGAAATGAAACTGTAGGAAAAAGTGAGAGCCACGAGGAAGTATAACCACCAAGTACTGCACTTCCTACATACCAGAAGAAGGTAAAAAACCCCAAAAAGCATACACTAATTTGCTTAAGAGGGAAAGACCTTTTCTCATACATGTTCCACTTGTCATTGTTTCATCTTTTCAAAATACTATAAACAAAAATAACATACCAAGAAATATATAGACAAAGACCGTAAGGGCCTTTTTCACACTGGGGCATTGTAGTATGCTAAATGTATTGCACTACGCCACCAAGCAATAAGATTGTATGGGGAGTTCACACTCCCCACATTGCGGTGCACTGGTCTGTTAGTGCTCTATTTAACGTAAACGCATACCTATGTTACTAGGCGGCTCCTGCAGTGATCTGCGTCAAACCGGAACTCATGTAGGTCTATGGTCATGCACCTGAAAAAACCTGCCTAAAGACTAAGACAAGTGTAATGCACAAATATTAGACAATAACAAAAGTCAAAATCACAAATCCATAACGATGAACAAAAATTAGCTAAAGACACCAAAGAGAGATAACCAATGCCCTTATGAGCTTACTATCTAAAGGAATATGTATTTTTCTTACAGGATTTACTATTTGTATGTGAAAGAAGTTTGAATGGTGAAAAATTAAAAATGTGTGGAATGTTTAAATTCTAACAATTTAGTCTTGAAAACTGGTTGAAAAAACCATCAGCTTTTTTAAAACCGACTCTTGCGGCTTTATTTCTACTTGTTTAAGTTCAAACATCTTTCCCCCCTGCATGGCCTCCTCCATTTCCCCTCAATAGCCATGCCACACCTCACCGGATTGCTAGATTCTATTAATACTTTAAAGCAACTCCAAATGGAAATTGTTTTTTACCTAAACATGTCTCCAGATGGTATAAAATGCCCACAGAAGCGTTAATAAGTACATCGAATACTTATTTTTTCTGGAGAAAGTTTTAAGATCACGTGGAATATTAGTCAAAAGATACAAAATGACCCCTGCACATTCACATATAAAACATGTGGTTGCTGCATCTTTTATGATATGCAATGGTTATACCTCTCTTTGTTACTTTAGTTCTCTCATATTGATATACTAGACTGGATTTAAAAACTTTTTCTGCATCTGTTTGAATAACATATGCATGTTTATAATACCTCAATTAATACTAGTTTGAAAAAAAAACAATTACAGGCTACAGAAATGGAACTGTAGGAAAAGGTGAGAGCCACGAGGAAGTATAACCCCCAAGGACTGCACTTCCTACATACCAGAAGAAGGTAAAATACCCAAAAAAGCATACACTAATTTGCTTTAGAGGGAAATACCTTTTCTCATACATGTTCCACTTGTCATTGTTTCATCTTTTATAAATAGTATACACAGAAATAAAATACCAAGAAATATACAGACAAAGACCTTAAAGTGGACCCAAATTAAAAATACAAGATTTCAGGAATAAAATCTATTTTCTAACTTATAATAATAAATAGCAGCCTTTTTTCAGCTGCATGATGACAAATATAAATTATTTTACATTTATTGGAGGAACCCCTCCCTTCCTTTCATATTGCCGGGACAGAATCCGGCAAAATGCTGGAGAAGGTGGTGTCCGTCAATGGAGGAATTGCTAATGGCTGCCACCTGTATAACCCTAGCTATGCAAAGAGAAGGGTGAAAAGCATGCACTGAAATGCTCATAGGCTTGAAGGAGTGTTTATTTATCTTTGTATGTGTCAGAGTGGTGCAACTAAATATTTTGAATTAAAAAAATGTTTGTTTTGGGTCCGCTTTAAGGGCCTTTTTCACACTGGGGCATTGTGGTATGCTAAAAGTATCGCACTACGCCACCAGGCAATAAGAGTGTACGGGGAGTTCACACTCCCCACATTGTGGTGCACTGGCTCGGAAGTGCTCTATTTCAGGGGTCCCCAACCTTTTTGAGCCCGGGGCCCCCTATACTGACCAAACTTTTCTCTGGGGCCCGGGGGAGGTGGGCGGGGATTTGGGGGTCGTGGTTAGTGGCGGCGGCAGTCCGCCTCCTGCCTTTTTTCCTCCGATTGTGAGTGTAGTATATACACTCGGCCCCTCAGAAAACTGCCCAGGGACCACCAAGGGGGCCACGGCCCACAGGTTGGGGACCCCTGCTCTATTTAACGTAAACGCATACCTATGTTACTAGGCGGCTCCTGCAGTGATCTGCGACATACCGGAACTCATGTAGGTCTATGGTCATGCACCTGAAAAAACCTGCCTACAGACTAAGACAAGTGTAATGCACAAATATCAGACAATAACAAAAGTCAAAATCACAAATCCATAACGATGAACAAAAATTAGCTAAAGACACCAAAGAGAGATAACCAATGCCCTTGTGAGCTTACTATCTAAAGGAATATGTATTTTTCCTACAGGATTTACTATTTGTATGTGAAAGAAGTTTGAATGGTGAAAACTTAAAAATGTGTGGAATGTTTAAATTCCAAAAATTTAGTCTTGAAAACTGGTTAAAAAACCATCAGCTTTTTTAAAACCGACTCTTGCGGCTTTATTTCTACTTGTTTAAGTTCAAACATCTTTCCCCCCTGCATGGCCTCCTCCATTTCCCCTCAATAGCCATGCCACACCTCACCGGATTGCTAGATTCTATTAATACTTTAAAGCAACTCCAAATGGAACATTTTTTTTACCTGAACATATCTCCAGATGGTATAAAATGCCCACAGAAGCGCTAATAAGTACATCGAATACTTATTTTTTCTGGAGAAAGTTTTAAGATCACGTGGAATATTAGTCAAAAGATACAAAATGACCCCTGCACATTCACATATGAAACATGTGGTTGCTGCATCTTTTATTATATGCAATGGTTATACCTCTCTTTGTTACTTTAGTTCTCTCATATATATACCAGACTGGATTTAAAGATACTTTTTCTGCATCTGTTTGAATAACATATGCATGTTTATAATACCTCAATTGATACTAGTGTGAAAAAAAACAATGAGAGGCTACAGAAATGGAACTGTAGGAAAAAGTGAGAGCCACAAGGAAGTATAACCACCAAGTACTGCACTTCCTACATACCAGAAGAAGGTAAAAAACCCCAAAAAGCATACACTAATTTGCTTTAGAGGGAAATACCTTTTCTCATACATGTTCCACTTGTCATGGTTTCATCTTTTATAAATACCATATACAAAAATAACATACCAAAGAAATATATAGACAAAGACCTTAAGGGCCTTTTTCACACTGGGGCATTGTGGTACGCTAAATGTATCGCACTACGCCACCAGGCAATAAGAGTGTATGGGGAGTTCACACTCCCCACAATGTGGTGCACTGGTTCGTTAGTGCTCTATTTAACGTAAACGCATACCTATGTTACTAGGCGGCTTGTGCAGTGATCTGCGTCAGACCGGAACTCATGTAGGTCTATGGTCATGCACCTGAAAAAACCTGCCTAAAGACTAAGACAAGTGTAATGCACAAATATCAGACAATAACAAAAGTCAAAATCACAAATTCATAACGATGAACAAAAATTAGCTAAAGACACCAAAGAGAGATAACCAATGCCCTTGTGAGCTTACTATCTAAAGGAATATGTATTTTTCTTACAGGATTTACTATTTGTATGTGAAAGAAGTTTGAATGATGAAAAATTAAAAATGTGTGGAATGTTTAAATTCCAACAATTTAGTCTTGAAAACTGGTTAAAAAACCATCAGCTTTTTTTTAAAACCGACTCTTGCGGCTTTATTTCTACTTGTTTAAGTTCAAACATCTTTCCCCCCTGCATGGCCTCCTCTATTTCCCCTCAATAGCCATGCCACACCTCACCAGATTGCTAGATTCTATTAATACTTTAAAGCAACTCCAAATAGATTTTTTTTTTTACCTAAACATATCACCAGATTGTATAAAAAATGTCCACAGAAGCGCTAATAAGTACATCGAATACTTATTTTTTCTGGAGAAAGTTTTAAGATCACGTGGAATATTAGTCAAAAGATACAAAATGACCCCTGCACATTCACATATGAAACATGTGGTTGCTGCATCTTTTATTATATGCAATGGTTATACCTCTCTTTGTTACTTTAGTTCTCTCATATTGATATACTAGACTGGATTTAAAGATACCTTTTCTGCATCTGTTTGAATAACATATGCATGTTTATAATACCTCAATTAATACTAGTTTGAAAAAAAACTATGACAGGCTACAGAAATTGAACTGTAGGAAAAAGTGAGAGCCACGAGGAAGTATAACCACCAAGGACTGCACTTCCTACATACCAGAAGAAGGTAAAACACCCAAAAAAGCATACACTAATTTGCTTTAGAGGGAAAGACCTTTTCTCATACATGTTCCACTTGTCATTGTTTCAACTTTTATAAATACTATATACAAAAATAACATACCAAGAAATATATAGACAAAGACCTTAAGGGCCTTTTTCACACTGGGGCATTGTGGTACGCTAAATGTATCACACTACGCCACCAGGCAATAAGAGTGTATGGGGAGTTCACACTCCCCACAATGTGGTGCACTGGTCCGTTAGTGCTCTATTTAACGTAAACGCATACCTATGTTACTAGGCGGTTCCTGCAGTGATCTGCGTCAGACTGGAACTCATGTAGGACTATGGTCATGCACCTGAAAAAAACTGCCTAAAGACTAAGACAAGTGTAATGCACAAATATTAGACAATAACAAAAGTCAAAATCACAAATCCATAACGATGAACAAAAATTAGCTAAAGACACCAAAGAGAGATAACCAATGCCCTTGTGAGCTTACTATCTAAAGGAATATGTATTTTTCTTACAGGATTTACTATTTGTATGTGAAAGAAGTTTGAATGGTGAAAAATTAAAAATGTGTGGAATGTTTAAATTCTAACAATTTAGTCTTGAAAACTGGTTGAAAAAACCATCAGCTTTTTTAAAACCGACTCTTGCGGCTTTATTTCTACTTGTTTAAGTTCAAACATCTTTCCCCCCTGCATGGCCTCCTCCATTTCCCCTCAATAGCCATGCCACACCTCACCGGATTGCTAGATTCTATTAATACTTTAAAGCAACTCCAAATGGAAATTGTTTTTTACCTAAACATGTCTCCAGATGGTATAAAATGCCCACAGAAGCGTTAATAAGTACATCGAATACTTATTTTTTCTGGAGAAAGTTTTAAGATCACGTGGAATATTAGTCAAAAGATACAAAATGACCCCTGCACATTCACATATAAAACATGTGGTTGCTGCATCTTTTATGATATGCAATGGTTATACCTCTCTTTGTTACTTTAGTTCTCTCATATTGATATACTAGACTGGATTTAAAAACTTTTTCTGCATCTGTTTGAATAACATATGCATGTTTATAATACCTCAATTAATACTAGTTTGAAAAAAAACAATTACAGGCTACAGAAATGGAACTGTAGGAAAAGGTGAGAGCCACGAGGAAGTATAACCCCCAAGGACTGCACTTCCTACATACCAGAAGAAGGTAAAATACCCAAAAAAGCATACACTAATTTGCTTTAGAGGGAAATACCTTTTCTCATACATGTTCCACTTGTCATTGTTTCATCTTTTATAAATAGTATATACAGAAATAACATACCAAGAAATATACAGACAAAGACCTTAAGGGCCTTTTTCACACTGGGGCATTGTGGTATGCTAAAAGTATCGCACTACGCCACCAGGCAATAAGAGTGTATGGGGAGTTCACACTCCCCACATTGTGGTGCACTGGCTCGGAAGTGCTCTATTTCAGGGGTCCCCAACCTTTTTGAGCCCGGGGCCCCCTATACCGACCAAACTTTTCTCTGGGGCCCGGGGGAGGTGGGCGGGGATTTGGGGGTCGTGGTTAGTGGCGGCGGCAGTCCGCCTCCTGCCTTTTTTCCTCCGATTGTGAGTGTAGTATATACACTCGGCCCCTCAGAAAACTGCCCAGGGACCACCAAGGGGGCCACGGCCCACAGGTTGGGGACCCCTGCTCTATTTAACGTAAACGCATACCTATGTTACTAGGCGGCTCCTGCAGTGATCTGCGACATACCGGAACTCATGTAGGTCTATGGTCATGCACCTGTAAAAACCTGCCTACAGACTAAGACAAGTGTAATGCACAAATATCAGACAATAACAAAAGTCAAAATCACAAATCCATAACGATGAACAAAAATTAGCTAAAGACACCAAAGAGAGATAACCAATGCCCTTGTGAGCTTACTATCTAAAGGAATATGTATTTTTCCTACAGGATTTACTATTTGTATGTGAAAGAAGTTTGAATGGTGAAAACTTAAAAATGTGTGGAATGTTTAAATTCCAAAAATTTAGTCTTGAAAACTGGTTAAAAAACCATCAGCTTTTTCAAAACCGACTCTTGCGGCTTTATTTCTACTTGTTTAAGTTCAAACATCTTTCCCCCCTGCATGGCCTCCTCCATTTCCCCTCAATAGCCATGCCACACCTCACCGGATTGCTAGATTCTATTAATACTTTAAAGCAACTCCAAATGGAACATTTTTTTTACCTGAACATATCTCCAGATGGTATAAAATGCCCACAGAAGCGCTAATAAGTACATCGAATACTTATTTTTTCTGGAGAAAGTTTTAAGATCACGTGGAATATTAGTCAAAAGATACAAAATGACCCCTGCACATTCACATATGAAACATGTGGTTGCTGCATCTTTTATTATATGCAATGGTTATACCTCTCTTTGTTACTTTAGTTCTCTCATATATATACCAGACTGGATTTAAAGATACTTTTTCTGCATCTGTTTGAATAACATATGCATGTTTATAATACCTCAATTGATACTAGTGTGAAAAAAAACAATGAGAGGCTACAGAAATGGAACTGTAGGAAAAAGTGAGAGCCACGAGGAAGTATAACCACCAAGTACTGCACTTCCTACATACCAGAAGAAGGTAAAAAACCCCAAAAAGCATACACTAATTTGCTTAAGAGGGAAAGACCTTTTCTCATACATGTTCCACTTGTCATTGTTTCATCTTTTCAAAATACTATAAACAAAAATAACATACCAAGAAATATATAGACAAAGACCGTAAGGGCCTTTTTCACACTGGGGCATTGTAGTATGCTAAATGTATTGCACTACGCCACCAAGCAATAAGATTGTATGGGGAGTTCACACTCCCCACAATGTGGTGCACTGGTCCGTTAGTGCTCTATTTAACGTAAACGCATACCTATGTTACTAGGCGGCTCCGGCAGTGATCTGCGTCAGACCGGAACTCATGTAGGTCTATGGTCATGCACCTGAAAAAACCTGCCTAAAGACTAAGACAAGTGAAATGCACAAATATCAGACAATAACAAAAGTCAAAATCACAAATTCATAACGATGAACAAAAATTAGCTAAAGACACCAAAGAGAGATAACCAATGCCCTTGTGAGCTTACTATCTAAAGGAATATGTATTTTTCTTACAGGATTTACTATTTGTATGTGAAAGAAGTTTGAATGGTGAAAAATTAAAAATGTGTGGAATGTTTAAATTCCAACAATTTAGTCTTGAAAACTGGTTAAAAACCATCAGCTTTTTTAAAACCGACTCTTGCGGCTTTATTTCTACTTGTTTAAGTTCAAACATCTTTCCCCCCTGCATGGCCTCCTCCATTTCCCCTCAATAGCCATGCCACACCTCACCAGATTGCTAGATTCTATTAATACTTTAAAGCAACTCCAAAAAGAATTTTTTTTTTACCTAAACATATCACCAGATGGTATAAAAAATGTCCACAGAATCGCTAATAAGTACATCGAATACTTATTTTTTCTGGAGAAAGTTTTAAGATCACGTGGAATATTAGTCAAAAGATACAAAATGACCCCTGCACATTCACATATAAAACATGTGGTTGCTGCATCTTTTATTATATGCAATGGTTATACCTCTCTTTGTTACTTTAGTTCTCTCATATATATACCAGACTGGATTTAAAGATACTTTTTCTGCATCTGTTTGAATAACATATGCATGTTTATAATACCTCAATTGATACTAGTGTGAAAAAAAACAATGACAGGCTACAGAAATGGAACTGTAGGAAAAAGTGAGAGCCACGAGGAAGTATAACCACCAAGTACTGCACTTCCTACATACCAGAAGAAGGTAAAAAACCCCAAAAAGCATACACTAATTTGCTTAAGAGGGAAAGACCTTTTCTCATACATGTTCCACTTGTCATTGTTTCATCTTTTCAAAATACTATAAACAAAAATAACATACCAAGAAATATATAGACAAAGACCGTAAGGGCCTTTTTCACACTGGGGCATTGTAGTATGCTAAATGTATTGCACTACGCCACCAAGCAATAAGATTGTATGGGGAGTTCACACTCCCCACAATGTGGTGCACTGGTCCGTTAGTGCTCTATTTAACGTAAACGCATACCTATGTTACTAGGCGGCTCCTGCAGTGATCTGCGTCAGACCGGAACTCATGTAGGTCTATGGTCATGCACCTGAAAAAACCTGCCTAAAGACTAAGACAAGTGAAATGCACAAATATCAGACAATAACAAGTCAAAATCACAAATTCATAACGATGAACAAAAATTAGCTAAAGACACCAAAGAGAGATAACCAATGCCCTTGTGAGCTTACTATCTAAAGGAATATGTATTTTTCTTACAGGATTTACTATTTGTATGTGAAAAAAGTTTGAATTGTGAAAAATTAAAAATGTGTGGAATGTTTAAATTCCAACAATTTAGTCTTGAAAACTGGTTAAAAACCATCAGCTTTTTTAAAACCGACTCTTGCGGCTTTATTTCTACTTGTTTAAGTTCAAACATCTTTCCCCCCTGCATGGCCTCCTCCATTTCCCCTCAATAGCCATGCCACGCCTCACCGGATTACTAGATTCTATTCATACTTTAAAGCAACTCCAAATAGAATTTTTTTTTTACCTAAACATATCACCAGATGGTATAAAAAATGTCCACAGAAGCGCTAATAAGTACATCGAATACTTATTTTTTCTGGAGAAAGTTTTAAGATCACGTGGAATATTAGTCAAAAGATACAAAATGACCCCTGCACATTCACATATAAAACATGTGGTTGCTGCATCTTTTATTATATGCAATGGTTATACCTCTCTTTGTTACTTTAGTTCTCTCATATATATACCAGACTGGATTTAAAGATACTTTTTCTGCATCTGTTTGAATAACATATGCATGTTTATAATACCTCAATTGATACTAGTGTGAAAAAAAACAATGACAGGCTACAGAAATGGAACTGTAGGAAAAAGTGAGAGCCACGAGGAAGTATAACCACCAAGTACTGCACTTCCTACATACCAGAAGAAGGTAAAAAACCCCAAAAAGCATACACTAATTTGCTTAAGAGGGAAAGACCTTTTCTCATACATGTTCCACTTGTCATTGTTTCATCTTTTCAAAATACTATAAACAAAAATAACATACCAAGAAATATATAGACAAAGACCGTAAGGGCCTTTTTCACACTGGGGCATTGTAGTATGCTAAATGTATTGCACTACGCCACCAAGCAATAAGATTGTATGGGGAGTTCACACTCCCCACAATGTGGTGCACTGGTCCGTTAGTGCTCTATTTAACGTAAACGCATACCTATGTTACTAGGCGGCTCCGGCAGTGATCTGCGTCAGACCGGAACTCATGTAGGTCTATGGTCATGCACCTGAAAAAACCTGCCTAAAGACTAAGACAAGTGAAATGCACAAATATCAGACAATAACAAAAGTCAAAATCACAAATTCATAACGATGAACAAAAATTAGCTAAAGACACCAAAGAGAGATAACCAATGCCCTTGTGAGCTTACTATCTAAAGGAATATGTATTTTTCTTACAGGATTTACTATTTGTATGTGAAAGAAGTTTGAATGGTGAAAAATTAAAAATGTGTGGAATGTTTAAATTCCAACAATTTAGTCTTGAAAACTGGTTAAAAACCATCAGCTTTTTTAAAACCGACTCTTGCGGCTTTATTTCTACTTGTTTAAGTTCAAACATCTTTCCCCCCTGCATGGCCTCCTCCATTTCCCCTCAATAGCCATGCCACACCTCACCAGATTGCTAGATTCTATTAATACTTTAAAGCAACTCCAAAAAGAATTTTTTTTTTTACCTAAACATATCACCAGATGGTATAAAAAATGTCCACAGAATCGCTAATAAGTACATCGAATACTTATTTTTTCTGGAGAAACTTTTAAGATCACGTGGAATATTAGTCAAAAGATACAAAATGACCCCTGCACATTCACATATAAAACATGTGGTTGCTGCATCTTTTATTATATGCAATGGTTATACCTCTCTTTGTTACTTTAGTTCTCTCATATATATACCAGACTGGATTTAAAGATACTTTTTCTGCATCTGTTTGAATAACATATGCATGTTTATAATACCTCAATTGATACTAGTGTGAAAAAAAACAATGACAGGCTACAGAAATGGAACTGTAGGAAAAAGTGAGAGCCACGAGGAAGTATAACCACCAAGTACTGCACTTCCTACATACCAGAAGAAGGTAAAAAACCCCAAAAAGCATACACTAATTTGCTTAAGAGGGAAAGACCTTTTCTCATACATGTTCCACTTGTCATTGTTTCATCTTTTCAAAATACTATAAACAAAAATAACATACCAAGAAATATATAGACAAAGACCGTAAGGGCCTTTTTCACACTGGGGCATTGTAGTATGCTAAATGTATTGCACTACGCCACCAAGCAATAAGATTGTATGGGGAGTTCACACTCCCCACAATGTGGTGCACTGGTCCGTTAGTGCTCTATTTAACGTAAACGCATACCTATGTTACTAGGCGGCTCCTGCAGTGATCTGCGGCAGACCGGAACTCATGTAGGTCTATGGTCATGCACCTGAAAAAACCTGCCTAAAGACTAAGACAAGTGAAATGCACAAATATCAGACAATAACAAGTCAAAATCACAAATTCATAACGATGAACAAAAATTAGCTAAAGACACCAAAGAGAGATAACCAATGCCCTTGTGAGCTTACTATCTAAAGGAATATGTATTTTTCTTACAGGATTTACTATTTGTATGTGAAAAAAGTTTGAATTGTGAAAAATTAAAAATGTGTGGAATGTTTAAATTCCAACAATTTAGTCTTGAAAACTGGTTAAAAACCATCAGCTTTTTTAAAACCGACTCTTGCGGCTTTATTTCTACTTGTTTAAGTTCAAACATCTTTCCCCCCTGCATGGCCTCCTCCATTTCCCCTCAATAGCCATGCCACGCCTCACCGGATTACTAGATTCTATTCATACTTTAAAGCAACTCCAAATAGAATTTTTTTTTTACCTAAACATATCACCAGATGGTATAAAAAATGTCCACAGAAGCGCTAATAAGTACATCGAATACTTATTTTTTCTGGAGAAAGTTTTAAGATCACGTGGAATATTAGTCAAAAGATACAAAATGACCCCTGCACATTCACATATAAAACATGTGGTTGCTGCATCTTTTATTATATGCAATGGTTATACCTCTCTTTGTTACTTTAGTTCTCTCATATATATACCAGACTGGATTTAAAGATACTTTTTCTGCATCTGTTTGAATAACATATGCATGTTTATAATACCTCAATTGATACTAGTGTGAAAAAAAACAATGACAGGCTACAGAAATGGAACTGTAGGAAAAAGTGAGAGCCACGAGGAAGTATAACCACCAAGTACTGCACTTCCTACATACCAGAAGAAGGTAAAAAAACCCCAAAAAGCATACACTAATTTGCTTAACAGGGAAAGACCTTTTCTCATACATGTTCCACTTGTCATTGTTTCATCTTTTCAAAATACTATAAACAAAAATAACATACCAAGAAATATATAGACAAAGACCGTAAGGGCCTTTTTCACACTGGGGCATTGTAGTATGCTAAATGTATTGCACTACGCCACCAAGCAATAAGATTGTATGGGGAGTTCACACTCCCCACAATGTGGTGCACTGGTCCGTTAGTGCTCTATTTAACGTAAACGCATACCTATGTTACTAGGCGGCTCCGGCAGTGATCTGCGTCAGACCGGAACTCATGTAGGTCTATGGTCATGCACCTGAAAAAACCTGCCTAAAGACTAAGACAAGTGAAATGCACAAATATCAGACAATAACAAAAGTCAAAATCACAAATTCATAACGATGAACAAAAATTAGCTAAAGACACCAAAGAGAGATAACCAATGCCCTTGTGAGCTTACTATCTAAAGGAATATGTATTTTTCTTACAGGATTTACTATTTGTATGTGAAAGAAGTTTGAATGGTGAAAAATTAAAAATGTGTGGAATGTTTAAATTCCAACAATTTAGTCTTGAAAACTGGTTAAAAACCATCAGCTTTTTTAAAACCGACTCTTGCGGCTTTATTTCTACTTGTTTAAGTTCAAACATCTTTCCCCCCTGCATGGCCTCCTCCATTTCCCCTCAATAGCCATGCCACACCTCACCAGATTGCTAGATTCTATTAATACTTTAAAGCAACTCCAAAAAGAATTTTTTTTTTACCTAAACATATCACCAGATGGTATAAAAAATGTCCACAGAAGCGCTAATAAGTACATCGAATACTTATTTTTTCTGGAGAAAGTTTTAAGATCACGTGGAATATTAGTCAAAAGATACAAAATGACCCCTGCACATTCACATATAAAACATGTGGTTGCTGCATCTTTTATTATATGCAATGGTTATACCTCTCTTTGTTACTTTAGTTCTCTCATATATATACCAGACTGGATTTAAAGATACTTTTTCTGCATCTGTTTGAATAACATATGCATGTTTATAATACCTCAATTGATACTAGTGTGAAAAAAAACAATGACAGGCTACAGAAATGGAACTGTAGGAAAAAGTGAGAGCCACGAGGAAGTATAACCACCAAGTACTGCACTTCCTACATACCAGAAGAAGGTAAAAAACCCCAAAAAGCATACACTAATTTGCTTAAGAGGGAAAGACCTTTTCTCATACATGTTCCACTTGTCATTGTTTCATCTTTTCAAAATACTATAAACAAAAATAACATACCAAGAAATATATAGACAAAGACCGTAAGGGCCTTTTTCACACTGGGGCATTGTAGTATGCTAAATGTATTGCACTACGCCACCAAGCAATAAGATTGTATGGGGAGTTCACACTCCCCACAATGTGGTGCACTGGTCCGTTAGTGCTCTATTTAACGTAAACGCATACCTATGTTACTAGGCGGCTCCTGCAGTGATCTGCGGCAGACCGGAACTCATGTAGGTCTATGGTCATGCACCTGAAAAAACCTGCCTAAAGACTAAGACAAGTGAAATGCACAAATATCAGACAATAACAAGTCAAAATCACAAATTCATAACGATGAACAAAAATTAGCTAAAGACACCAAAGAGAGATAACCAATGCCCTTGTGAGCTTACTATCTAAAGGAATATGTATTTTTCTTACAGGATTTACTATTTGTATGTGAAAAAAGTTTGAATTGTGAAAAATTAAAAATGTGTGGAATGTTTAAATTCCAACAATTTAGTCTTGAAAACTGGTTAAAAACCATCAGCTTTTTTAAAACCGACTCTTGCGGCTTTATTTCTACTTGTTTAAGTTCAAACATCTTTCCCCCCTGCATGGCCTCCTCCATTTCCCCTCAATAGCCATGCCACGCCTCACCGGATTACTAGATTCTATTCATACTTTAAAGCAACTCCAAATAGAATTTTTTTTTTACCTAAACATATCACCAGATGGTATAAAAAATGTCCACAGAAGCGCTAATAAGTACATCGAATACTTATTTTTTCTGGAGAAAGTTTTAAGATCACGTGGAATATTAGTCAAAAGATACAAAATGACCCCTGCACATTCACATATAAAACATGTGGTTGCTGCATCTTTTATTATATGCAATGGTTATACCTCTCTTTGTTACTTTAGTTCTCTCATATATATACCAGACTGGATTTAAAGATACTTTTTCTGCATCTGTTTGAATAACATATGCATGTTTATAATACCTCAATTGATACTAGTGTGAAAAAAAACAATGACAGGCTACAGAAATGGAACTGTAGGAAAAAGTGAGAGCCACGAGGAAGTATAACCACCAAGTACTGCACTTCCTACATACCAGAAGAAGGTAAAAAAACCCCAAAAAGCATACACTAATTTGCTTAACAGGGAAAGACCTTTTCTCATACATGTTCCACTTGTCATTGTTTCATCTTTTCAAAATACTATAAACAAAAATAACATACCAAGAAATATATAGACAAAGACCGTAAGGGCCTTTTTCACACTGGGGCATTGTAGTATGCTAAATGTATTGCACTACGCCACCAAGCAATAAGATTGTATGGGGAGTTCACACTCCCCACAATGTGGTGCACTGGTCCGTTAGTGCTCTATTTAACGTAAACGCATACCTATGTTACTAGGCGGCTCCGGCAGTGATCTGCGTCAGACCGGAACTCATGTAGGTCTATGGTCATGCACCTGAAAAAACCTGCCTAAAGACTAAGACAAGTGAAATGCACAAATATCAGACAATAACAAAAGTCAAAATCACAAATTCATAACGATGAACAAAAATTAGCTAAAGACACCAAAGAGAGATAACCAATGCCCTTGTGAGCTTACTATCTAAAGGAATATGTATTTTTCTTACAGGATTTACTATTTGTATGTGAAAGAAGTTTGAATGGTGAAAAATTAAAAATGTGTGGAATGTTTAAATTCCAACAATTTAGTCTTGAAAACTGGTTAAAAACCATCAGCTTTTTTAAAACCGACTCTTGCGGCTTTATTTCTACTTGTTTAAGTTCAAACATCTTTCCCCCCTGCATGGCCTCCTCCATTTCCCCTCAATAGCCATGCCACACCTCACCAGATTGCTAGATTCTATTAATACTTTAAAGCAACTCCAAAAAGAATTTTTTTTTTACCTAAACATATCACCAGATGGTATAAAAAATGTCCACAGAAGCGCTAATAAGTACATCGAATACTTATTTTTTCTGGAGAAAGTTTTAAGATCACGTGGAATATTAGTCAAAAGATACAAAATGACCCCTGCACATTCACATATAAAACATGTGGTTGCTGCATCTTTTATTATATGCAATGGTTATACCTCTCTTTGTTACTTTAGTTCTCTCATATATATACCAGACTGGATTTAAAGATACTTTTTCTGCATCTGTTTGAATAACATATGCATGTTTATAATACCTCAATTGATACTAGTGTGAAAAAAACAATGACAGGCTACAGAAATGGAACTGTAGGAAAAAGTGAGAGCCACGAGGAAGTATAACCACCAAGTACTGCACTTCCTACATACCAGAAGAAGGTAAAAAACCCCAAAAAGCATACACTAATTTGCTTAAGAGGGAAAGACCTTTTCTCATACATGTTCCACTTGTCATTGTTTCATCTTTTCAAAATACTATAAACAAAAATAACATACCAAGAAATATATAGACAAAGACCGTAAGGGCCTTTTTCACACTGGGGCATTGTAGTATGCTAAATGTATTGCACTACGCCACCAAGCAATAAGATTGTATGGGGAGTTCACACTCCCCACAATGTGGTGCACTGGTCCGTTAGTGCTCTATTTAACGTAAACGCATACCTATGTTACTAGGCGGCTCCGGCAGTGATCTGCGTCAGACCGGAACTCATGTAGGTCTATGGTCATGCACCTGAAAAAACCTGCCTAAAGACTAAGACAAGTGAAATGCACAAATATCAGACAATAACAAAAGTCAAAATCACAAATTCATAACGATGAATAAAAATTAGCTAAAGACACCAAAGAGAGATAACCAATGCCCTTGTGAGCTTACTATCTAAAGGAATATGTATTTTTCTTACAGGATTTACTATTTGTATGTGAAAGAAGTTTGAATGGTGAAAAATTAAAAATGTGTGGAATGTTTAAATTCCAACAATTTAGTCTTGAAAACTGGTTAAAAACCATCAGCTTTTTTAAAACCGACTCTTGCGGCTTTATTTCTACTTGTTTAAGTTCAAACATCTTTCCCCCCTGCATGGCCTCCTCCATTTCCCCTCAATAGCCATGCCACACCTCACCAGATTGCTAGATTCTATTAATACTTTAAAGCAACTCCAAAAAGAATTTTTTTTTTTACCTAAACATATCACCAGATGGTATAAAAAATGTCCACAGAATCGCTAATAAGTACATCGAATACTTATTTTTTCTGGAGAAAGTTTTAAGATCACGTGGAATATTAGTCAAAAGATACAAAATGACCCCTGCACATTCACATATAAAACATGTGGTTGCTGCATCTTTTATTATATGCAATGGTTATACCTCTCTTTGTTACTTTAGTTCTCTCATATATATACCAGACTGGATTTAAAGATACTTTTTCTGCATCTGTTTGAATAACATATGCATGTTTATAATACCTCAATTGATACTAGTGTGAAAAAAAACAATGACAGGCTACAGAAATGGAACTGTAGGAAAAAGTGAGAGCCACGAGGAAGTATAACCACCAAGTACTGCACTTCCTACATACCAGAAGAAGGTAAAAAACCCCAAAAAGCATACACTAATTTGCTTAAGAGGGAAAGACCTTTTCTCATACATGTTCCACTTGTCATTGTTTCATCTTTTCAAAATACTATAAACAAAAATAACATACCAAGAAATATATAGACAAAGACCGTAAGGGCCTTTTTCACACTGGGGCATTGTAGTATGCTAAATGTATTGCACTACGCCACCAAGCAATAAGATTGTATGGGGAGTTCACACTCCCCACAATGTGGTGCACTGGTCCGTTAGTGCTCTATTTAACGTAAACGCATACCTATGTTACTAGGCGGCTCCTGCAGTGATCTGCGTCAGACCGGAACTCATGTAGGTCTATGGTCATGCACCTGAAAAAACCTGCCTAAAGACTAAGACAAGTGAAATGCACAAATATCAGACAATAACAAGTCAAAATCACAAATTCATAACGATGAACAAAAATTAGCTAAAGACACCAAAGAGAGATAACCAATGCCCTTGTGAGCTTACTATCTAAAGGAATATGTATTTTTCTTACAGGATTTACTATTTGTATGTGAAAAAAGTTTGAATTGTGAAAAATTAAAAATGTGTGGAATGTTTAAATTCCAACAATTTAGTCTTGAAAACTGGTTAAAAACCATCAGCTTTTTTAAAACCGACTCTTGCGGCTTTATTTCTACTTGTTTAAGTTCAAACATCTTTCCCCCCTGCATGGCCTCCTCCATTTCCCCTCAATAGCCATGCCACGCCTCACCGGATTACTAGATTCTATTCATACTTTAAAGCAACTCCAAATAGAATTTTTTTTTTACCTAAACATATCACCAGATGGTATAAAAAATGTCCACAGAAGCGCTAATAAGTACATCGAATACTTATTTTTTCTGGAAAAAGTTTTAAGATCACGTGGAATATTAGTCAAAAGATACAAAATGACCCCTGCACATTCACATATAAAACATGTGATTGCTGCATCTTTTATTATATGCAATGGTTATACCTCTCTTTGTTACTTTAGTTCTCTCATATATATACCAGACTGGATTTAAAGATACTTTTCCTGCATCTGTTTGAATAACATATGCATGTTTATAATACCTCAATTGATACTAGTGTGAAAAAAAACAATGACAGGCTACAGAAATGGAACTGTAGGAAAAAGTGAGAGCCACGAGGAAGTATAACCACCAAGTACTGCACTTCCTACATACCAGAAGAAGGTAAAAAAACCCCAAAAAGCATACACTAATTTGCTTAAGAGGGAAAGACCTTTTCTCATACATGTTCCACTTGTCATTGTTTCATCTTTTCAAAATACTATAAACAAAAATAACATACCAAGAAATATATAGACAAAGACCGTAAGGGCCTTTTTCACACTGGGGCATTGTAGTATGCTAAATGTATTGCACTACGCCACCAAGCAATAAGATTGTATGGGGAGTTCACACTCCCCACAATGTGGTGCACTGGTCCGTTAGTGCTCTATTTAACGTAAACGCATACCTATGTTACTAGGCGGCTCCGGCAGTGATCTGCGTCAGACCGGAACTCATGTAGGTCTATGGTCATGCACCTGAAAAAACCTGCCTAAAGACTAAGACAAGTGAAATGCACAAATATCAGACAATAACAAAAGTCAAAATCACAAATTCATAACGATGAACAAAAATTAGCTAAAGACACCAAAGAGAGATAACCAATGCCCTTGTGAGCTTACTATCTAAAGGAATATGTATTTTTCTTACAGGATTTACTATTTGTATGTGAAAGAAGTTTGAATGGTGAAAAATTAAAAATGTGTGGAATGTTTAAATTCCAACAATTTAGTCTTGAAAACTGGTTAAAAACCATCAGCTTTTTTAAAACCGACTCTTGCGGCTTTATTTCTACTTGTTTAAGTTCAAACATCTTTCCCCCCTGCATGGCCTCCTCCATTTCCCCTCAATAGCCATGCCACACCTCACCAGATTGCTAGATTCTATTAATACTTTAAAGCAACTCCAAAAAGAATTTTTTTTTTACCTAAACATATCACCAGATGGTATAAAAAATGTCCACAGAATCGCTAATAAGTACATCGAATACTTATTTTTTCTGGAGAAAGTTTTAAGATCACGTGGAATATTAGTCAAAAGATACAAAATGACCCCTGCACATTCACATATAAAACATGTGGTTGCTGCATCTTTTATTATATGCAATGGTTATACCTCTCTTTGTTACTTTAGTTCTCTCATATATATACCAGACTGGATTTAAAGATACTTTTTCTGCATCTGTTTGAATAACATATGCATGTTTATAATACCTCAATTGATACTAGTGTGAAAAAAAACAATGACAGGCTACAGAAATGGAACTGTAGGAAAAAGTGAGAGCCACGAGGAAGTATAACCACCAAGTACTGCACTTCCTACATACCAGAAGAAGGTAAAAAACCCCAAAAAGCATACACTAATTTGCTTAAGAGGGAAAGACCTTTTCTCATACATGTTCCACTTGTCATTGTTTCATCTTTTCAAAATACTATAAACAAAAATAACATACCAAGAAATATACAGACAAAGACCGTAAGGGCCTTTTTCACACTGGGGCATTGTAGTATGCTAAATGTATTGCACTACGCCACCAAGCAATAAGATTGTATGGGAAGTTCACACTCCCCACAATGTGGTGCACTGGTCCGTTAGTGCTCTATTTAACGTAAATGCATACCTATGTTACTAGGCGGCTCCTGCAGTGATCTGCGTCAGACCGGAACTCATGTAGGTCTATGGTCATGCACCTGAAAAAACCTGCCTAAAGACTAAGACAAGTGAAATGCACAAATATCAGACAATAACAAGTCAAAATCACAAATTCATAACGATGAACAAAAATTAGCTAAAGACACCAAAGAGAGATAACCAATGCCCTTGTGAGCTTACTATCTAAAGGAATATGTATTTTTCTTACAGGATTTACTATTTGTATGTGAAAAAAGTTTGAATTGTGAAAAATTAAAAATGTGTGGAATGTTTAAATTCCAACAATTTAGTCTTGAAAACTGGTTAAAAACCATCAGCTTTTTTAAAACCGACTCTTGCGGCTTTATTTCTACTTGTTTAAGTTCAAACATCTTTCCCCCCTGCATGGCCTCCTCCATTTCCCCTCAATAGCCATGCCACGCCTCACCGGATTACTAGATTCTATTCATACTTTAAAGCAACTCCAAATAGAATTTTTTTTTTACCTAAACATATCACCAGATGGTATAAAAAATGTCCACAGAAGCGCTAATAAGTACATCGAATACTTATTTTTTCTGGAGAAAGTTTTAAGATCACGTGGAATATTAGTCAAAAGATACAAAATGACCCCTGCACATTCACATATAAAACATGTGGTTGCTGCATCTTTTATTATATGCAATGGTTATACCTCTCTTTGTTACTTTAGTTCTCTCATATATATACCAGACTGGATTTAAAGATACTTTTTCTGCATCTGTTTGAATAACATATGCATGTTTATAATACCTCAATTGATACTAGTGTGAAAAAAAACAATGACAGGCTACAGAAATGGAACTGTAGGAAAAAGTGAGAGCCACGAGGAAGTATAACCACCAAGTACTGCACTTCCTACATACCAGAAGAAGGTAAAAAACCCCAAAAAGCATACACTAATTTGCTTAAGAGGGAAAGACCTTTTCTCATACATGTTCCACTTGTCATTGTTTCATCTTTTCAAAATACTATAAACAAAAATAACATACCAAGAAATATATAGACAAAGACCGTAAGGGCCTTTTTCACACTGGGGCATTGTAGTATGCTAAATGTATTGCACTACGCCACCAAGCAATAAGATTGTATGGGGAGTTCACACTCCCCACAATGTGGTGCACTGGTCCGTTAGTGCTCTATTTAACGTAAACGCATACCTATGTTACTAGGCGGCTCCGGCAGTGATCTGCGTCAGACCGGAACTCATGTAGGTCTATGGTCATGCACCTGAAAAAACCTGCCTAAAGACTAAGACAAGTGAAATGCACAAATATCAGACAATAACAAAAGTCAAAATCACAAATTCATAACGATGAACAAAAATTAGCTAAAGACACCAAAGAGAGATAACCAATGCCCTTGTGAGCTTACTATCTAAAGGAATATGTATTTTTCTTACAGGATTTACTATTTGTATGTGAAAGAAGTTTGAATGGTGAAAAATTAAAAATGTGTGGAATGTTTAAATTCCAACAATTTAGTCTTGAAAACTGGTTAAAAACCATCAGCTTTTTTAAAACCGACTCTTGCGGCTTTATTTCTACTTGTTTAAGTTCAAACATCTTTCCCCCCTGCATGGCCTCCTCCATTTCCCCTCAATAGCCATGCCACACCTCACCAGATTGCTAGATTCTATTAATACTTTAAAGCAACTCCAAAAAGAATTTTTTTTTTACCTAAACATATCACCAGATGGTATAAAAAATGTCCACAGAAGCGCTAATAAGTACATCGAATACTTATTTTTTCTGGAGAAAGTTTTAAGATCACGTGGAATATTAGTCAAAAGATACAAAATGACCCCTGCACATTCACATATAAAACATGTGGTTGCTGCATCTTTTATTATATGCAATGGTTATACCTCTCTTTGTTACTTTAGTTCTCTCATATATATACCAGACTGGATTTAAAGATACTTTTTCTGCATCTGTTTGAATAACATATGCATGTTTATAATACCTCAATTGATACTAGTGTGAAAAAAAACAATGACAGGCTACAGAAATGGAACTGTAGGAAAAAGTGAGAGCCACGAGGAAGTATAACCACCAAGTACTGCACTTCCTACATACCAGAAGAAGGTAAAAAACCCCAAAAAGCATACACTAATTTGCTTAAGAGGGAAAGACCTTTTCTCATACATGTTCCACTTGTCATTGTTTCATCTTTTCAAAATACTATAAACAAAAATAACATACCAAGAAATATATAGACAAAGACCGTAAGGGCCTTTTTCACACTGGGGCATTGTAGTATGCTAAATGTATTGCACTACGCCACCAAGCAATAAGATTGTATGGGGAGTTCACACTCCCCACAATGTGGTGCACTGGTCCGTTAGTGCTCTATTTAACGTAAACGCATACCTATGTTACTAGGCGGCTCCTGCAGTGATCTGCGGCAGACCGGAACTCATGTAGGTCTATGGTCATGCACCTGAAAAAACCTGCCTAAAGACTAAGACAAGTGAAATGCACAAATATCAGACAATAACAAGTCAAAATCACAAATTCATAACGATGAACAAAAATTAGCTAAAGACACCAAAGAGAGATAACCAATGCCCTTGTGAGCTTACTATCTAAAGGAATATGTATTTTTCTTACAGGATTTACTATTTGTATGTGAAAAAAGTTTGAATTGTGAAAAATTAAAAATGTGTGGAATGTTTAAATTCCAACAATTTAGTCTTGAAAACTGGTTAAAAACCATCAGCTTTTTTAAAACCGACTCTTGCGGCTTTATTTCTACTTGTTTAAGTTCAAACATCTTTCCCCCCTGCATGGCCTCCTCCATTTCCCCTCAATAGCCATGCCACGCCTCACCGGATTACTAGATTCTATTCATACTTTAAAGCAACTCCAAATAGAATTTTTTTTTTACCTAAACATATCACCAGATGGTATAAAAAATGTCCACAGAAGCGCTAATAAGTACATCGAATACTTATTTTTTCTGGAGAAAGTTTTAAGATCACGTGGAATATTAGTCAAAAGATACAAAATGACCCCTGCACATTCACATATAAAACATGTGGTTGCTGCATCTTTTATTATATGCAATGGTTATACCTCTCTTTGTTACTTTAGTTCTCTCATATATATACCAGACTGGATTTAAAGATACTTTTTCTGCATCTGTTTGAATAACATATGCATGTTTATAATACCTCAATTGATACTAGTGTGAAAAAAAACAATGACAGGCTACAGAAATGGAACTGTAGGAAAAAGTGAGAGCCACGAGGAAGTATAACCACCAAGTACTGCACTTCCTACATACCAGAAGAAGGTAAAAAAACCCCAAAAAGCATACACTAATTTGCTTAACAGGGAAAGACCTTTTCTCATACATGTTCCACTTGTCATTGTTTCATCTTTTCAAAATACTATAAACAAAAATAACATACCAAGAAATATATAGACAAAGACCGTAAGGGCCTTTTTCACACTGGGGCATTGTAGTATGCTAAATGTATTGCACTACGCCACCAAGCAATAAGATTGTATGGGGAGTTCACACTCCCCACAATGTGGTGCACTGGTCCGTTAGTGCTCTATTTAACGTAAACGCATACCTATGTTACTAGGCGGCTCCGGCAGTGATCTGCGTCAGACCGGAACTCATGTAGGTCTATGGTCATGCACCTGAAAAAACCTGCCTAAAGACTAAGACAAGTGAAATGCACAAATATCAGACAATAACAAAAGTCAAAATCACAAATTCATAACGATGAACAAAAATTAGCTAAAGACACCAAAGAGAGATAACCAATGCCCTTGTGAGCTTACTATCTAAAGGAATATGTATTTTTCTTACAGGATTTACTATTTGTATGTGAAAGAAGTTTGAATGGTGAAAAATTAAAAATGTGTGGAATGTTTAAATTCCAACAATTTAGTCTTGAAAACTGGTTAAAAACCATCAGCTTTTTTAAAACCGACTCTTGCGGCTTTATTTCTACTTGTTTAAGTTCAAACATCTTTCCCCCCTGCATGGCCTCCTCCATTTCCCCTCAATAGCCATGCCACACCTCACCAGATTGCTAGATTCTATTAATACTTTAAAGCAACTCCAAAAAGAATTTTTTTTTTACCTAAACATATCACCAGATGGTATAAAAAATGTCCACAGAAGCGCTAATAAGTACATCGAATACTTATTTTTTCTGGAGAAAGTTTTAAGATCACGTGGAATATTAGTCAAAAGATACAAAATGACCCCTGCACATTCACATATAAAACATGTGGTTGCTGCATCTTTTATTATATGCAATGGTTATACCTCTCTTTGTTACTTTAGTTCTCTCATATATATACCAGACTGGATTTAAAGATACTTTTTCTGCATCTGTTTGAATAACATATGCATGTTTATAATACCTCAATTGATACTAGTGTGAAAAAAACAATGACAGGCTACAGAAATGGAACTGTAGGAAAAAGTGAGAGCCACGAGGAAGTATAACCACCAAGTACTGCACTTCCTACATACCAGAAGAAGGTAAAAAACCCCAAAAAGCATACACTAATTTGCTTAAGAGGGAAAGACCTTTTCTCATACATGTTCCACTTGTCATTGTTTCATCTTTTCAAAATACTATAAACAAAAATAACATACCAAGAAATATATAGACAAAGACCGTAAGGGCCTTTTTCACACTGGGGCATTGTAGTATGCTAAATGTATTGCACTACGCCACCAAGCAATAAGATTGTATGGGGAGTTCACACTCCCCACAATGTGGTGCACTGGTCCGTTAGTGCTCTATTTAACGTAAACGCATACCTATGTTACTAGGCGGCTCCGGCAGTGATCTGCGTCAGACCGGAACTCATGTAGGTCTATGGTCATGCACCTGAAAAAACCTGCCTAAAGACTAAGACAAGTGAAATGCACAAATATCAGACAATAACAAAAGTCAAAATCACAAATTCATAACGATGAATAAAAATTAGCTAAAGACACCAAAGAGAGATAACCAATGCCCTTGTGAGCTTACTATCTAAAGGAATATGTATTTTTCTTACAGGATTTACTATTTGTATGTGAAAGAAGTTTGAATGGTGAAAAATTAAAAATGTGTGGAATGTTTAAATTCCAACAATTTAGTCTTGAAAACTGGTTAAAAACCATCAGCTTTTTTAAAACCGACTCTTGCGGCTTTATTTCTACTTGTTTAAGTTCAAACATCTTTCCCCCCTGCATGGCCTCCTCCATTTCCCCTCAATAGCCATGCCACACCTCACCAGATTGCTAGATTCTATTAATACTTTAAAGCAACTCCAAAAAGAATTTTTTTTTTTACCTAAACATATCACCAGATGGTATAAAAAATGTCCACAGAATCGCTAATAAGTACATCGAATACTTATTTTTTCTGGAGAAAGTTTTAAGATCACGTGGAATATTAGTCAAAAGATACAAAATGACCCCTGCACATTCACATATAAAACATGTGGTTGCTGCATCTTTTATTATATGCAATGGTTATACCTCTCTTTGTTACTTTAGTTCTCTCATATATATACCAGACTGGATTTAAAGATACTTTTTCTGCATCTGTTTGAATAACATATGCATGTTTATAATACCTCAATTGATACTAGTGTGAAAAAAAACAATGACAGGCTACAGAAATGGAACTGTAGGAAAAAGTGAGAGCCACGAGGAAGTATAACCACCAAGTACTGCACTTCCTACATACCAGAAGAAGGTAAAAAACCCCAAAAAGCATACACTAATTTGCTTAAGAGGGAAAGACCTTTTCTCATACATGTTCCACTTGTCATTGTTTCATCTTTTCAAAATACTATAAACAAAAATAACATACCAAGAAATATATAGACAAAGACCGTAAGGGCCTTTTTCACACTGGGGCATTGTAGTATGCTAAATGTATTGCACTACGCCACCAAGCAATAAGATTGTATGGGGAGTTCACACTCCCCACAATGTGGTGCACTGGTCCGTTAGTGCTCTATTTAACGTAAACGCATACCTATGTTACTAGGCGGCTCCTGCAGTGATCTGCGTCAGACCGGAACTCATGTAGGTCTATGGTCATGCACCTGAAAAAACCTGCCTAAAGACTAAGACAAGTGAAATGCACAAATATCAGACAATAACAAGTCAAAATCACAAATTCATAACGATGAACAAAAATTAGCTAAAGACACCAAAGAGAGATAACCAATGCCCTTGTGAGCTTACTATCTAAAGGAATATGTATTTTTCTTACAGGATTTACTATTTGTATGTGAAAAAAGTTTGAATTGTGAAAAATTAAAAATGTGTGGAATGTTTAAATTCCAACAATTTAGTCTTGAAAACTGGTTAAAAACCATCAGCTTTTTTAAAACCGACTCTTGCGGCTTTATTTCTACTTGTTTAAGTTCAAACATCTTTCCCCCCTGCATGGCCTCCTCCATTTCCCCTCAATAGCCATGCCACGCCTCACCGGATTACTAGATTCTATTCATACTTTAAAGCAACTCCAAATAGAATTTTTTTTTTACCTAAACATATCACCAGATGGTATAAAAAATGTCCACAGAAGCGCTAATAAGTACATCGAATACTTATTTTTTCTGGAGAAAGTTTTAAGATCACGTGGAATATTAGTCAAAAGATACAAAATGACCCCTGCACATTCACATATAAAACATGTGATTGCTGCATCTTTTATTACATGCAATGGTTATACCTCTCTTTGTTACTTTAGTTCTCTCATATATATACCAGACTGGATTTAAAGATACTTTTCCTGCATCTGTTTGAATAACATATGCATGTTTATAATACCTCAATTGATACTAGTGTGAAAAAAAACAATGACAGGCTACAGAAATGGAACTGTAGGAAAAAGTGAGAGCCACGAGGAAGTATAACCACCAAGTACTGCACTTCCTACATACCAGAAGAAGGTAAAAAAACCCCAAAAAGCATACACTAATTTGCTTAAGAGGGAAAGACCTTTTCTCATACATGTTCCACTTGTCATTGTTTCATCTTTTCAAAATACTATAAACAAAAATAACATACCAAGAAATATATAGACAAAGACCGTAAGGGCCTTTTTCACACTGGGGCATTGTAGTATGCTAAATGTATTGCACTACGCCACCAAGCAATAAGATTGTATGGGGAGTTCACACTCCCCACAATGTGGTGCACTGGTCCGTTAGTGCTCTATTTAACGTAAACGCATACCTATGTTACTAGGCGGCTCCGGCAGTGATCTGCGTCAGACCGGAACTCATGTAGGTCTATGGTCATGCACCTGAAAAAACCTGCCTAAAGACTAAGACAAGTGAAATGCACAAATATCAGACAATAACAAAAGTCAAAATCACAAATTCATAACGATGAACAAAAATTAGCTAAAGACACCAAAGAGAGATAACCAATGCCCTTGTGAGCTTACTATCTAAAGGAATATGTATTTTTCTTACAGGATTTACTATTTGTATGTGAAAGAAGTTTGAATGGTGAAAAATTAAAAATGTGTGGAATGTTTAAATTCCAACAATTTAGTCTTGAAAACTGGTTAAAAACCATCAGCTTTTTTAAAACCGACTCTTGCGGCTTTATTTCTACTTGTTTAAGTTCAAACATCTTTCCCCCCTGCATGGCCTCCTCCATTTCCCCTCAATAGCCATGCCACACCTCACCAGATTGCTAGATTCTATTAATACTTTAAAGCAACTCCAAAAAGAATTTTTTTTTTACCTAAACATATCACCAGATGGTATAAAAAATGTCCACAGAATCGCTAATAAGTACATCGAATACTTATTTTTTCTGGAGAAAGTTTTAAGATCACGTGGAATATTAGTCAAAAGATACAAAATGACCCCTGCACATTCACATATAAAACATGTGGTTGCTGCATCTTTTATTATATGCAATGGTTATACCTCTCTTTGTTACTTTAGTTCTCTCATATATATACCAGACTGGATTTAAAGATACTTTTTCTGCATCTGTTTGAATAACATATGCATGTTTATAATACCTCAATTGATACTAGTGTGAAAAAAAACAATGACAGGCTACAGAAATGGAACTGTAGGAAAAAGTGAGAGCCACGAGGAAGTATAACCACCAAGTACTGCACTTCCTACATACCAGAAGAAGGTAAAAAACCCCAAAAAGCATACACTAATTTGCTTAAGAGGGAAAGACCTTTTCTCATACATGTTCCACTTGTCATTGTTTCATCTTTTCAAAATACTATAAACAAAAATAACATACCAAGAAATATACAGACAAAGACCGTAAGGGCCTTTTTCACACTGGGGCATTGTAGTATGCTAAATGTATTGCACTACGCCACCAAGCAATAAGATTGTATGGGAAGTTCACACTCCCCACAATGTGGTGCACTGGTCCGTTAGTGCTCTATTTAACGTAAATGCATACCTATGTTACTAGGCGGCTCCTGCAGTGATCTGCGTCAGACCGGAACTCATGTAGGTCTATGGTCATGCACCTGAAAAAACCTGCCTAAAGACTAAGACAAGTGAAATGCACAAATATCAGACAATAACAAGTCAAAATCACAAATTCATAACGATGAACAAAAATTAGCTAAAGACACCAAAGAGAGATAACCAATGCCCTTGTGAGCTTACTATCTAAAGGAATATGTATTTTTCTTACAGGATTTACTATTTGTATGTGAAAAAAGTTTGAATTGTGAAAAATTAAAAATGTGTGGAATGTTTAAATTCCAACAATTTAGTCTTGAAAACTGGTTAAAAACCATCAGCTTTTTTAAAACCGACTCTTGCGGCTTTATTTCTACTTGTTTAAGTTCAAACATCTTTCCCCCCTGCATGGCCTCCTCCATTTCCCCTCAATAGCCATGCCACGCCTCACCGGATTACTAGATTCTATTCATACTTTAAAGCAACTCCAAATAGAATTTTTTTTTTACCTAAACATATCACCAGATGGTATAAAAAATGTCCACAGAAGCGCTAATAAGTACATCGAATACTTATTTTTTCTGGAGAAAGTTTTAAGATCACGTGGAATATTAGTCAAAAGATACAAAATGACCCCTGCACATTCACATATAAAACATGTGGTTGCTGCATCTTTTATTATATGCAATGGTTATACCTCTCTTTGTTACTTTAGTTCTCTCATATATATACCAGACTGGATTTAAAGATACTTTTTCTGCATCTGTTTGAATAACATATGCATGTTTATAATACCTCAATTGATACTAGTGTGAAAAAAAACAATGACAGGCTACAGAAATGGAACTGTAGGAAAAAGTGAGAGCCACGAGGAAGTATAACCACCAAGTACTGCACTTCCTACATACCAGAAGAAGGTAAAAAACCCCAAAAAGCATACACTAATTTGCTTAAGAGGGAAAGACCTTTTCTCATACATGTTCCACTTGTCATTGTTTCATCTTTTCAAAATACTATAAACAAAAATAACATACCAAGAAATATATAGACAAAGACCGTAAGGGCCTTTTTCACACTGGGGCATTGTAGTATGCTAAATGTATTGCACTACGCCACCAAGCAATAAGATTGTATGGGGAGTTCACACTCCCCACAATGTGGTGCACTGGTCCGTTAGTGCTCTATTTAACGTAAACGCATACCTATGTTACTAGGCGGCTCCGGCAGTGATCTGCGTCAGACCGGAACTCATGTAGGTCTATGGTCATGCACCTGAAAAAACCTGCCTAAAGACTAAGACAAGTGAAATGCACAAATATCAGACAATAACAAAAGTCAAAATCACAAATTCATAACGATGAACAAAAATTAGCTAAAGACACCAAAGAGAGATAACCAATGCCCTTGTGAGCTTACTATCTAAAGGAATATGTATTTTTCTTACAGGATTTACTATTTGTATGTGAAAGAAGTTTGAATGGTGAAAAATTAAAAATGTGTGGAATGTTTAAATTCCAACAATTTAGTCTTGAAAACTGGTTAAAAACCATCAGCTTTTTTAAAACCGACTCTTGCGGCTTTATTTCTACTTGTTTAAGTTCAAACATCTTTCCCCCCTGCATGGCCTCCTCCATTTCCCCTCAATAGCCATGCCACACCTCACCAGATTGCTAGATTCTATTAATACTTTAAAGCAACTCCAAAAAGAATTTTTTTTTTACCTAAACATATCACCAGATGGTATAAAAAATGTCCACAGAAGCGCTAATAAGTACATCGAATACTTATTTTTTCTGGAGAAAGTTTTAAGATCACGTGGAATATTAGTCAAAAGATACAAAATGACCCCTGCACATTCACATATAAAACATGTGGTTGCTGCATCTTTTATTATATGCAATGGTTATACCTCTCTTTGTTACTTTAGTTCTCTCATATATATACCAGACTGGATTTAAAGATACTTTTTCTGCATCTGTTTGAATAACATATGCATGTTTATAATACCTCAATTGATACTAGTGTGAAAAAAAACAATGACAGGCTACAGAAATGGAACTGTAGGAAAAAGTGAGAGCCACGAGGAAGTATAACCACCAAGTACTGCACTTCCTACATACCAGAAGAAGGTAAAAAACCCCAAAAAGCATACACTAATTTGCTTAAGAGGGAAAGACCTTTTCTCATACATGTTCCACTTGTCATTGTTTCATCTTTTCAAAATACTATAAACAAAAATAATATACCAAGAAATATATAGACAAAGACCGTAAGGGCCTTTTTCACACTGGGGCATTGTAGTATGCTAAATGTATTGCACTACGCCACCAAGCAATAAGATTGTATGGGGAGTTCACACTCCCCACAATGTGGTGCACTGGTCCGTTAGTGCTCTATTTAACGTAAACGCATACCTATGTTACTAGGCGGCTCCGGCAGTGATCTGCGTCAGACCGGAACTCATGTAGGTCTATGGTCATGCACCTGAAAAAACCTGCCTAAAGACTAAGACAAGTGAAATGCACAAATATCAGACAATAACAAAAGTCAAAATCACAAATTCATAACGATGAACAAAAATTAGCTAAAGACACCAAAGAGAGATAACCAATGCCCTTGTGAGCTTACTATCTAAAGGAATATGTATTTTTCTTACAGGATTTACTATTTGTATGTGAAAGAAGTTTGAATGGTGAAAAATTAAAAATGTGTGGAATGTTTAAATTCCAACAATTTAGTCTTGAAAACTGGTTAAAAACCATCAGCTTTTTTAAAACCGACTCTTGCGGCTTTATTTCTACTTGTTTAAGTTCAAACATCTTTCCCCCCTGCATGGCCTCCTCCATTTCCCCTCAATAGCCATGCCACACCTCACCAGATTGCTAGATTCTATTAATACTTTAAAGCAACTCCAAAAAGAATTTTTTTTTTTACCTAAACATATCACCAGATGGTATAAAAAATGTCCACAGAATCGCTAATAAGTACATCGAATACTTATTTTTTCTGGAGAAAGTTTTAAGATCACGTGGAATATTAGTCAAAAGATACAAAATGACCCCTGCACATTCACATATAAAACATGTGGTTGCTGCATCTTTTATTATATGCAATGGTTATACCTCTCTTTGTTACTTTAGTTCTCTCATATATATACCAGACTGGATTTAAAGATACTTTTTCTGCATCTGTTTGAATAACATATGCATGTTTATAATACCTCAATTGATACTAGTGTGAAAAAAAACAATGACAGGCTACAGAAATGGAACTGTAGGAAAAAGTGAGAGCCACGAGGAAGTATAACCACCAAGTACTGCACTTCCTACATACCAGAAGAAGGTAAAAAACCCCAAAAAGCATACACTAATTTGCTTAAGAGGGAAAGACCTTTTCTCATACATGTTCCACTTGTCATTGTTTCATCTTTTCAAAATACTATAAACAAAAATAACATACCAAGAAATATATAGACAAAGACCGTAAGGGCCTTTTTCACACTGGGGCATTGTAGTATGCTAAATGTATTGCACTACGCCACCAAGCAATAAGATTGTATGGGGAGTTCACACTCCCCACAATGTGGTGCACTGGTCCGTTAGTGCTCTATTTAACGTAAACGCATACCTATGTTACTAGGCGGCTCCTGCAGTGATCTGCGTCAGACCGGAACTCATGTAGGTCTATGGTCATGCACCTGAAAAAACCTGCCTAAAGACTAAGACAAGTGAAATGCACAAATATCAGACAATAACAAGTCAAAATCACAAATTCATAACGATGAACAAAAATTAGCTAAAGACACCAAAGAGAGATAACCAATGCCCTTGTGAGCTTACTATCTAAAGGAATATGTATTTTTCTTACAGGATTTACTATTTGTATGTGAAAAAAGTTTGAATTGTGAAAAATTAAAAATGTGTGGAATGTTTAAATTCCAACAATTTAGTCTTGAAAACTGGTTAAAAACCATCAGCTTTTTTAAAACCGACTCTTGCGGCTTTATTTCTACTTGTTTAAGTTCAAACATCTTTCCCCCCTGCATGGCCTCCTCCATTTCCCCTCAATAGCCATGCCACGCCTCACCGGATTACTAGATTCTATTCATACTTTAAAGCAACTCCAAATAGAATTTTTTTTTTACCTAAACATATCACCAGATGGTATAAAAAATGTCCACAGAAGCGCTAATAAGTACATCGAATACTTATTTTTTCTGGAGAAAGTTTTAAGATCACGTGGAATATTAGTCAAAAGATACAAAATGACCCCTGCACATTCACATATAAAACATGTGGTTGCTGCATCTTTTATTATATGCAATGGTTATACCTCTCTTTGTTACTTTAGTTCTCTCATATATATACCAGACTGGATTTAAAGATACTTTTTCTGCATCTGTTTGAATAACATATGCATGTTTATAATACCTCAATTGATACTAGTGTGAAAAAAAACAATGACAGGCTACAGAAATGGAACTGTAGGAAAAAGTGAGAGCCACGAGGAAGTATAACCACCAAGTACTGCACTTCCTACATACCAGAAGAAGGTAAAAAAACCCCAAAAAGCATACACTAATTTGCTTAAGAGGGAAAGACCTTTTCTCATACATGTTCCACTTGTCATTGTTTCATCTTTTCAAAATACTATAAACAAAAATAACATACCAAGAAATATATAGACAAAGACCGTAAGGGCCTTTTTCACACTGGGGCATTGTAGTATGCTAAATGTATTGCACTACGCCACCAAGCAATAAGATTGTATGGGGAGTTCACACTCCCCACAATGTGGTGCACTGGTCCGTTAGTGCTCTATTTAACGTAAACGCATACCTATGTTACTAGGCGGCTCCGGCAGTGATCTGCGTCAGACCGGAACTCATGTAGGTCTATGGTCATGCACCTGAAAAAACCTGCCTAAAGACTAAGACAAGTGAAATGCACAAATATCAGACAATAACAAAAGTCAAAATCACAAATTCATAACGATGAACAAAAATTAGCTAAAGACACCAAAGAGAGATAACCAATGCCCTTGTGAGCTTACTATCTAAAGGAATATGTATTTTTCTTACAGGATTTACTATTTGTATGTGAAAGAAGTTTGAATGGTGAAAAATTAAAAATGTGTGGAATGTTTAAATTCCAACAATTTAGTCTTGAAAACTGGTTAAAAACCATCAGCTTTTTTAAAACCGACTCTTGCGGCTTTATTTCTACTTGTTTAAGTTCAAACATCTTTCCCCCCTGCATGGCCTCCTCCATTTCCCCTCAATAGCCATGCCACACCTCACCAGATTGCTAGATTCTATTAATACTTTAAAGCAACTCCAAAAAGAATTTTTTTTTTACCTAAACATATCACCAGATGGTATAAAAAATGTCCACAGAATCGCTAATAAGTACATCGAATACTTATTTTTTCTGGAGAAAGTTTTAAGATCACGTGGAATATTAGTCAAAAGATACAAAATGACCCCTGCACATTCACATATAAAACATGTGGTTGCTGCATCTTTTATTATATGCAATGGTTATACCTCTCTTTGTTACTTTAGTTCTCTCATATATATACCAGACTGGATTTAAAGATACTTTTTCTGCATCTGTTTGAATAACATATGCATGTTTATAATACCTCAATTGATACTAGTGTGAAAAAAAACAATGACAGGCTACAGAAATGGAACTGTAGGAAAAAGTGAGAGCCACGAGGAAGTATAACCACCAAGTACTGCACTTCCTACATACCAGAAGAAGGTAAAAAACCCCAAAAAGCATACACTAATTTGCTTAAGAGGGAAAGACCTTTTCTCATACATGTTCCACTTGTCATTGTTTCATCTTTTCAAAATACTATAAACAAAAATAACATACCAAGAAATATACAGACAAAGACCGTAAGGGCCTTTTTCACACTGGGGCATTGTAGTATGCTAAATGTATTGCACTACGCCACCAAGCAATAAGATTGTATGGGAAGTTCACACTCCCCACAATGTGGTGCACTGGTCCGTTAGTGCTCTATTTAACGTAAATGCATACCTATGTTACTAGGCGGCTCCTGCAGTGATCTGCGTCAGACCGGAACTCATGTAGGTCTATGGTCATGCACCTGAAAAAACCTGCCTAAAGACTAAGACAAGTGAAATGCACAAATATCAGACAATAACAAGTCAAAATCACAAATTCATAACGATGAACAAAAATTAGCTAAAGACACCAAAGAGAGATAACCAATGCCCTTGTGAGCTTACTATCTAAAGGAATATGTATTTTTCTTACAGGACTTACTATTTGTATGTGAAAAAAGTTTGAATTGTGAAAAATTAAAAATGTGTGGAATGTTTAAATTCCAACAATTTAGTCTTGAAAACTGGTTAAAAACCATCAGCTTTTTTAAAACCGACTCTTGCGGCTTTATTTCTACTTGTTTAAGTTCAAACATCTTTCCCCCCTGCATGGCCTCCTCCATTTCCCCTCAATAGCCATGCCACGCCTCACCGGATTACTAGATTCTATTCATACTTTAAAGCAACTCCAAATAGAATTTTTTTTTTACCTAAACATATCACCAGATGGTATAAAAAATGTCCACAGAAGCGCTAATAAGTACATCGAATACTTATTTTTTCTGGAGAAAGTTTTAAGATCACGTGGAATATTAGTCAAAAGATACAAAATGACCCCTGCACATTCACATATAAAACATGTGGTTGCTGCATCTTTTATTATATGCAATGGTTATACCTCTCTTTGTTACTTTAGTTCTCTCATATATATACCAGACTGGATTTAAAGATACTTTTTCTGCATCTGTTTGAATAACATATGCATGTTTATAATACCTCAATTGATACTAGTGTGAAAAAAAACAATGACAGGCTACAGAAATGGAACTGTAGGAAAAAGTGAGAGCCACGAGGAAGTATAACCACCAAGTACTGCACTTCCTACATACCAGAAGAAGGTAAAAAACCCCAAAAAGCATACACTAATTTGCTTAAGAGGGAAAGACCTTTTCTCATACATGTTCCACTTGTCATTGTTTCATCTTTTCAAAATACTATAAACAAAAATAACATACCAAGAAATATATAGACAAAGACCGTAAGGGCCTTTTTCACACTGGGGCATTGTAGTATGCTAAATGTATTGCACTACGCCACCAAGCAATAAGATTGTATGGGGAGTTCACACTCCCCACAATGTGGTGCACTGGTCCGTTAGTGCTCTATTTAACGTAAACGCATACCTATGTTACTAGGCGGCTCCGGCAGTGATCTGCGTCAGACCGGAACTCATGTAGGTCTATGGTCATGCACCTGAAAAAACCTGCCTAAAGACTAAGACAAGTGAAATGCACAAATATCAGACAATAACAAAAGTCAAAATCACAAATTCATAACGATGAACAAAAATTAGCTAAAGACACCAAAGAGAGATAACCAATGCCCTTGTGAGCTTACTATCTAAAGGAATATGTATTTTTCTTACAGGATTTACTATTTGTATGTGAAAGAAGTTTGAATGGTGAAAAATTAAAAATGTGTGGAATGTTTAAATTCCAACAATTTAGTCTTGAAAACTGGTTAAAAACCATCAGCTTTTTTAAAACCGACTCTTGCGGCTTTATTTCTACTTGTTTAAGTTCAAACATCTTTCCCCCCTGCATGGCCTCCTCCATTTCCCCTCAATAGCCATGCCACACCTCACCAGATTGCTAGATTCTATTAATACTTTAAAGCAACTCCAAAAAGAATTTTTTTTTTACCTAAACATATCACCAGATGGTATAAAAAATGTCCACAGAAGCGCTAATAAGTACATCGAATACTTATTTTTTCTGGAGAAAGTTTTAAGATCACGTGGAATATTAGTCAAAAGATACAAAATGACCCCTGCACATTCACATATAAAACATGTGGTTGCTGCATCTTTTATTATATGCAATGGTTATACCTCTCTTTGTTACTTTAGTTCTCTCATATATATACCAGACTGGATTTAAAGATACTTTTTCTGCATCTGTTTGAATAACATATGCATGTTTATAATACCTCAATTGATACTAGTGTGAAAAAAAACAATGACAGGCTACAGAAATGGAACTGTAGGAAAAAGTGAGAGCCACGAGGAAGTATAACCACCAAGTACTGCACTTCCTACATACCAGAAGAAGGTAAAAAACCCCAAAAAGCATACACTAATTTGCTTAAGAGGGAAAGACCTTTTCTCATACATGTTCCACTTGTCATTGTTTCATCTTTTCAAAATACTATAAACAAAAATAATATACCAAGAAATATATAGACAAAGACCGTAAGGGCCTTTTTCACACTGGGGCATTGTAGTATGCTAAATGTATTGCACTACGCCACCAAGCAATAAGATTGTATGGGGAGTTCACACTCCCCACAATGTGGTGCACTGGTCCGTTAGTGCTCTATTTAACGTAAACGCATACCTATGTTACTAGGCGGCTCCGGCAGTGATCTGCGTCAGACCGGAACTCATGTAGGTCTATGGTCATGCACCTGAAAAAACCTGCCTAAAGACTAAGACAAGTGAAATGCACAAATATCAGACAATAACAAAAGTCAAAATCACAAATTCATAACGATGAACAAAAATTAGCTAAAGACACCAAAGAGAGATAACCAATGCCCTTGTGAGCTTACTATCTAAAGGAATATGTATTTTTCTTACAGGATTTACTATTTGTATGTGAAAGAAGTTTGAATGGTGAAAAATTAAAAATGTGTGGAATGTTTAAATTCCAACAATTTAGTCTTGAAAACTGGTTAAAAACCATCAGCTTTTTTAAAACCGACTCTTGCGGCTTTATTTCTACTTGTTTAAGTTCAAACATCTTTCCCCCCTGCATGGCCTCCTCCATTTCCCCTCAATAGCCATGCCACACCTCACCAGATTGCTAGATTCTATTAATACTTTAAAGCAACTCCAAAAAGAATTTTTTTTTTTACCTAAACATATCACCAGATGGTATAAAAAATGTCCACAGAATCGCTAATAAGTACATCGAATACTTATTTTTTCTGGAGAAAGTTTTAAGATCACGTGGAATATTAGTCAAAAGATACAAAATGACCCCTGCACATTCACATATAAAACATGTGGTTGCTGCATCTTTTATTATATGCAATGGTTATACCTCTCTTTGTTACTTTAGTTCTCTCATATATATACCAGACTGGATTTAAAGATACTTTTTCTGCATCTGTTTGAATAACATATGCATGTTTATAATACCTCAATTGATACTAGTGTGAAAAAAAACAATGACAGGCTACAGAAATGGAACTGTAGGAAAAAGTGAGAGCCACGAGGAAGTATAACCACCAAGTACTGCACTTCCTACATACCAGAAGAAGGTAAAAAACCCCAAAAAGCATACACTAATTTGCTTAAGAGGGAAAGACCTTTTCTCATACATGTTCCACTTGTCATTGTTTCATCTTTTCAAAATACTATAAACAAAAATAACATACCAAGAAATATATAGACAAAGACCGTAAGGGCCTTTTTCACACTGGGGCATTGTAGTATGCTAAATGTATTGCACTACGCCACCAAGCAATAAGATTGTATGGGGAGTTCACACTCCCCACAATGTGGTGCACTGGTCCGTTAGTGCTCTATTTAACGTAAACGCATACCTATGTTACTAGGCGGCTCCTGCAGTGATCTGCGTCAGACCGGAACTCATGTAGGTCTATGGTCATGCACCTGAAAAAACCTGCCTAAAGACTAAGACAAGTGAAATGCACAAATATCAGACAATAACAAGTCAAAATCACAAATTCATAACGATGAACAAAAATTAGCTAAAGACACCAAAGAGAGATAACCAATGCCCTTGTGAGCTTACTATCTAAAGGAATATGTATTTTTCTTACAGGATTTACTATTTGTATGTGAAAAAAGTTTGAATTGTGAAAAATTAAAAATGTGTGGAATGTTTAAATTCCAACAATTTAGTCTTGAAAACTGGTTAAAAACCATCAGCTTTTTTAAAACCGACTCTTGCGGCTTTATTTCTACTTGTTTAAGTTCAAACATCTTTCCCCCCTGCATGGCCTCCTCCATTTCCCCTCAATAGCCATGCCACGCCTCACCGGATTACTAGATTCTATTCATACTTTAAAGCAACTCCAAATAGAATTTTTTTTTTACCTAAACATATCACCAGATGGTATAAAAAATGTCCACAGAAGCGCTAATAAGTACATCGAATACTTATTTTTTCTGGAGAAAGTTTTAAGATCACGTGGAATATTAGTCAAAAGATACAAAATGACCCCTGCACATTCACATATAAAACATGTGGTTGCTGCATCTTTTATTATATGCAATGGTTATACCTCTCTTTGTTACTTTAGTTCTCTCATATATATACCAGACTGGATTTAAAGATACTTTTTCTGCATCTGTTTGAATAACATATGCATGTTTATAATACCTCAATTGATACTAGTGTGAAAAAAAACAATGACAGGCTACAGAAATGGAACTGTAGGAAAAAGTGAGAGCCACGAGGAAGTATAACCACCAAGTACTGCACTTCCTACATACCAGAAGAAGGTAAAAAACCCCAAAAAGCATACACTAATTTGCTTAAGAGGGAAAGACCTTTTCTCATACATGTTCCACTTGTCATTGTTTCATCTTTTCAAAATACTATAAACAAAAATAACATACCAAGAAATATATAGACAAAGACCGTAAGGGCCTTTTTCACACTGGGGCATTGTAGTATGCTAAATGTATTGCACTACGCCACCAAGCAATAAGATTGTATGGGGAGTTCACACTCCCCACAATGTGGTGCACTGGTCCGTTAGTGCTCTATTTAACGTAAACGCATACCCATGTTACTAGGCGGCTCCTGCAGTGATCTGCGTCAGACCGGAACTCATGTAGGTCTATGGTCATGCACCTGAAAAAACCTACCTAAAGACTAAGACAAGTGAAATGCACAAATATCAGACAATAACAAGTCAAAATCACAAATTCATAACGATGAACAAAAATTAGCTAAAGACACCAAAGAGAGATAACCAATGCCCTTGTGAGCTTACTATCTAAAGGAATATGTATTTTTCTTACAGGATTTACTATTTGTATGTGAAAGAAGTTTGAATGGTGAAAAATTAAAAATGTGTGGAATGTTTAAATTCCAACAATTTAGTCTTGAAAACTGGTTAAAAACCATCAGCTTTTTTAAAACCGACTCTTGCGGCTTTATTTCTACTTGTTTAAGTTCAAACATCTTTCCCCCCTGCATGGCCTCCTCCATTTCCCCTCAATAGCCATGCCACACCTCACCGGACGGCTAGATTCTATTAATACTTTAAAGCAACTCCAAATGGAAATTGTTTTTTACCTAAACATGTCTCCAGATGGTATAAAATGCCCACAGAAGCGCTAATAAGTACATCGAATACTTATTTTTTCTGGAGAAAGTTTTAAGATCACGTGGAATATTAGTCAAAAGATACAAAATGACCCCTGCACATTCACATATGAAACATGTGGTTGCTGCATCTTTTATTATATGCAATGGTTATACCTCTCTTTGTTACTTTAGTTCTCTCATATTGATATACTAGACTGGATTTAAAGATACCTTTTCTGCATCTGTTTGAATAACATATGCATGTTTATAATACCTCAATTAATACTAGTTTGAAAAAAAACTATGACAGGCTACAGAAATTGAACTGTAGGAAAAAGTGAGAGCCACGAGGAAGTATAACCACCAAGGACTGCACTTCCTACATACCAGAAGAAGGTAAAACACCCAAAAAAGCATACACTAATTTGCTTTAGAGGGAAAGACCTTTTCTCATACATGTTCCACTTGTCATTGTTTCATCTTTTATAAATACTATATACAAAAATAACATACCAAGAAATATATAGACAAAGACCTTAAGGGCCTTTTTCACACTGGGGCATTGTGGTACGCTAAATGTATCGCACTACGCAACCAGGCAATAAGAGTGTATGGGGAGTTCACACTCCCCACAATGTGGTGCACTGGTCCTGAAGTGCTCTATTTAACGTAAACGCATACCTATGTTACTAGGCGGCTCCTGCAGTGATCTGTGTCAGACCGGAACTCATGTAGGACTATGGTCATGCACCTGAAAAAAACTGCCTAAAGACTAAGACAAGTGTAATGCACAAATATCAGACAATAACAAAAGTCAAAATCACAAATCCATAACGATGAACAAAAATTAACAGTAGCTAAAGACACCAAAGAGAGATAACCAATGCCCTTGTGAGCTTACTATCTAAAGGAATATGTATTTTTCTTACAGGATTTACTATTTGTATGTGAAAGAAGTTTGAATGGTGAAAAATTAAAAATGTGTGGAATGTTTAAATTCCAACAATTTAGTCTTGAAAACTGGTTGAAAAAACCATCAGCTTTTTTAAAACCGACTCTTGCGGCTTTATTTCTACTTCTTTAAGTTCAAACATCTTTCCCCCTGCATGGCCTCCTCCATTTCCCCTCAATAGCCATGCCACACCTCACCGGATTGCTAGATTCTATTAATACGTTAAAGCAACTCCAAATGGAACATTTTTTTTACCTAAACATATCTCCAGATGGTATAAAATGCCCACAGAAGCGCTAATAAGTACATCGAATACTTATTTTTTCTGGAGAAAGTTTTAAGATCACGTGGAATATTAGTCAAAAGATACAAAATGACCCCTGCACATTCACATATAAAACATGTGGTTGCTGCATCTTTTATTATATGCAATGGTTATACCTCTCTTTGTTACTTTAGTTCTCTCATATTGATATACTAGACTGGATTTAAAAATACTTTTTCTGCATCTGTTTGAATAACATATGCATGTTTATAATACCTCAATTAATACTAGTTTGAAAAAAAACAATTACAGGTTACAGAAATTGAACTGTAGGAAAAGGTGAGAGCCACGAGGAAGTATAACCCCCAAGGACTGCACTTCCTACATACCAGAAGAAGGTAAAATACCCCAAAAAGCATACACTAATTTGCTTTAGAGGGAAATACCTTTTCTCATACATGTTCCACTTGTCATTGTTTCATCTTTTATAAATAGTATATACAAAAATAACATACCAAGAAATATACAGACAAAGACCTTAAGGGCCTTTTTCACACTGGGGCATTGTGGTATGCTAAATGTATCGCACTACGCCACCAGGCAATAAGAGTGTATGGGGAGTTCACACTCCCCACATTGTGGTGCACTGGCTCGGAAGTGCTCTATTTCAGGGGTCCCCAACCTTTTTGAGCCCGGGGCCCCCTATACCGACCAAACTTTTCTCTGGGGCCCGGGGGAGGGGGGCGGGGATTTGGGGGTCGTGGTTAGTGGCGGCGGCAGTCCCCCTCCTGCCTTTTTTCCTCCGATTGTGAGTGTAGTATATACACTCGGCCCCTCAGAAAACTGCCCAGGGACCACCAAGGGGGCCACAGCCCCCAGGTTGGGGACCCCTGCTCTATTTAACGTAAACGCATACCTATGTTACTAGGCGGCTCCTGCAGTGATCTGCGTCAGACCGGAACTCATGTAGGTCTATGGTCATGCACCTGAAAAATCCTGCCTACAGACTAAGACAAGTATAATGCACAAATATCAGACAATAACAAAAGTCAAAATCACAAATCCATAACGATGAACAAAAATTAACAGTAGCTAAAGACACCAAAGAGAGATAACCAATGCCCTTGTGAGCCTACTATCTAAAGGAATATGTATTTTTCTTACAGGATTTACTATTTGTATGTGAAAGAAGTTTGAATGGTGAAAAATTAAAAATGTGTGGAATGTTTAAATTCCAACAATTTAGTCTTGAAAACTGGTTAAAAAACCATCAGCTTTTTTAAAACCGACTCTTGCGGCTTTATTTCTACTTCTTTAAGTTCAAACATCTTTCCCCCCTGCATGGCCTTCTCCATTTCCCCTCAATAGCCATGCCACACCTCACCGGATTGCTAGATTCTGTTAATACTTTAAAGCAACACCAAATGGAAAAAAAAAATACCTAGACATATCTCCAGATGGTATAAAAAATGCCCACAGAAGCGCTAATAAGTACATCGAATTCTTATTTTTTTCTGGAGAAAGTTTTAAGATCACGTGGAATATTAGTCAAAAGATACAAAATGACCCCTGCACATTCACATATAAAACATGTGGTTGCTGCATCTTTTATTATATGCAATGGTTATACCTCTCTTTGTTACTTTAGTTCTCTCATATATATACCAGACTGGATTTAAAGATACTTTTCTGCATCTGTTTGAATAACATATGCATGTTTATAATACCTCAATTGATACTAGTGTAAAAAAAAAACAATGACAGGCTACAGAAATGAAACTGTAGGAAAAAGTGAGAGCCACGAGGAAGTATAACCACCAAGTACTGCACTTCCTACATACCAGAAGAAGGTAAAAAACCCCAAAAAGCATACACTAATTTGCTTAAGAGGGAAAGACCTTTTCTCATACATGTTCCACTTGTCATTGTTTCATCTTTTCAAAATACTATAAACAAAAATAACATACCAAGAAATATATAGACAAAGACCGTAAGGGCCTTTTTCACACTGGGGCATTGTAGTATGCTAAATGTATTGCACTACGCCACCAAGCAATAAGATTGTATGGGGAGTTCACACTCCCCACATTGCGGTGCACTGGTCTGTTAGTGCTCTATTTAACGTAAACGCATACCTATGTTACTAGGCGGCTCCTGCAGTGATCTGCGTCAAACCGGAACTCATGTAGGTCTATGGTCATGCACCTGAAAAAACCTGCCTAAAGACTAAGACAAGTGTAATGCACAAATATTAGACAATAACAAAAGTCAAAATCACAAATCCATAACGATGAACAAAAATTAGCTAAAGACACCAAAGAGAGATAACCAATGCCCTTGTGAGCTTACTATCTAAAGGAATATGTATTTTTCTTACAGGATTTACTATTTGTATGTGAAAGAAGTTTGAATGGTGAAAAATTTAAAATGTGTGGAATGTTTAAATTCTAACAATTTAGTCTTGAAAACTGGTTGAAAAAACCATCAGCTTTTTTAAAACCGACTCTTGCGGCTTTATTTCTACTTGTTTAAGTTCAAACATCTTTCCCCCCTGCATGGCCTCCTCCATTTCCCCTCAATAGCCATGCCACACCTCACCGGATTGCTAGATTCTATTAATACTTTAAAGCAACTCCAAATGGAAATTGTTTTTTACCTAAACATGTCTCCAGATGGTATAAAATGCCCACAGAAGCGTTAATAAGTACATCGAATACTTATTTTTTCTGGAGAAAGTTTTAAGATCACGTGGAATATTAGTCAAAAGATACAAAATGACCCCTGCACATTCACATATAAAACATGTGGTTGCTGCATCTTTTATGATATGCAATGGTTATACCTCTCTTTGTTACTTTAGTTCTCTCATATTGATATACTAGACTGGATTTAAAAACTTTTTCTGCATCTGTTTGAATAACATATGCATGTTTATAATACCTCAATTAATACTAGTTTGAAAAAAAACAATTACAGGCTACAGAAATGGAACTGTAGGAAAAGGTGAGAGCCACGAGGAAGTATAACCCCCAAGGACTGCACTTCCTACATACCAGAAGAAGGTAAAATACCCAAAAAAGCATACACTAATTTGCTTTAGAGGGAAATACCTTTTCTCATACATGTTCCACTTGTCATTGTTTCATCTTTTATAAATAGTATATACAGAAATAACATACCAAGAAATATACAGACAAAGACCTTAAGGGCCTTTTTCACACTGGGGCATTGTGGTATGCTAAAAGTATCGCACTACGCCACCAGGCAATAAGAGTGTATGGGGAGTTCACACTCCCCACATTGTGGTGCACTGGCTCGGAAGTGCTCTATTTCAGGGGTCCCCAACCTTTTTCAGCCCGGGGCCCCCTATACCGACCAAACTTTTCTCTGGGGCCCGGGGGAGGTGGGCGGGGATTTGGGGGTCGTGGTTAGTGGCGGCGGCAGTCCGCCTCCTGCCTTTTTTCCTCCGATTGTGAGTGTAGTATATACACTCGGCCCCTCAGAAAACTGCCCAGGGACCACCAAGGGGGCCACGGCCCACAGGTTGGGGACCCCTGCTCTATTTAACGTAAACGCATACCTATGTTACTAGGCAGCTCCTGCAGTGATCTGCGACATACCGGAACTCATGTAGGTCTATGGTCATGCACCTGAAAAAACCTGCCTACAGACTAAGACAAGTGTAATGCACAAATATCAGACAATAACAAAAGTCAAAATCACAAATCCATAACGATGAACAAAAATTAGCTAAAGACACCAAAGAGAGATAACCAATGCCCTTGTGAGCTTACTATCTAAAGGAATATGTATTTTTCCTACAGGATTTACTATTTGTATGTGAAAGAAGTTTGAATGGTGAAAACTTAAAAATGTGTGGAATGTTTAAATTCCAAAAATTTAGTCTTGAAAACTGGTTAAAAAACCATCAGCTTTTTTAAAACCGACTCTTGCGGCTTTATTTCTACTTCTTTAAGTTCAAACATCTTTCCCCCCTGCATGGCCTCCTCCATTTCCCCTCAATAGCCATGCCACACCTCACCGGATTGCTAGATTCTATTAATACTTTAAAGCAACTCCAAATGGAACATTTTTTTTACCTGAACATATCTCCAGATGGTATAAAATGCCCACAGAAGCGCTAATAAATACATCGAATACTTATTTTTTCTGGAGAAAGTTTTAAGATCACGTGGAATATTAGTCAAAAGATACAAAATGACCCCTGCACATTCACATATGAAACATGTGGTTGCTGCATCTTTTATTATATGCAATGGTTATACCTCTCTTTGTTACTTTAGTTCTCTCATATATATACCAGACTGGATTTAAAGATACTTTTTCTGCATCTGTTTGAATAACATATGCATGTTTATAATACCTCAATTGATACTAGTGTGAAAAAAAACAATGAGAGGCTACAGAAATGGAACTGTAGGAAAAAGTGAGAGCCACAAGGAAGTATAACCACCAAGTACTGCACTTCCTACATACCAGAAGAAGGTAAAAAACCCCAAAAAGCATACACTAATTTGCTTAAGAGGGAAAGACCTTTTCTCATACATGTTCCACTTGTCATGGTTTCATCTTTTATAAATACCATATACAAAAATAACATACCAAGAAATATATAGACAAAGACCTTAAGGGCCTTTTTCACACTGGGGCATTGTGGTACGCTAAATGTATCGCACTACGCCACCAGGCAATAAGAGTGTATGGGGAGTTCACACTCCCCACAATGTGGTGCACTGGTTCGTTAGTGCTCTATTTAACGTAAACGCATACCTATGTTACTAGGCGGCTCCTGCAGTGATCTGCGTCAGACCGGAACTCATGTAGGTCTATGGTCATGCACCTGAAAAAACCTGCCTAAAGACTAAGACAAGTGTAATGCACAAATATCAGACAATAACAAAAGTCAAAATCACAAATTCATAACGATGAACAAAAATTAGCTAAAGACACCAAAGAGAGATAACCAATGCCCTTGTGAGCTTACTATCTAAAGGAATATGTATTTTTCTTACAGGATTTACTATTTGTATGTGAAAGAAGTTTGAATGGTGAAAAATTAAAAATGTGTGGAATGTTTAAATTCCAACAATTTAGTCTTGAAAACTGGTTAAAAAACCATCAGCTTTTTTTTAAAACCGACTCTTGCGGCTTTATTTCTACTTGTTTAAGTTCAAACATCTTTCCCCCCTGCATGGCCTCCTCTATTTCCCCTCAATAGCCATGCCACACCTCACCAGATTGCTAGATTCTATTAATACTTTAAAGCAACTCCAAATAGAATTTTTTTTTTACCTAAACATATCACCAGATTGTATAAAAAATGTCCACAGAAGCGCTAATAAGTACATCGAATACTTATTTTTTCTGGAGAAAGTTTTAAGATCACGTGGAATATTAGTCAAAAGATACAAAATGACCCCTGCACATTCACATATGAAACATGTGGTTGCTGCATCTTTTATTATATGCAATGGTTATACCTCTCTTTGTTACTTTAGTTCTCTCATATTGATATACTAGACTGGATTTAAAGATACCTTTTCTGCATCTGTTTGAATAACATATGCATGTTTATAATACCTCAATTAATACTAGTTTGAAAAAAAACTATGACAGGCTACAGAAATTGAACTGTAGGAAAAAGTGAGAGCCACGAGGAAGTATAACCACCAAGGACTGCACTTCCTACATACCAGAAGAAGGTAAAACACCCAAAAAAGAATACACTAATTTGCTTTAGAGGGAAAGACCTTTTCTCATACATGTTCCACTTGTCATTGTTTCAACTTTTATAAATACTATATACAAAAATAACATACCAAGAAATATATAGACAAAGACCTTAAGGGCCTTTTTCACACTGGGGCATTGTGGTACGCTAAATGTATCACACTACGCCACCAGGCAATAAGAGTGTATGGGGAGTTCACACTCCCCACAATGTGGTGCACTGGTCCGTTAGTGCTCTATTTAACGTAAACGCATACCTATGTTACTAGGCGGTTCCTGCAGTGATCTGCGTCAGACTGGAACTCATGTAGGACTATGGTCATGCACCTGAAAAAAACTGCCTAAAGACTAAGACAAGTGTAATGCACAAATATTAGACAATAACAAAAGTCAAAATCACAAATCCATAACGATGAACAAAAATTAGCTAAAGACACCAAAGAGAGATAACCAATGCCCTTGTGAGCTTACTATCTAAAGGAATATGTATTTTTCTTACAGGATTTACTATTTGTATGTGAAAGAAGTTTGAATGGTGAAAAATTAAAAATGTGTGGAATGTTTAAATTCTAACAATTTAGTCTTGAAAACTGGTTGAAAAAACCATCAGCTTTTTTAAAACCGACTCTTGCGGCTTTATTTCTACTTGTTTAAGTTCAAACATCTTTCCCCCCTGCATGGCCTCCTCCATTTCCCCTCAATAGCCATGCCACACCTCACCGGATTGCTAGATTCTATTAATACTTTAAAGCAGCTCCAAATGGAAATTGTTTTTTACCTAAACATGTCTCCAGATGGTATAAAATGCCCACAGAAGCGTTAATAAGTACATCGAATACTTATTTTTTCTGGAGAAAGTTTTAAGATCACGTGGAATATTAGTCAAAAGATACAAAATGACCCCTGCACATTCACATATAAAACATGTGGTTGCTGCATCTTTTATGATATGCAATGGTTATACCTCTCTTTGTTACTTTAGTTCTCTCATATTGATATACTAGACTGGATTTAAAAACTTTTTCTGCATCTGTTTGAATAACATATGCATGTTTATAATACCTCAATTAATACTAGTTTGAAAAAAAACAATTACAGGCTACAGAAATGGAACTGTAGGAAAAGGTGAGAGCCACGAGGAAGTATAACCCCCAAGGACTGCACTTCCTACATACCAGAAGAAGGTAAAATACCCAAAAAAGCATACACTAATTTGCTTTAGAGGGAAATACCTTTTCTCATACATGTTCCACTTGTCATTGTTTCATCTTTTATAAATAGTATATACAGAAATAACATACCAAGAAATATACAGACAAAGACCTTAAGGGCCTTTTTCACACTGGGGCATTGTGGTATGCTAAAAGTATCGCACTACGCCACCAGGCAATAAGAGTGTATGGGGAGTTCACACTCCCCACATTGTGGTGCACTGGCTCGGAAGTGCTCTATTTCAGGGGTCCCCAACCTTTTTGAGCCCGGGGCCCCCTATACCGACCAAACTTTTCTCTGGGGCCCGGGGGAGGTGGGCGGGGATTTGGGGGTCGTGGTTAGTGGCGGCGGCAGTCCGCCTCCTGCCTTTTTTCCTCCGATTGTGAGTGTAGTATATACACTCGGCCCCTCAGAAAACTGCCCAGGGACCACCAAGGGGGCCACGGCCCACAGGTTGGGGACCCCTGCTCTATTTAACGTAAACGCATACCTATGTTACTAGGCGGCTCCTGCAGTGATCTGCGACATACCGGAACTCATGTAGGTCTATGGTCATGCACCTGAAAAAACCTGCCTACAGACTAAGACAAGTGTAATGCACAAATATCAGACAATAACAAAAGTCAAAATCACAAATCCATAACGATGAACAAAAATTAGCTAAAGACACCAAAGAGAGATAACCAATGCCCTTGTGAGCTTACTATCTAAAGGAATATGTATTTTTCCTACAGGATTTACTATTTGTATGTGAAAGAAGTTTGAATGGTGAAAACTTAAAAATGTGTGGAATGTTTAAATTCCAAAAATTTAGTCTTGAAAACTGGTTAAAAAACCATCAGCTTTTTTAAAACCGACTCTTGCGGCTTTATTTCTACTTGTTTAAGTTCAAACATCTTTCCCCCCTGCATGGCCTCCTCCATTTCCCCTCAATAGCCATGCCACACCTCACCGGATTGCTAGATTCTATTAATACTTTAAAGCAACTCCAAATGGAACATTTTTTTTACCTGAACATATCTCCAGATGGTATAAAATGCCCACAGAAGCGCTAATAAGTACATCGAATACTTATTTTTTCTGGAGAAAGTTTTAAGATCACGTGGAATATTAGTCAAAAGATACAAAATGACCCCTGCACATTCACATATGAAACATGTGGTTGCTGCATCTTTTATTATATGCAATGGTTATACCTCTCTTTGTTACTTTAGTTCTCTCATATATATACCAGACTGGATTTAAAGATACTTTTTCTGCATCTGTTTGAATAACATATGCATGTTTATAATACCTCAATTGATACTAGTGTGAAAAAAAACAATGAGAGGCTACAGAAATGGAACTGTAGGAAAAAGTGAGAGCCACAAGGAAGTATAACCACCAAGTACTGCACTTCCTACATACCAGAAGAAGGTAAAAAACCCCAAAAAGCATACACTAATTTGCTTAAGAGGGAAAGACCTTTTCTCATACATGTTCCACTTGTCATGGTTTCATCTTTTATAAATACCATATACAAAAATAACATACCAAGAAATATATAGACAAAGACCTTAAGGGCCTTTTTCACACTGGGGCATTGTGGTACGCTAAATGTATCGCACTACGCCACCAGGCAATAAGAGTGTATGGGGAGTTCACACTCCCCACAATGTGGTGCACTGGTTCGTTAGTGCTCTATTTAACGTAAACGCATACCTATGTTACTAGGCGGCTCCTGCAGTGATCTGCGTCAGACCGGAACTCATGTAGGTCTATGGTCATGCACCTGAAAAAACCTGCCTAAAGACTAAGACAAGTGTAATGCACAAATATCAGACAATAACAAAAGTCAAAATCACAAATTCATAACGATGATCAAAAATTAGCTAAAGACACCAAAGAGAGATAACCAATGCCCTTGTGAGCTTACTATCTAAAGGAATATGTATTTTTCTTACAGGATTTACTATTTTTATGTGAAAGAAGTTTGAATGGTGAAAAATTAAAAATGTGTGGAATGTTTAAATTCCAACAATTTAGTCTTGAAAACTGGTTAAAAAACCATCAGCTTTTTTTTAAAACCGACTCTTGCGGCTTTATTTCTACTTGTTTAAGTTCAAACATCTTTCCCCCCTGCATGGCCTCCTCTATTTCCCCTCAATAGCCATGCCACACCTCACCAGATTGCTAGATTCTATTAATACTTTAAAGCAACTCCAAATAGAATTTTTTTTTTACCTAAACATATCACCAGATTGTATAAAAAATGTCCACAGAAGCGCTAATAAGTACATCGAATACTTATTTTTTCTGGAGAAAGTTTTAAGATCACGTGGAATATTAGTCAAAAGATACAAAATGACCCCTGCACATTCACATATGAAACATGTGGTTGCTGCATCTTTTATTATATGCAATGGTTATACCTCTCTTTGTTACTTTAGTTCTCTCATATTGATATACTAGACTGGATTTAAAGATACCTTTTCTGCATCTGTTTGAATAACATATGCATGTTTATAATACCTCAATTAATACTAGTTTGAAAAAAAACTATGACAGGCTACAGAAATTGAACTGTAGGAAAAAGTGAGAGCCACGAGGAAGTATAACCACCAAGGACTGCACTTCCTACATACCAGAAGAAGGTAAAACACCCAAAAAAGCATACACTAATTTGCTTTAGAGGGAAAGACCTTTTCTCATACATGTTCCACTTGTCATTGTTTCAACTTTTATAAATACTATATACAAAAATAACATACCAAGAAATATATAGACAAAGACCTTAAGGGCCTTTTTCACACTGGGGCATTGTGGTACGCTAAATGTATCACACTACGCCACCAGGCAATAAGAGTGTATGGGGAGTTCACACTCCCCACAATGTGGTGCACTGGTCCGTTAGTGCTCTATTTAACGTAAACGCATACCTATGTTACTAGGCGGTTCCTGCAGTGATCTGCGTCAGACTGGAACTCATGTAGGACTATGGTCATGCACCTGAAAAAAACTGCCTAAAGACTAAGACAAGTGTAATGCACAAATATCAGACAATAACAAAAGTCAAAATCACAAATCCATAACGATGAACAAAAATTAACAGCAGCTAAAGACACCAAAGAGAGATAACCAATGCCCTTGTGAGCTTACTATCTAAAGGAATATGTATTTTTCTTACAGGATTTACTATTTGTTTGTGAAAGAAGTTTGAATGGTGAAAAATTAAAAATGTGTGGAATGTTTAAATTCCAACAATTTAGTCTTGAAAACTGGTTAAAAAACCATCAGCTTTTTTTTAAAACCGACTCTTGCGGCTTTATTTCTACTTGTTTAAGTTCAAACATCTTTCCCCCCTGCATGGCCTCCTCCATTTCCCCTCAATAGCCATGCCACACCTCACCAGATTGCTAGATTCTGATAATATTTTAAAGCAACTCCAAATGGAACATTTTTATTACCGAAACATATCTCCAGATGGTATAAAATGCCCACAGAAGCGCTAATAAGTACATCGAATACTTATTTTTTCTGGAGAAAGTTTTAAGATCACGTGGAATATTAGTCAAAAGATACAAAATGACCCCTGCACATTCACATATAAAACATGTGGTTGCTGCATCTTTTATTATATGCAATGGTTATACCTCTCTTTGTTACTTTAGTTCTCTCATATTGATATACTAGTCTGGATTTAAAAATACTTTTTTTGCATCTGTTTGAATAACATATGCATGTTTATAATACCTCAATTAATACTAGTGTGAAAAAAAACAATGACAGGCTACAGAAATGGAACTGTAGGAAAAAGTGAGAGCCACGAGGAAGTATAACCCCCAAGGACTGCACTTTTTAAATACCAGAAGAAGGTAAAACACCCAAAAAAGCATACACTAATTTGCTTTAGAGGGAAAGACCTTTTCTCATACATGTTCCACTTGTCATTGTTTCATCTTTTATAAATACTATATACAAAAATAACATACCAAGAAATATATAGACAAAGACCTTAAGGGCCTTTTTCACACTGGGGCATTGTGGTACGCTAAATGTATCGCACTACGCAACCAGGCAATAAGAGTGTATGGGGAGTTCACACTCCCCACAATGTGGTGCACTGGTCCTGAAGTGCTCTATTTAACGTAAACGCATACCTATGTTACTAGGCGGCTCCTGCAGTGATCTGTGTCAGACGGGAACTCATGTAGGACTATGGTCATGCACCTGAAAAAAACTGCCTAAAGACTAAGACAAGTGTAATGCACAAATATCAGACAATAACAAAAGTCAAAATCACAAATCCATAACGATGAACAAAAATTAACAGTAGCTAAAGACACCAAAGAGAGATAACCAATGCCCTTGTGAGCTTACTATCTAAAGGAATATGTATTTTTCTTACAGGATTTACTATTTGTATGTGAAAGAAGTTTGAATGGTGAAAAATTAAAAATGTGTGGAATGTTTAAATTCCAACAATTTAGTCTTGAAAACTGGTTGAAAAAACCATCAGCTTTTTTAAAACCGACTCTTGCGGCTTTATTTCTACTTCTTTAAGTTCAAACATCTTTCCCCCTGCATGGCCTCCTCCATTTCCCCTCAATAGCCATGCCACACCTCACCGGATTGCTAGATTCTATTAATACGTTAAAGCAACTCCAAATGGAACATTTTTTTTACCTAAACATATCTCCAGATGGTATAAAATGCCCACAGAAGCGCTAATAAGTACATCGAATACTTATTTTTTCTGGAGAAAGTTTTAAGATCACGTGGAATATTAGTCAAAAGATACAAAATGACCCCTGCACATTCACATATAAAACATGTGGTTGCTGCATCTTTTATTATATGCAATGGTTATACCTCTCTTTGTTACTTTAGTTCTCTCATATTGATATACTAGACTGGATTTAAAAATACTTTTTCTGCATCTGTTTGAATAACATATGCATGTTTATAATACCTCAATTATTACTAGTTTGAAAAAAAACAATTACAGGCTACAGAAATGGAACTGTAGGAAAAGGTGAGAGCCACGAGGAAGTATAACCCCCAAGGACTGCACTTCCTACATACCAGAAGAAGGTAAAATACCCCAAAAAGCATACACTAATTTGCTTTAGAGGGAAATACCTTTTCTCATACATGTTCCACTTGTCATTGTTTCATCTTTTATAAATAGTATATACAAAAATAACATACCAAGAAATATACAGACAAAGACCTTAAGGGCCTTTTTCACACTGGGGCATTGTGGTATGCTAAATGTATCGCACTACGCCACCAGGCAATAAGAGTGTATGGGGAGTTCACACTCCCCACATTGTGGTGCACTGGCTCGGAAGTGCTCTATTTCAGGGGTCCCCAACCTTCTTGAGCCCGGGGCCCCCTATACCGACCAAACTTTTCTCTGGGGCCCGGGGGAGGGGGGCGGGGATTTGGGGGTCGTGGTTAGTGGCGGCGGCAGTCCCCCTCCTGCCTTTTTTCCTCCGATTGTGAGTGTAGTATATACACTCGGCCCCTCAGAAAACTGCCCAGGGACCACCAAGGGGGCCACGGCCCCCAGGTTGGGGACCCCTGCTCTATTTAACGTAAACGCATACCTATGTTACTAGGCGGCTCCTGCAGTGATCTGCGTCAGACCGGAACTCATGTAGGTCTATGGTCATGCACCTGAAAAAACCTGCCTACAGACTAAGACAAGTGTAATGCACAAATATCAGACAATAACAAAAGTCAAAATCACAAATCCATAACGATGAACAAAAATTCACAGTAGCTAAAGACACCAAAGAGAGATATCCAATGCCCTTGTGAGCCTACTATCTAAAGGAATATGTATTTTTCTTACAGGATTTACTATTTGTATGTGAAAGAAGTTTGAATGGTGAAAAATTAAAAATGTGTGGAATGTTTAAATTCCAACAATTTAGTCTTGAAAACTGGTTAAAAAACCATCAGCTTTTTTAAAACCGACTCTTGCGGCTTTATTTCTACTTCTTTAAGTTCAAACATCTTTCCCCCCTGCATGGCCTCCTCCATTTCCCCTCAATAGCCATGCCACACCTCACCGGATTGCTAGATTCTGTTAATACTTTAAAGCAACACCAAATGGAAAAAAAAATTACCTAGACATATCTCCAGATGGTATAAAAAATGCCCACAGAAGCGCTAATAAGTACATCGAATTCTTATTTTTTTCTGGAGAAAGTTTTAAGATCACGTGGAATATTAGTCAAAAGATACAAAATGACCCCTGCACATTCACATATAAAACATGTGGTTGCTGCATCTTTTATTATATGCAATGGTTATACGTCTCTTTGTTACTTTAGTTCTCTCATATATATACCAGACTGGATTTAAAGATACTTTTTCTGCATCTGTTTGAATAACATATGCATGTTTATAATACCTCAATTGATACTAGTGTGAAAAAAAACAATGACAGGCTACAGAAATGGAACTGTAGGAAAAAGTGAGAGCCACGAGGAAGTATAACCACCAAGTACTGCACTTCCTACATACCAGAAGAAGGTAAAAAACCCCAAAAAGCATACACTAATTTGCTTAACCACTTGAGGACCCACCCTTTACCCCCCCTTAAGGACCAGCGCTGTTTTAGGTGATCTGTGCTGGGTGGGCTGTGCAGCCCCCAGCACAGATCAAAGGGCACTCAGAGCGATCAGATCGCCCCCCCTTTTTTCCCCACTAGGGGGATGATGTGCAGGGGGGGTCTGATCGCTCCTCCTGGCTGGCATTTTGCGGGGGGGGCACCTCAAAGCCCCCCTCCGCGGCGAAATCCTCCCCCTCCCTCTCCTACCTGCTCCCCCGGGAGATCTGGGCTGCACAGGACGCTATCCGTCCTGTGCAGCCAGTGACAGGACGTCCCCTGTCACATGGAGGCGATCCCCGGCCGCTGATTGGCCGGGGATCGCCGATCTGCCTTACGGCGCTGCTGCGCAGCAGCGCCGTACAAATGTAAACAAAGCGGATTATTTCCGCTTGTGTTTACATCTAGCCTGCGAGCCGCCATCGGCGGCCCGCAGGCTATTCACGGAGCCCCCCGCCGTGAATTGACAGGAAGCAGCCGCTCGTACGAGCGGCTGCTTCCTGATTAATTAGGCTGCAGCTGGCGACGCAGTACTGCGTCGCTGGTCCTGCAGCTGCCACTTTGCCGACGCACGTTATGAGTGTGCGGTCGGCAAGTGGTTAAGAGGGAAAGACCTTTTCTCATACATGTTCCACTTGTCATTGTTTCATCTTTTCAAAATACTATAAACAAAAATAACATACCAAGAAATATATAGACAAAGACCGTAAGGGCCTTTTTCACACTGGGGCATTGTAGTATGCTAAATGTATTGCACTACGCCACTAAGCAATAAGATTGTATGGGGAGTTCACACTCCCCACAATGTGGTGCACTGGTCCATTAGTGCTCTATTTAACGTAAACGCATACCTATGTTACTAGGCGGCTCCGGCAGTGATCTGCGTCAGACCGGAACTCATGTAGGTCTATGGTCATGCACCTGAAAAAACCTGCCTAAAGACTAAGACAAGTGAAATGCACAAATATCAGACAATAACAAAAGTCAAAATCACAAATTCATAACGATGAACAAAAATTAGCTAAAGACACCAAAGAGAGATAACCAATGCCCTTGTGAGCTTACTATCTAAAGGAATATGTATTTTTCTTACAGGATTTACTATTTGTATGTGAAAGAAGTTTGAATGGTGAAAAATTAAAAATGTGTGGAATGTTTAAATTCCAACAATTTAGTCTTGAAAACTGGTTAAAAAACCATCAGCTTTTTTTTAAAACCGACTCTTGCGGCTTTATTTCTACTTGTTTAAGTTCAAACATCTTTCCCCCCTGCATGGCCTCCTCTATTTCCCCTCAATAGCCATGCCACACCTCACCAGATTGCTAGATTCTATTTATACTTTAAAGCAACTCCAAATAGAATTTTTTTTTTACCTAAACATATCACCAGATGGTATAAAAAATGTCCACAGAAGCGCTAATAAGTACATCGAATACTTATTTTTTCTGGAGAAAGTTTTAAGATCACGTGGAATATTAGTCAAAAGATACAAAATGACCCCTGCACATTCACATATGAAACATGTGGTTGCTGCATCTTTTATTATATGCAATGGTTATACCTCTCTTTGTTACTTTAGTTCTCTCATATTGATATACTAGTCTGGATTCAAAAATACTTTTTTTGCATCTGTTTGAATAACATATGCATGTTTATAATACCTCAATTAATACTAGTGTGAAAAAAAACAATGACAGGCTACAGAAATGGAACTGTAGGAAAAAGTGAGAGCCACGAGGAAGTATAACCCCCAAGGACTGCACTTTTTAAATACCAGAAGGTAAAACACCCAAAAAAGCATACACTAATTTGCTTTAGAGGGAAAGACCTTTTTTCATACATGTTCCACTTGTCATTGTTTCATCTTTTATAAATACTATATACAAAAATAACATACCAAGAAATATATAGACAAAGACCTTAAGGGCCTTTTTCACACTGGGGCATTGTGGTACGCTAAATGTATCGCACTACGCAACCAGGCAATAAGAGTGTATGGGGAGTTCACACTCCCCACAATGTGGTGCACTGGTCCTGAAGTGCTCTATTTAACGTAAACGCATACCTATGTTACTAGGCGGCTCCTGCAGTGATCTGTGTCAGACCGGAACTCATGTAGGACTATGGTCATGCACCTGAAAAAAACTGCCTAAAGACTAAGACAAGTGTAATGCACAAATATCAGACAATAACAAAAGTCAAAATCACAAATCCATAACGATGAACAAAAATTAACAGTAGCTAAAGACACCAAAGAGAGATAACCAATACCCTTGTGAGCTTACTATCTAAAGGAATATGTATTTTTCTTACAGGATTTACTATTTGTATGTGAAAGAAGTTTGAATGGTGAAAAATTAAAAATGTGTGGAATGTTTAAATTCCAACAATTTAGTCTTGAAAACTGGTTGAAAAAACCATCAGCTTTTTTAAAACCGACTCTTGCGGCTTTATTTCTACTTCTTTAAGTTCAAACATCTTTCCCCCTGCATGGCCTCCTCCATTTCCCCTCAATAGCCATGCCACACCTCACCGGATTGCTAGATTCTATTAATACGTTAAAGCAACTCCAAATGGAACATTTTTTTTACCTAAACATATCTCCAGATGGTATAAAATGCCCACAGAAGCGCTAATAAGTACATCGAATACTTATTTTTTCTGGAGAAAGTTTTAAGATCACGTGGAATATTAGTCAAAAGATACAAAATGACCCCTGCACATTCACATATAAAACATGTGGTTGCTGCATCTTTTATTATATGCAATGGTTATACCTCTCTTTGTTACTTTAGTTCTCTCATATTGATATACTAGACTGGATTTAAAAATACTTTTTCTGCATCTGTTTGAATAACATATGCATGTTTATAATACCTCAATTAATACTAGTTTGAAAAAAAACAATTACAGGCTACAGAAATGGAACTGTAGGAAAAGGTGAGAGCCACGAGGAAGTATAACCCCCAAGGACTGCACTTCCTACATACCAGAAGAAGGTAAAATACCCCAAAAAGCATACACTAATTTGCTTTAGAGGGAAATACCTTTTCTCATACATGTTCCACTTGTCATTGTTTCATCTTTTATAAATAGTATATACAAAAATAACATACCAAGAAATATACAGACAAAGACCTTAAGGGCCTTTTTCACACTGGGGCATTGTGGTATGCTAAATGTATCGCACTACGCCACCAGGCAATAAGAGTGTATGGGGAGTTCACACTCCCCACATTGTGGTGCACTGGCTCGGAAGTGCTCTATTTCAGGGGTCCCCAACCTTTTTGAGCCCGGGGCCCCCTATACCGACCAAACTTTTCTCTGGGGCCCGGGGGAGGGGGGCGGGGATTTGGGGGTCGTGGTTAGTGGCGGCGGCAGTCCCCCTCCTGCCTTTTTTCCTCCGATTGTGAGTGTAGTATATACACTCGGCCCCTCAGAAAACTGCCCAGGGACCACCAAGGGGGCCACGGCCCCCAGGTTGGGGACCCCTGCTCTATTTAACGTAAACGCATACCTATGTTACTAGGCGGCTCCTGCAGTGATCTGCGTCAGACCGGAACTCATGTAGGTCTATGGTCATGCACCTGAAAAAAACTGCCTACAGACTAAGACAAGTGTAATGCACAAATATCAGACAATAACAAAAGTCAAAATCACAAATCCATAACGATGAACAAAAATTAACAGTAGCTAAAGACACCAAAGAGAGATAACCAATGCCCTTGTGAGCCTACTATCTAAAGGAATATGTATTTTTCTTACAGGATTTACTATTTGTATGTGAAAGAAGTTTGAATGGTGAAAAATTAAAAATGTGTGGAATGTTTAAATTCCAACAATTTAGTCTTGAAAACTGGTTAAAAAACCATCAGCTTTTTTAAAACCGACTCTTGCGGCTTTATTTCTACTTCTTTAAGTTCAAACATCTTTCCCCCCTGCATGGCCTCCTCCATTTCCCCTCAATAGCCATGCCACACCTCACCGGATTGCTAGATTCTGTTAATACTTTAAAGCAACACCAAATGGAAAAAAAAATTACCTAGACATATCTCCAGATGGTATAAAAAATGCCCACAGAAGCGCTAATAAGTACATCGAATTCTTATTTTTTTCTGGAGAAAGTTTTAAGATCACGTGGAATATTAGTCAAAAGATACAAAATGACCCCTGCACATTCACATATAAAACATGTGGTTGCTGCATCTTTTATTATATGCAATGGTTATACCTCTCTTTGTTACTTTAGTTCTCTCATATATATACCAGACTGGATTTAAAGATACTTTTTCTGCATCTGTTTGAATAACATATGCATGTTTATAATACCTCAATTGATACTAGTGTGAAAAAAAACAATGACAGGCTACAGAAATGGAACTGTAGGAAAAAGTGAGAGCCACGAGGAAGTATAACCACCAAGTACTGCACTTCCTACATACCAGAAGAAGGTAAAAAACCCCAAAAAGCATACACTAATTTGCTTAAGAGGGAAAGACCTTTTCTCATACATGTTCCACTTGTCATTGTTTCATCTTTTCAAAATACTATAAACAAAAATAACATACCAAGAAATATATAGACAAAGACCGTAAGGGCCTTTTTCACACTGGGGCATTGTAGTATGCTAAATGTATTGCACTACGCCACCAAGCAATAAGATTGTATGGGGAGTTCACACTCCCCACAATGTGGTGCACTGGTCCGTTAGTGCTCTATTTAACATAAACGCATACCTATGTTACTAGGCGGCTCCGGCAGTGATCTGCGTCAGACCGGAACTCATGTAGGTCTATGGTCATGCACCTGAAAAAACCTGCCTAAAGACTAAGACAAGTGAAATGCACAAATATCAGACAATAACAAAAGTCAAAATCACAAATTCATAACGATGAACAAAAATTAGCTAAAGACACCAAAGAGAGATAACCAATGCCCTTGTGAGCTTACTATCTAAAGGAATATGTATTTTTCTTACAGGATTTACTATTTGTATGTGAAAGAAGTTTGAATGGTGAAAAATTAAAAATGTGTGGAATGTTTAAATTCCAACAATTTAGTCTTGAAAACTGGTTAAAAACCATCAGCTTTTTTAAAACCGACTCTTGCGGCTTTATTTCTACTTGTTTAAGTTCAAACATCTTTCCCCCCTGCATGGCCTCCTCCATTTCCCCTCAATAGCCATGCCACGCCTCACCGGATTGCTAGATTCTATTCATACTTTAAAGCAACTCCAAATGGAACATTTTTTTTACCTAAACATATCTCCACATGGTATAAAATGCCCACAGAAGCGTTAATAAGTACATCGAATACTTATTTTTTTCTGGAGAAAGTTTTAAGATCACGTGGAATATTAGTCAAAAGATACAAAATGACCCCTGCACATTCACATATAAAACATGTGGTTGCTGCATCTTTTATTATATGCAATGGTTATACCTCTCTTTGTTACTTTAGTTCTCTCATATTGATATACTAGACTGGATTTAAAAATTCTTTTTCTGCATCTGTTTGAATAACATATGCATGTTTATAATACCTCAATTAATACTAGTTAGAAAAAAACACAATGACAGGCTACAGAAATGGAACTGTAGGAAAAAGTGAGAGCCACGAGGAAGTATAACCCCCAAGGACTGCACTTCCTACATACCAGAAGAAGGTAAAACACCCAAAAAAGCATACACTAATTTGCTTTAGAGAGAAAGACCTTTTCTCATACATGATCCACTTGTCATTGTTTCATCTTTTATAAATACTATATACAAAAATAACATACCAAGAAATATATAGACAAAGACCTTAAGGGCCTTTTTCACACTGGGGCATTGTGGTACGCTAAATGTATCGCACTACGCCACCAGGCAATAAGAGTGTATGGGGAGTTCACACTCCCCACAATGTGGTGCACTGGTCCGGAAGTGCTCTATTTAACGTAAACGCATACCTATGTTACTAGGCGGCTCCTGCAGTGATCTGTGTCAGACCGGAACTCATGTAGGACTATGGTCATGCACCTGAAAAAACCTGCCTAAAGACTAAGACAAGTGTAATGCACAAATATCAGACAATAACAAAAGTCAAAATCACAAATCCATAACGATGAACAAAAATTAACAGTAGCTAAAGACACCAAAGAGAGATAACCAATGCCCTTGTGAGCTTACTATCTAAAGGAATATGGATTTTTCTTACAGGATTTACTATTTGTATGTGAAAGAAGTTTGAATGGTGAAAAATTAAAAATGTGTGGAATGTTTAAATTCCAACAATTTAGTCTTGAAAACTGGTTGAAAAAACCATCAGCTTTTTTAAAACCGACTCTTGCGGCTTTATTTCTACTTCTTTAAGTTCAAACATCTTTCCCCCTGCATGGCCTCCTCCATTTCCCCTCAACAGCCATGCCACACCTCACCGGATTGCTAGATTCTATTAATACGTTAAAGCAACTCCAAATGGAACATTTTTTTTACCTAAACATGTCTCCAGATGGTATAAAATGCCCACAGAAGCGCTAATAAGTACATCGAATACTTATTTTTTCTGGAGAAAGTTTTAAGATCACGTGGAATATTAGTCAAAAGATACAAAATGACCCCTGCACATTCACATATAAAACATGTGGTTGCTGCATCTTTTTTTATATGCAATGGTTATACCTCTCTTTGTTACTTTAGTTCTCTCATATATATACCAGACTGGATTTAAAGATACTTTTTCTGCATCTGTTTGAATAACATATGCATGTTTATAATACCTCAATTGATACTAGTGTGAAAAAAAACAATGACAGGCTACAGAAATGGAACTGTAGGAAAAAGTGAGAGCCACGAGGAAGTATAACCACCAAGTACTGCACTTCCTACATACCAGAAGAAGGTAAAAAACCCCAAAAAGCATACACTAATTTGCTTAAGAGGGAAAGACCTTTTCTCATACATGTTCCACTTGTCATTGTTTCATCTTTTCAAAATACTATAAACAAAAATAACATACCAAGAAATATATAGACAAAGACCGTAAGGGCCTTTTTCACACTGGGGCATTGTAGTATGCTAACTGTATCGCACTACGCCACCAAGCAATAAGATTGTATGGGAAGTTCACACTCCCCACAATGTGGTGCACTGGTCCGTTAGTGCTCTATTTAACGTAAACGCATACCTACGTTACTAGGCGGCTCCTGCAGTGATCTGCGTCAGACCGGAACTCATGTAGGTCTATGGTCATGCACCTGAAAAAACCTGCCTAAAGACTAAGACAAGTGAAATGCACAAATATCAGACAATAACAAAAGTCAAAATCACAAATCCATAACGATGAACAAAAATTAGCTAAAGACACCAAAGAGAGATAACCAATGCCCTTGTGAGCTTACTATCTAAAGGAATATGTATTTTTCTTACAGGATTTACTATTTGTATGTGAAAGAAGTTTGAATGGTGAAAAATTAAAAATGTGTGGAAGGTTTAAATTCCAACAATTTAGTCTTGAAAACTGGTTAAAAACCATCAGCTTTTTTAAAACCGACTCTTGCGGCTTTATTTCTACTTCTTTAAGTTCAAACATCTTTCCCCCCTGCATGACCTCCTCCATTTCCCCTCAATAGCCATGCCACACCTCACCGGATTGCTAGATTCTGTTAATAGTTTAAAGCAACTCCAAATGGAACATTTTTTTTACCTAAACATATCTCCAGATGGTATAAAATGCCCACAGAAGGGCTAATAAGTACATCGAATACTTATTTTTTCTGGAGAAAGTTTTAAGATCACGTGGAATATTAGTCAAAAGATACAAAATGACCCCTGCACATTCACATATGAAACATGTGGTTGCTGCATCTTTTATTATATGCAATGGTTATACCTCTCTTTGTTACTTTAGTTCTCTCATATTGATATACTAGTCTGGATTTAAAAATACTTTTTCTGCATCTGTTTGAATAACATATGCATGTTTATAATACCTCAATTAATACTAGTTTGGAAAAAAAACAATGCCAGGCTACAGAAATGGAACTGTAGGAAAAAGTGAGAGCCACGAGGAAGTATAACCACCAAGGACTGCACTTCCTACATACCAGAAGAAGGTAAAACACCCAAAAAAAGCATACACTAATTTGCTTTAGAGGGAAAGACCTTTTTTCATACATGATCCACTTGTCATTGTTTCATCTTTTATAAATACTATATACAAAAATAACATACCAAGAAATATAAAGACTAAGACCTTAAGGGCCTTTTTCACACTGAGCATTCTGGTACGCTAAATGTATCGCACTACGCCACCAGGCAATAAGAGTGTATGGGGAGTTCACACTCCCCACAATGTGGTGCACTGGTCCGGAAGTGCTCTATTTAACGTAAACGCATACCTATGTTACTAGGCGGCTCCTGCAGTGATCTGCGTCAGACCGGAACTCATGTAGGTCTATGGTCATGCACCTGAAAAAACCTGCCTAAAGACTAAGACAAGTGTAATGCACAAATATCAGACAATAACAAAAGTCAAAATCACAAATCCATAACGATGAACAAAAATTAACAGTAGCTAAAGACACCAAAGAGAGATAACCAATGCCCTTGTGAGCTTACTATCTAAAGGAATATGTATTTTTCTTACAGGATTTACTATTTGTATGTGAAAGAAGTTTGAATGGTGAAAAATTAAAAATGTGTGGAATGTTTAAATTCCAACAATTTAGTCTTGAAAACTGGTTAAAAAACCATCAGCTTTTTTAAAACCGACTCTTGCGGCTTTATTTCTACTTGTTTAAGTTCAAACATCTTTCCCCCCTGCATGGCCTCCTCCATTTCCCCTCAATAGCCATGCCACGCCTCACCGGATTGCTAGATTCTATTCATACTTTAAAGCAACTCCAAATGGAACATTTTTTTTACCTAAACATATCTCCACATGGTATAAAATGCCCACAGAAGCAATAATAAGTACATCGAATACTTTTTTTTTTTCTGGAGAAAGTTTTAAGATCACGTGGAATATTAGTCAAAAAATACAAAATGACCCCTGCACATTCACATATAAAACATGTGGTTGCTGCATATTTTATTATATGCAATAGTTATACCTCTCTTTGTTACTTTAGTTCTCTCATATTGATATACTAGACTGGATTTAAAAATTCTTTTTCTGCATCTGTTTGAATAACATATGCATGTTTATAATACCTCAATTAATACTAGTTAGAAAAAAAAACAATGACAGGCTACAGAAATGGAACTGTAGGAAAAAGTGAGAGCCACGAGGAAGTATAACCCCCAAGGACTGCACTTACTACATACCAGAAGAAGGTAAAACACCCAAAAAAGCATACACTAATTTGCTTTAGAGGGAAAGACCTTTTCTCATACATGATCCACTTGTCATTGTTTCAACTTTTATAAATACTATATACAAAAATAACATACCAAGAAATATATAGACAAAGACCTTAAGGGCCTTTTTCACACTGGGGCATTGTGGTACGCTAAATGTATCGCACTACGCCACCAGGCAATAAGAGTGTATGGGGAGTTCACACTCCCCACAATGTGGTGCACTGGTCCGTTAGTGCTCTATTTAACGTAAACGCATACCTATGTTACTAGGCGGCTCCTGCAGTGATCTGCGTCAGACCGGAACTCATGTAGGTCTATGGTCATGCACCTGAAAAAACCTGCCTAAAGACTAAGACAAGTGTAATGAACAAATATCAGACAATAACAAAAGTCAAAATCACAAATCCATAACGATGAACACAAATTAACAGTAGCTAAAGACACCAAAGAGAGATAACCAATGCCCTTGTGAGCTTACTATTTAAAGGAATATGTATTTTTCTTACAGGATTTACTATTTGTATGTGAAAGAAGTTTGAATGGTGAAAAATTAAAAATGTGTGGAATGTTTAAATTCCAACAATTTAGTCTTGAAAACTGGTTAAAAAACCATCAGCTTTTTTAAAACTGACTCTTGCGGCTTTATTTCTACTTGTTTAAGTTCAAACATCTTTCCCCCTTGCATGGCCTCCTCCATTTCCCCTCAATAGCCATGCCACGCCTCACCGGATTGCTAGAATCTATTCATACTTTAAAGCAACTCCAAATGGAACATTTTTTTTACCTAAACATATCTCCACATGGTATAAAATGCCCACAGAAGCGCTAATAAGTACATCGAATACTTATTTTTTCTGGAGAAAGTTTTAAGATCACGTGGAATATTAGTCAAAAGATACGAAATGACCCCTGCACATTCACATATAAAACATGTGGTTGCTGCAGCTTTTATTATATGCAATGGTTATACCTCTCTTTGTTACTTTAGTTCTCTCATATTGATATACTAGACTGGATTTAAAAATACTTTTTCTGCATCTGTTTGAATAACATATGCATGTTTATAATACCTCAATTAATACTAGTTAGAAAAAAAACAATGACAGGCTACAGAAATGGAACTGTAGGAAAAAGTGAGAGCCACGAGGAAGTATAACCCCCAAGGACTGCACTTCCTAAATACCAGAAGAAGGTAAAACACCCAAAAAAGCATACACTAATTTGCTTTAGAGGGAAAGACCTTTTCTCATACATGTTCCACTTGTCATTGTTTCATCTTGTATAAATACTATATACAAAAATAACATACCAAGAAATATATAGACAAAGACCTTAAGGGCCTTTTTCACACTGGGGCATTGTGGTACGCTAAATGTATCACACTACGCCACCAGGCAATAAGAGTGTATGGGGAGTTCACACTCCCCACAATGTGGTGCACTGGTCCGTTAAAGCTCTATTTAACGTAAACGCATACCTATGTTACTAGGCGGTTCCTGCAGTGATCTGCGTCAGACTGGAACTCATGTAGGTCTATGGTCATGCACCTGAAAAAAACTGCCTAAAGACTAAGACAAGTGTAATGCACAAATATCAGACAATAACAAAAGTCAAAATCACAAATCCATAACGATGAACAAAAATTAACAGTAGCTAAAGACACCAAAGAGAGATATCCAATGCCCTTGTGAGCTTACTATCTAAAGGAATATGTATTTTTCTTACAGGATTTACTATTTGTATGTGAAAGAAGTTTGAATGGTGAAAAATTAAAAATGTGTGGAATGTTTAAATTCCAACAATTTAGTCTTGAAAACTGGTTAAAAAACCATCAGCTTTTTTAAAACCGACTCTTGCGGCTTTATTTCTACTTGTTTAAGTTCAAACATCTCCCCCCCCCTGCATGGCCTCCTCCATTTCCCCTCAATAGCCATGCCACACCTCACCGGATTGCTAGATTCTATTCATACTTTAAAGCAACTCCAAATGGAAATTGTTTTTTACCTAAACATGTCTCCAGATGGTATAAAATGCCCACAGAAGCGCTAATAAGTACATCGAATACTTATTTTTTCGGGAGAAAGTTTTAAGATCACGTGGAATATTAGTCAAAAGATACAAAATGACCGCTGCACATTCACATATGAAACATGTGGTTGCTGCATCTTTTATTATATGCAATGGTTATACCTCTCTTTGTTACTTTAGTTCTCTCATATTGATATACCAGACTGGATTTAAAGATACTTTTTCTGCATCTGTTTGAATAACATATGCATGTTTATAATACCTCAATTAATACTAGTGTGAAAAAAAACAATGACAGGCTACAGAAATGGAACTGTAGGAAAAAGTGAGAGCCACGAGGAAGTATAACCACCAAGGACTGCACTTCCTACATACCAGAAGAAGGTAAAACACCCAAAAAAGCATACACTAATTTGCTTAAGAGGGAAAGACCTTTTCTCATACATGTTCCACTTGTCATGGTTTCATCTTTTATAAATACCATATACAAAAATAACATACCAAGAAATATATAGACAAAGACCTTAAGGGCCTTTTTCACACTGGGGCATTGTGGTACGCTAAATGTATCGCACTACGCCACCAGGCAATAAGAGTGTATGGGGAGTTCACACTCCCTACAATGTGGTGCACTGGTTCGTTAGTGCTCTATTTAACGTAAACGCATACCTATGTTACTAGGCGGCTCCTGCAGTGATCTGCGTCAGACCGGAACTCATGTAGGTCTATGGTCATGCACCTGAAAAAACCTGCCTAAAGACTAAGACAAGTGTAATGCACAAATATCAGACAATAACAAAAGTCAAAATCACAAATTCATAACGATGAACAAAAATTAGCTAAAGACACCAAAGAGAGATAACCAATGCCCTTGTGAGCTTACTATCTAAAGGAATATGTATTTTTCTTACAGGATTTACTATTTGTATGTGAAAGAAGTTTGAATGGTGAAAAATTAAAAATGTGTGGAATGTTTAAATTCCAACAATTTAGTCTTGAAAACTGGTTAAAAAACCATCAGCTTTTTTTTAAAACCGACTCTTGCGGCTTTATTTCTACTTGTTTAAGTTGAAACATCTTTCCCCCCTGCATGGCCTCCTCTATTTCCCCTCAATAGCCATGCCACACCTCACCAGATTGCTAAATTCTATTAATACTTTAAAGCAACTCCAAATAGAATTTTTTTTTTACCTAAACATATCACCAGATTGTATAAAAAATGTCCACAGAAACGCTAATAAGTACATCGAATACTTATTTTTTCTGGAGAAAGTTTTAAGATCACGTGGAATATTAGTCAAAAGATACAAAATGACCCCTGCACATTCACATATGAAACATGTGGTTGCTGCATCTTTTATTATATGCAATGGTTATACCTCTCTTTGTTACTTTAGTTCTCTCATATTGATATACTAGACTGGATTTAAAGATACCTTTTCTGCATCTGTTTGAATAACATATGCATGTTTATAATACCTCAATTAATACTAGTTTGAAAAAAAACTATGACAGGCTACAGAAATTGAACTGTAGGAAAAAGTGAGAGCCACGAGGAAGTATAACCACCAAGGACTGCACTTCCTACATACCAGAAGAAGGTAAAACACCCAAAAAAGCATACACTAATTTGCTTTAGAGGGAAAGACCTTTTCTCATACATGTTCCACTTGTCATTGTTTCAACTTTTATAAATACTATATACAAAAATAACATACCAAGAAATATATAGACAAAGACCTTAAGGGCCTTTTTCACACTGGGGCATTGTGGTACGCTAAATGTATCACACTACGCCACCAGGCAATAAGAGTGTATGGGGAGTTCACACTCCCCACAATGTGGTGCACTGGTCCGTTAGTGCTCTATTTAACGTAAACGCATACCTATGTTACTAGGCGGTTCCTGCAGTGATCTGCGTCAGACTGGAACTCATGTAGGACTATGGTCATGCACCTGAAAAAAACTGCCTAAAGACTAAGACAAGTGTATTGCACAAATATTAGACAATAACAAAAGTCAAAATCACAAATCCATAACGATGAACAAAAATTAGCTAAAGACACCAAAGAGAGATAACCAATGCCCTTGTGAGCTTACTATCTAAAGGAATATGTATTTTTCTTACAGGATTTACTATTTGTATGTGAAAGAAGTTTGAATGGTGAAAAATTAAAAATGTGTGGAATGTTTAAACTCTAACAATTTAGTCTTGAAAACTGGTTGAAAAAACCATCAGCTTTTTTAAAACCGACTCTTGCGGCTTTATTTCTACTTGTTTAAGTTCAAACATCTTTCCCCCCTGCATGGCCTCCTCCATTTCCCCTCAATAGCCATGCCACACCTCACCGGATTGCTAGATTCTATTAATACTTTAAAGCAACTCCAAATGGAAATTGTTTTTTACCTAAACATGTCTCCAGATGGTATAAAATGCCCACAGAAGCGTTAATAAGTACATCGAATACTTATTTTTTCTGGAGAAAGTTTTAAGATCACGTGGAATATTAGTCAAAAGATACAAAATGACCCCTGCACATTCACATATAAAACATGTGGTTGCTGCATCTTTTATGATATGCAATGGTTATACCTCTCTTTGTTACTTTAGTTCTCTCATATTGATATACTAGACTGGATTTAAAAACTTTTTCTGCATCTGTTTGAATAACATATGCATGTTTATAATACCTCAATTAATACTAGTTTGAAAAAAAACAATTACAGGCTACAGAAATGGAACTGTAGGAAAAGGTGAGAGCCACGAGGAAGTATAACCCCCAAGGACTGCACTTCCTACATACCAGAAGAAGGTAAAATACCCAAAAAAGCATACACTAATTTGCTTTAGAGGGAAATACCTTTTCTCATACATGTTCCACTTGTCATTGTTTCATCTTTTATAAATAGTATATACAGAAATAACATACCAAGAAATATACAGACAAAGACCTTAAGGGCCTTTTTCACACTGGGGCATTGTGGTATGCTAAAAGTATCGCACTACGCCACCAGGCAATAAGAGTGTATGGGGAGTTCACACTCCCCACATTGTGGTGCACTGGCTCGGAAGTGCTCTATTTCAGGGGTCCCCAACCTTTTTCAGCCCGGGGCCCCCTATACCGACCAAACTTTTCTCTGGGGCCCGGGGGAGGTGGGCGGGGATTTGGGGGTCGTGGTTAGTGGCGGCGGCAGTCCGCCTCCTGCCTTTTTTCCTCCGATTGTGAGTGTAGTATATACACTCGGCCCCTCAGAAAACTGCCCAGGGACCACCAAGGGGGCCACGGCCCACAGGTTGGGGACCCCTGCTCTATTTAACGTAAACGCATACCTATGTTACTAGGCGGCTCCTGCAGTGATCTGCGACATACCGGAACTCATGTAGGTCTATGGTCATGCACCTGAAAAAACCTGCCTACAGACTAAGACAAGTGTAATGCACAAATATCAGACAATAACAAAAGTCAAAATCACAAATCCATAACGATGAACAAAAATTAGCTAAAGACACCAAAGAGAGATAACCAATGCCCTTGTGAGCTTACTATCTAAAGGAATATGTATTTTTCCTACAGGATTTACTATTTGTATGTGAAAGAAGTTTGAATGGTGAAAACTTAAAAATGTGTGGAATGTTTAAATTCCAAAAATTTAGTCTTGAAAACTGGTTAAAAAACCATCAGCTTTTTTAAAACCGACTCTTGCGGCTTTATTTCTACTTGTTTAAGTTCAAACATCTTTCCCCCCTGCATGGCCTCCTCCATTTCCCCTCAATAGCCATGCCACACCTCACCGGATTGCTAGATTCTATTAATACTTTAAAGCAACTCCAAATGGAACATTTTTTTTACCTGAACATATCTCCAGATGGTATAAAATGCCCACAGAAGCGCTAATAAGTACATCGAATACTTATTTTTTCTGGAGAAAGTTTTAAGATCACGTGGAATATTAGTCAAAAGATACAAAATGACCCCTGCACATTCACATATGAAACATGTGGTTGCTGCATCTTTTATTATATGCAATGGTTATACCTCTCTTTGTTACTTTAGTTCTCTCATATATATACCAGACTGGATTTAAAGATACTTTTTCTGCATCTGTTTGAATAACATATGCATGTTTATAATACCTCAATTGATACTAGTGTGAAAAAAAACAATGAGAGGCTACAGAAATGGAACTGTAGGAAAAAGTGAGAGCCACAAGGAAGTATAACCACCAAGTACTGCACTTCCTACATACCAGAAGAAGGTAAAAAACCCCAAAAAGCATACACTAATTTGCTTAAGAGGGAAAGACCTTTTCTCATACATGTTCCACTTGTCATGGTTTCATCTTTTATAAATACCATATACAAAAATAACATACCAAGAAATATATAGACAAAGACCTTAAGGGCCTTTTTCACACTGGGGCATTGTGGTACGCTAAATGTATCGCACTACGCCACCAGGCAATAAGAGTGTATGGGGAGTTCACACTCCCCACAATGTGGTGCACTGGTTCGTTAGTGCTCTATTTAACGTAAACGCATACCTATGTTACTAGGCGGCTCCTGCAGTGATCTGCGTCAGACCGGAACTCATGTAGGTCTATGGTCATGCACCTGAAAAAACCTGCCTAAAGACTAAGACAAGTGTAATGCACAAATATCAGACAATAACAAAAGTCAAAATCACAAATTCATAACGATGAACAAAAATTAGCTAAAGACACCAAAGAGAGATAACCAATGCCCTTGTGAGCTTACTATCTAAAGGAATATGTATTTTTCTTACAGGATTTACTATTTTTATGTGAAAGAAGTTTGAATGGTGAAAAATTAAAAATGTGTGGAATGTTTAAATTCCAACAATTTAGTCTTGAAAACTGGTTAAAAAACCATCAGCTTTTTTTTAAAACCGACTCTTGCGGCTTTATTTCTACTTGTTTAAGTTCAAACATCTTTCCCCCCTGCATGGCCTCCTCTATTTCCCCTCAATAGCCATGCCACACCTCACCAGATTGCTAGATTCTATTAATACTTTAAAGCAACTCCAAATAGAATTTTTTTTTTACCTAAACATATCACCAGATTGTATAAAAAATGTCCACAGAAGCGCTAATAAGTACATCGAATACTTATTTTTTCTGGAGAAAGTTTTAAGATCACGTGGAATATTAGTCAAAAGATACAAAATGACCCCTGCACATTCACATATGAAACATGTGGTTGCTGCATCTTTTATTATATGCAATGGTTATACCTCTCTTTGTTACTTTAGTTCTCTCATATTGATATACTAGACTGGATTTAAAGATACCTTTTCTGCATCTGTTTGAATAACATATGCATGTTTATAATACCTCAATTAATACTAGTTTGAAAAAAAACTATGACAGGCTACAGAAATTGAACTGTAGGAAAAAGTGAGAGCCACGAGGAAGTATAACCACCAAGGACTGCACTTCCTACATACCAGAAGAAGGTAAAACACCCAAAAAAGCATACACTAATTTGCTTTAGAGGGAAAGACCTTTTCTCATACATGTTCCACTTGTCATTGTTTCAACTTTTATAAATACTATATACAAAAATAACATACCAAGAAATATATAGACAAAGACCTTAAGGGCCTTTTTCACACTGGGGCATTGTGGTACGCTAAATGTATCACACTACGCCACCAGGCAATAAGAGTGTATGGGGAGTTCACACTCCCCACAATGTGGTGCACTGGTCCGTTAGTGCTCTATTTAACGTAAACGCATACCTATGTTACTAGGCGGTTCCTGCAGTGATCTGCGTCAGACTGGAACTCATGTAGGACTATGGTCATGCACCTGAAAAAAACTGCCTAAAGACTAAGACAAGTGTAATGCACAAATATCAGACAATAACAAAAGTCAAAATCACAAATCCATAACGATGAACAAAAATTAACAGCAGCTAAAGACACCAAAGAGAGATAACCAATGCCCTTGTGAGCTTACTATCTAAAGGAATATGTATTTTTCTTACAGGATTTACTATTTGTTTGTGAAAGAAGTTTGAATGGTGAAAAATTAAAAATGTGTGGAATGTTTAAATTCCAACAATTTAGTCTTGAAAACTGGTTAAAAAACCATCAGCTTTTTTTTAAAACCGACTCTTGCGGCTTTATTTCTACTTGTTTAAGTTCAAACATCTTTCCCCCCTGCATGGCCTCCTCCATTTCCCCTCAATAGCCATGCCACACCTCACCAGATTGCTAGATTCTGATAATATTTTAAAGCAACTCCAAATGGAACATTTTTATTACCGAAACATATCTCCAGATGGTATAAAATGCCCACAGAAGCGCTAATAAGTACATCGAATACTTATTTCTTCTGGAGAAAGTTTTAAGATCACGTGGAATATTAGTCAAAAGATACAAAATGACCCCTGCACATTCACATATAAAACATGTGGTTGCTGCATCTTTTATTATATGCAATGGTTATACCTCTCTTTGTTACTTTAGTTCTCTCATATTGATATACTAGTCTGGATTTAAAAATACTTTTTTTTGCATCTGTTTGAATAACATATGCATGTTTATAATACCTCAATTAATACTAGTGTGAAAAAAAACAATGACAGGCTACAGAAATGGAACTGTAGGAAAAAGTGAGAGCCACGAGGAAGTATAACCCCCAAGGACTGCACTTTTTAAATACCAGAAGAAGGTAAAACACCCAAAAAAGCATACACTAATTTGCTTTAGAGGGAAAGTCCTTTTCTCATACATGTTCCACTTGTCATTGTTTCATCTTTTATAAATACTATATACAAAAATAACATACCAAGAAATATATAGACAAAGACCTTAAGGGCCTTTTTCACACTGGGGCATTGTGGTACGCTAAATGTATCGCACTACGCAACCAGGCAATAAGAGTGTATGGGGAGTTCACACTCCCCACAATGTGGTGCACTGGTCCTGAAGTGCTCTATTTAACGTAAACGCATACCTATGTTACTAGGCGGCTCCTGCAGTGATCTGTGTCAGACGGGAACTCATGTAGGACTATGGTCATGCACCTGAAAAAAACTGCCTAAAGACTAAGACAAGTGTAATGCACAAATATCAGACAATAACAAAAGTCAAAATCACAAATCCATAACGATGAACAAAAATTAACAGTAGCTAAAGACACCAAAGAGAGATAACCAATGCCCTTGTGAGCTTACTATCTAAAGGAATATGTATTTTTCTTACAGGATTTACTATTTGTATGTGAAAGAAGTTTGAATGGTGAAAAATTAAAAATGTGTGGAATGTTTAAATTCCAACAATTTAGTCTTGAAAACTGGTTGAAAAAACCATCAGCTTTTTTAAAACCGACTCTTGCGGCTTTATTTCTACTTCTTTAAGTTCAAACATCTTTCCCCCTGCATGGCCTCCTCCATTTCCCCTCAATAGCCATGCCACACCTCACCGGATTGCTAGATTCTATTAATACGTTAAAGCAACTCCAAATGGAACATTTTTTTTACCTAAACATATCTCCAGATGGTATAAAATGCCCACAGAAGCGCTAATAAGTACATCGAATACTTATTTTTTCTGGAGAAAGTTTTAAGATCACGTGGAATATTAGTCAAAAGATACAAAATGACCCCTGCACATTCACATATAAAACATGTGGTTGCTGCATCTTTTATTATATGCAATGGTTATACCTCTCTTTGTTACTTTAGTTCTCTCATATTGATATACTAGACTGGATTTAAAAATACTTTTTCTGCATCTGTTTGAATAACATATGCATGTTTATAATACCTCAATTATTACTAGTTTGAAAAAAAACAATTACAGGCTACAGAAATGGAACTGTAGGAAAAGGTGAGAGCCACGAGGAAGTATAACCCCCAAGGACTGCACTTCCTACATACCAGAAGAAGGTAAAATACCCCAAAAAGCATACACTAATTTGCTTTAGAGGGAAATACCTTTTCTCATACATGTTCCACTTGTCATTGTTTCATCTTTTATAAATAGTATATACAAAAATAACATACCAAGAAATATACAGACAAAGACCTTAAGGGCCTTTTTCACACTGGGGCATTGTGGTATGCTAAATGTATCGCACTACGCCACCAGGCAATAAGAGTGTATGGGGAGTTCACACTCCCCACATTGTGGTGCACTGGCTCGGAAGTGCTCTATTTCAGGGGTCCCCAACCTTTTTGAGCCCGGGGCCCCCTATACCGACCAAACTTTTCTCTGGGGCCCGGGGGAGGGGGGCGGGGATTTGGGGGTCGTGGTTAGTGGCGGCGGCAGTCCCCCTCCTGCCTTTTTTCCTCCGATTGTGAGTGTAGTATATACACTCGGCCCCTCAGAAAACTGCCCAGGGACCACCAAGGGGGCCACGGCCCCCAGGTTGGGGACCCCTGCTCTATTTAACGTAAACGCATACCTATGTTACTAGGCGGCTCCTGCAGTGATCTGCGTCAGACCGGAACTCATGTAGGTCTATGGTCATGCACCTGAAAAAACCTGCCTACAGACTAAGACAAGTGTAATGCACAAATATCAGACAATAACAAAAGTCAAAATCACAAATCCATAACGCTGAACAAAAATTAACAGTAGCTAAAGACACCAAAGAGAGATAACCAATGCCCTTGTGAGCCTACTATCTAAAGGAATATGTATTTTTCTTACAGGATTTACTATTTGTATGTGAAAGAAGTTTGAATGGTGAAAAATTAAAAATGTGTGGAATGTTTAAATTCCAACAATTTAGTCTTGAAAACTGGTTAAAAAACCATCAGCTTTTTTAAAACCGACTCTTGCGGCTTTATTTCTACTTCTTTAAGTTCAAACATCTTTCCCCCCTGCATGGCCTCCTCCATTTCCCCTCAATAGCCATGCCACACCTCACCGGATTGCTAGATTCTGTTAATACTTTAAAGCAACACCAAATGGAAAAAAAAATTACCTAGACATATCTCCAGATGGTATAAAAAATGCCCACAGAAGCGCTAATAAGTACATCGAATTCTTATTTTTTTCTGGAGAAAGTTTTAAGATCACGTGGAATATTAGTCAAAAGATACAAAATGACCCCTGCACATTCACATATAAAACATGTGGTTGCTGCATCTTTTATTATATGCAATGGTTATACCTCTCTTTGTTACTTTAGTTCTCTCATATATATACCAGACTGGATTTAAAGATACTTTTTCTGCATCTGTTTGAATAACATATGCATGTTTATAATACCTCAATTGATACTAGTGTGAAAAAAAACAATGACAGGCTACAGAAATGGAACTGTAGGAAAAAGTGAGAGCCACGAGGAAGTATAACCACCAAGTACTGCACTTCCTACATACCAGAAGAAGGTAAAAAACCCCAAAAAGCATACACTAATTTGCTTAACCACTTGAGGACCCACCCTTTACCCCCCCTTAAGGACCAGCGCTGTTTTAGGTGATCTGTGCTGGGTGGGCTGAGCAGCCCCCAGCACAGATCAAAGGGCACTCAGAGCGATCAGATCGCCCCCCTTTTTTCCCCACTAGGGGGATGATGTGCAGGGGGGGTCTGATCGCTCCTCCTGGCTGGCATTTTGCGGGGGGGGGCACCTCAAAGCCCCCCTCCGCGGCGAAATCCTCCCCCTCTCTCTCCTACCTGCTCCCCCGGGAGATCTGGGCTGCACAGGACGCTATCCGTCCTGTGCAGCCAGTGACAGGACGTCCCCTGTCACATGGAGGCGATCCCCGGCCGCTGATTGGCCGGGGATCGCCGATCTGCCTTACGGCGCTGCTGCGCAGCAGCGCCGTACAAATGTAAACAAAGCGGATTATTTCCGCTTGTGTTTACATCTAGCCTGCGAGCCGCCATCGGCGGCCCGCAGGCTATTCACGGAGCCCCCCGCCGTGAATTGACAGGAAGCAGCCGCTCGTACGAGCGGCTGCTTCCTGATTAATTAGGCTGCAGCTGGCGACGCAGTACTGCGTCGCTGGTCCTGCAGCTGCCACTTTGCCGACGCACGTTATGAGTGTGCGGTCGGCAAGTGGTTAAGAGGGAAAGACCTTTTCTCATACATGTTCCACTTGTCATTGTTTCATCTTTTCAAAATACTATAAACAAAAATAACATACCAAGAAATATATAGACAAAGACCGTAAGGGCCTTTTTCACACTGGGGCATTGTAGTATGCTAAATGTATTGCACTACGCCACTAAGCAATAAGATTGTATGGGGAGTTCACACTCCCCACAATGTGGTGCACTGGTCCATTAGTGCTCTATTTAACGTAAACGCATACCTATGTTACTAGGCGGCTCCGGCAGTGATCTGCGTCAGACCGGAACTCATGTAGGTCTATGGTCATGCACCTGAAAAAACCTGCCTAAAGACTAAGACAAGTGAAATGCACAAATATCAGACAATAACAAAAGTCAAAATCACAAATTCATAACGATGAACAAAAATTAGCTAAAGACACCAAAGAGAGATAACCAATGCCCTTGTGAGCTTACTATCTAAAGGAATATGTATTTTTCTTACAGGATTTACTATTTGTATGTGAAAGAAGTTTGAATGGTGAAAAATTAAAAATGTGTGGAATGTTTAAATTCCAACAATTTAGTCTTGAAAACTGGTTAAAAAAACATCAGCTTTTTTTTAAAACCGACTCTTGCGGCTTTATTTCTACTTGTTTAAGTTCAAACATCTTTCCCCCCTGCATGGCCTCCTCTATTTCCCCTCAATAGCCATGCCACACCTCACCAGATTGCTAGATTCTATTTATACTTTAAAGCAACTCCAAATAGAATTTTTTTTTTACCTAAACATATCACCAGATGGTATAAAAAATGTCCACAGAAGCGCTAATAAGTACATCGAATACTTATTTTTTCTGGAGAAAGTTTTAAGATCACGTGGAATATTAGTCAAAAGATACAAAATGACCCCTGCACATTCACATATGAAACATGTGGTTGCTGCATCTTTTATTATATGCAATGGTTATACCTCTCTTTGTTACTTTAGTTCTCTCATATTGATATACTAGTCTGGATTCAAAAATACTTTTTTTGCATCTGTTTGAATAACATATGCATGTTTATAATACCTCAATTAATACTAGTGTGAAAAAAAACAATGACAGGCTACAGAAATGGAACTGTAGGAAAAAGTGAGAGCCACGAGGAAGTATAACCCCCAAGGACTGCACTTTTTAAATACCAGAAGGTAAAACACCCAAAAAAGCATACACTAATTTGCTTTAGAGGGAAAGACCTTTTTTCATACATGTTCCACTTGTCATTGTTTCATCTTTTATAAATACTATATACAAAAATAACATACCAAGAAATATATAGACAAAGACCTTAAGGGCCTTTTTCACACTGGGGCATTGTGGTACGCTAAATGTATCGCACTACGCAACCAGGCAATAAGAGTGTATGGGGAGTTCACACTCCCCACAATGTGGTGCACTGGTCCTGAAGTGCTCTATTTAACGTAAACGCATACCTATGTTACTAGGCGGCTCCTGCAGTGATCTGTGTCAGACCGGAACTCATGTAGGACTATGGTCATGCACCTGAAAAAAACTGCCTAAAGACTAAGACAAGTGTAATGCACAAATATCAGACAATAACAAAAGTCAAAATCACAAATCCATAACGATGAACAAAAATTAACAGTAGCTAAAGACACCAAAGAGAGATAACCAATGCCCTTGTGAGCTTACTATCTAAAGGAATATGTATTTTTCTTACAGGATTTACTATTTGTATGTGAAAGAAGTTTGAATGGTGAAAAATTAAAAATGTGTGGAATGTTTAAATTCCAACAATTTAGTCTTGAAAACTGGTTGAAAAAACCATCAGCTTTTTTAAAACCGACTCTTGCGGCTTTATTTCTACTTCTTTAAGTTCAAACATCTTTCCCCCTGCATGGCCTCCTCCATTTCCCCTCAATAGCCATGCCACACCTCACCGGATTGCTAGATTCTATTAATACGTTAAAGCAACTCCAAATGGAACATTTTTTTTACCTAAACATATCTCCAGATGGTATAAAATGCCCACAGAAGCGCTAATAAGTACATCGAATACTTATTTTTTCTGGAGAAAGTTTTAAGATCACGTGGAATATTAGTCAAAAGATACAAAATGACCCCTGCACATTCACATATAAAACATGTGGTTGCTGCATCTTTTATTATATGCAATGGTTATACCTCTCTTTGTTACTTTAGTTCTCTCATATTGATATACTAGACTGGATTTAAAAATACTTTTTCTGCATCTGTTTGAATAACATATGCATGTTTATAATACCTCAATTAATACTAGTTTGAAAAAAAACAATTACAGGCTACAGAAATGGAACTGTAGGAAAAGGTGAGAGCCACGAGGAAGTATAACCCCCAAGGACTGCACTTCCTACATACCAGAAGAAGGTAAAATACCCCAAAAAGCATACACTAATTTGCTTTAGAGGGAAATACCTTTTCTCATACATGTTCCACTTGTCATTGTTTCATCTTTTATAAATAGTATATACAAAAATAACATACCAAGAAATATACAGACAAAGACCTTAAGGGCCTTTTTCACACTGGGGCATTGTGGTATGCTAAATGTATCGCACTACGCCACCAGGCAATAAGAGTGTATGGGGAGTTCACACTCCCCACATTGTGGTGCACTGGCTCGGAAGTGCTCTATTTCAGGGGTCCCCAACCTTTTTGAGCCCGGGGCCCCCTATACCGACCAAACTTTTCTCTGGGGCCCGGGGGAGGGGGGCGGGGATTTGGGGGTCGTGGTTAGTGGCGGCGGCAGTCCCCCTCCTGCCTTTTTTCCTCCGATTGTGAGTGTAGTATATACACTCGGCCCCTCAGAAAACTGCCCAGGGACCACCAAGGGGGCCACGGCCCCCAGGTTGGGGACCCCTGCTCTATTTAACGTAAACGCAGACCTATGTTACTAGGCGGCTCCTGCAGTGATCTGCGTCAGACCGGAACTCATGTAGGTCTATGGTCATGCACCTGAAAAAAACTGCCTACAGACTAAGACAAGTGTAATGCACAAATATTAGACAATAACAAAAGTCAAAATCACAAATCCATAACGATGAACAAAAATTAACAGTAGCTAAAGACACCAAAGAGAGATAACCAATGCCCTTGTGAGCCTACTATCTAAAGGAATATGTATTTTTCTTACAGGATTTACTATTTGTATGTGAAAGAAGTTTGAATGGTGAAAAATTAATAATGTGTGGAATGTTTAAATTCCAACAATTTAGTCTTGAAAACTGGTTAAAAAACCATCAGCTTTTTTAAAACCGACTCTTGCGGCTTTATTTCTACTTCTTTAAGTTCAAACATCTTTCCCCCCTGCATGGCCTCCTCCATTTCCCCTCAATAGCCATGCCACACCTCACCAGATTGCTAGATTCTATTTATACTTTAAAGCAACTCCAAATAGAATTTTTTTTTTACCTAAACATATCACCAGATGGTATAAAAAATGTCCACAGAAGCGCTAATAAGTACATCGAATACTTATTTTTTCTGGAGAAAGTTTTAAGATCACGTGGAATATTAGTCAAAAGATACAAAATGACCCCTGCACATTCACATATGAAACATGTGGTTGCTGCATCTTTTATTATATGCAATGGTTATACCTCTCTTTGTTACTTTAGTTCTCTCATATTGATATACTAGTCTGGATTCAAAAATACTTTTTTTGCATCTGTTTGAATAACATATGCATGTTTATAATACCTCAATTAATACTAGTGTGAAAAAAAACAATGACAGGCTACAGAAATGGAACTGTAGGAAAAAGTGAGAGCCACGAGGAAGTATAACCCCCAAGGACTGCACTTTTTAAATACCAGAAGGTAAAACACCCAAAAAAGCATACACTAATTTGCTTTAGAGGGAAAGACCTTTTTTCATACATGTTCCACTTGTCATTGTTTCAACTTTTATAAATACTATATACAAAAATAACATACCAAGAAATATATAGACAAAGACCTTAAGGGCCTTTTTCACACTGGGGCATTGTGGTACGCTAAATGTATCGCACTACGCAACCAGGCAATAAGAGTGTATGGGGAGTTCACACTCCCCACAATGTGGTGCACTGGTCCTGAAGTGCTCTATTTAACGTAAACGCATACCTATGTTACTAGGCGGCTCCTGCAGTGATCTGTGTCAGACCGGAACTCATGTAGGACTATGGTCATGCACCTGAAAAAAACTGCCTAAAGACTAAGACAAGTGTAATGCACAAATATCAGACAATAACAAAAGTCAAAATCACAAATCCATAACGATGAACAAAAATTAACAGTAGCTAAAGACACCAAAGAGAGATAACCAATGCCCTTGTGAGCTTACTATCTAAAGGAATATGTATTTTTCTTACAGGATTTACTATTTGTATGTGAAAGAAGTTTGAATGGTGAAAAATTAAAAATGTGTGGAATGTTTAAATTCCAACAATTTAGTCTTGAAAACTGGTTGAAAAAACCATCAGCTTTTTTAAAACCGACTCTTGCGGCTTTATTTCTACTTCTTTAAGTTCAAACATCTTTCCCCCTGCATGGCCTCCTCCATTTCCCCTCAATAGCCATGCCACACCTCACCGGATTGCTAGATTCTATTAATACGTTAAAGCAACTCCAAATGGAACATTTTTTTTACCTAAACATATCTCCAGATGGTATAAAATGCCCACAGAAGCGCTAATAAGTACATCGAATACTTATTTTTTCTGGAGAAAGTTTTAAGATCACGTGGAATATTAGTCAAAAGATACAAAATGACCCCTGCACATTCACATATAAAACATGTGGTTGCTGCATCTTTTATTATATGCAATGGTTATACCTCTCTTTGTTACTTTAGTTCTCTCATATTGATATACTAGACTGGATTTAAAAATACTTTTTCTGCATCTGTTTGAATAACATATGCATGTTTATAATACCTCAATTAATACTAGTTTGAAAAAAAACAATTACAGGCTACAGAAATGGAACTGTAGGAAAAGGTGAGAGCCACGAGGAAGTATAACCCCCAAGGACTGCACTTCCTACATACCAGAAGAAGGTAAAATACCCCAAAAAGCATACACTAATTTGCTTTAGAGGGAAATACCTTTTCTCATACATGTTCCACTTGTCATTGTTTCATCTTTTATAAATAGTATATACAAAAATAACATACCAAGAAATATACAGACAAAGACCTTAAGGGCCTTTTTCACACTGGGGCATTGTGGTATGCTAAATGTATCGCACTACGCCACCAGGCAATAAGAGTGTATGGGGAGTTCACACTCCCCACATTGTGGTGCACTGGCTCGGAAGTGCTCTATTTCAGGGGTCCCCAACCTTTTTGAGCCCGGGGCCCCCTATACCGACCAAACTTTTCTCTGGGGCCCGGGGGAGGGGGGCGGGGATTTGGGGGTCGTGGTTAGTGGCGGCGGCAGTCCCCCTCCTGCCTTTTTTCCTCCGATTGTGAGTGTAGTATATACACTCGGCCCCTCAGAAAACTGCCCAGGGACCACCAAGGGGGCCACGGCCCCCAGGTTGGGGACCCCTGCTCTATTTAACGTAAACGCATACCTATGTTACTAGGCGGCTCCTGCAGTGATCTGCGTCAGACCGGAACTCATGTAGGTCTATGGTCATGCACCTGAAAAAACCTGCCTACAGACTAAGACAAGTGTAATGCACAAATATCAGACAATAACAAAAGTCAAAATCACAAATCCATAACGATGAACAAAAATTAACAGTAGCTAAAGACACCAAAGAGAGATAACCAATGCCCTTGTGAGCCTACTATCTAAAGGAATATGTATTTTTCTTACAGGATTTACTATTTGTATGTGAAAGAAGTTTGAATGGTGAAAAATTAAAAATGTGTGGAATGTTTAAATTCCAACAATTTAGTCTTGAAAACTGGTTAAAAAACCATCAGCTTTTTTAAAACCGACTCTTGCGGCTTTATTTCTACTTCTTTAAGTTCAAACATCTTTCCCCCCTGCATGGCCTCCTCCATTTCCCCTCAATAGCCAAGCCACACCTCACCGGATTGCTAGATTCTGTTAATACTTTAAAGCAAGACCAAATGGAAAAAAAAATTACCTAGACATATCTCCAGATGGTATAAAAAATGCCCACAGAAGCGCTAATAAGTACATCGAATTCTTATTTTTTTCTGGAGAAAGTTTTAAGATCACGTGGAATATTAGTCAAAAGATACAAAATGACCCCTGCACATTCACATATAAAACATGTGGTTGCTGCATCTTTTATTATATGCAATGGTTATACCTCTCTTTGTTACTTTAGTTCTCTCATATATATACCAGACTGGATTTAAAGATACTTTTTTCTGCATCTGTTTGAATAACATATGCATGTTTATAATACCTCAATTGATACTAGTGTGAAAAAAACAATGACAGGCTACAGAAATGGAACTGTAGGAAAAAGTGAGAGCCACGAGGAAGTATAACCACCAAGTACTGCACTTCCTACATACCAGAAGAAGGTAAAAAAACCCAAAAAGCATACACTAAATTGCTTAAGAGGGAAAGACCTTTTCTCATACATGTTCCACTTGTCATTGTTTCATCTTTTCAAAATACTATATACAAAAATAACATACCAAGAAATATATAGACAAAGACCGTAAGGGCCTTTTTCACACTGGGGCATTGTAGTATGCTAAATGTATCGCACTACGCCACCAAGCAATAAGATTGTATGGGAAGTTCACACTCCCCACAATGTGGTGCACTGGTCCGTTAGTGCTCTATTTAACGTAAACGCATACCTATGTTACTAGGCGGCTCCTGCAGTGATCTGCGTCAGACCGGAACTCATGTAGGTCTATGGTCATGCACCTGAAAAAACCTGCCTAAAGACTAAGACAAGTGAAATGCACAAATATCAGACAATAACAAAAGTCAAAATCACAAATTCATAACGATGAACAAAAATTAGCTAAAGACACCAAAGAGAGATAACCAATGCCCTTGTGAGCTTACTATCTAAAGGAATATGTATTTTTCTTACAGGATTTACTATTTGTATGTGAAAGATGTTTGAATGGTGAAAAATTAAAAATGTGTGGAATGTTTAAATTCCAACAATTTAGTCTTGAAAACTGGTTAAAAACCATCAGCTTTTTTAAAACCGACTCTTGCGGCTTTATTTCTACTTCTTTAAGTTCAAACATCTTTCCCCCCTGCATGGCCTCCTCCATTTCCCCTCAATAGCCATGCCACGCCTCACCGGATTGCTAGATTCTATTCATACTTTAAAGCAACTCCAAATGGAACATTTTTTTTACCTAAACATATCTCCACATGGTATAAAATGCCCACAGAAGCGTTAATAAGTACATCGAATACTTATTTTTTTCTGGAGAAAGTTTTAAGATCACGTGGAATATTAGTCAAAAGATACAAAATGACCCCTGCACATTCACATATAAAACATGTGGTTGCTGCATCTTTTATTATATGCAATGGTTATACCTCTCTTTGTTACTTTAGTTCTCTCATATTGATATACTAGACTGGATTTAAAAATTCTTTTTCTGCATCTGTTTGAATAACATATGCATGTTTATAATACCTCAATTAATACTAGTTAGAAAAAAACACAATGACAGGCTACAGAAATGGAACTGTAGGAAAAAGTGAGAGCCACGAGGAAGTATAACCCCCAAGGACTGCACTTCCTACATACCAGAAGAAGGTAAAACACCCAAAAAAGCATACACTAATTTGCTTTAGAGAGAAAGACCTTTTCTCATACATGATCCACTTGTCATTGTTTCATCTTTTATAAATACTATATACAAAAATAACATACCAAGAAATATATAGACAAAGACCTTAAGGGCCTTTTTCACACTGGGGCATTGTGGTACGCTAAATGTATCGCACTACGCCACCAGGCAATAAGAGTGTATGGGGAGTTCACACTCTCCACAATGTGGTGCACTGGTCCGGAAGTGCTCTATTTAACGTAAACGCATACCTATGTTACTAGGCGGCTCCTGCAGTGATCTGTGTCAGACCGGAACTCATGTAGGACTATGGTCATGCACCTGAAAAAACCTGCCTAAAGACTAAGACAAGTGTAATGCACAAATATCAGACAATAACAAAAGTCAAAATCACAAATCCATAACGATGAACAAAAATTAACAGTAGCTAAAGACACCAAAGAGAGATAACCAATGCCCTTGTGAGCTTACTATCTAAAGGAATATGGATTTTTCTTACAGGATTTACTATTTGTATGTGAAAGAAGTTTGAATGGTGAAAAATTAAAAATGTGTGGAAGGTTTAAATTCCAACAATTTAGTCTTGAAAACTGGTTGAAAAAACCATCAGCTTTTTTAAAACCGACTCTTGCGGCTTTATTTCTACTTCTTTAAGTTCAAACATCTTTCCCCCTGCATGGCCTCCTCCATTTCCCCTCAATAGCCATGCCACACCTCACCGGATTGCTAGATTCTATTAATACGTTAAAGCAACTCCAAATGGAACATTTTTTTTACCTAAACATGTCTCCAGATGGTATAAAATGCCCACAGAAGCGCTAATAAGTACATCGAATACTTATTTTTTCTGGAGAAAGTTTTAAGATCACGTGGAATATTAGTCAAAAGATACAAAATGACCCCTGCACATTCACATATAAAACATGTGGTTGCTGCATCTTTTTTTATATGCAATAGTTATACCTCTCTTTGTTACTTTAGTTCTCTCATATATATACCAGACTGGATTTAAAGATACTTTTTCTGCATCTGTTTGAATAACATATGCATGTTTATAATACCTCAATTGATACTAGTGTGAAAAAAAACAATGACAGGCTACAGAAATGGAACTGTAGGAAAAAGTGAGAGCCACGAGGAAGTATAACCACCAAGTACTGCACTTCCTACATACCAGAAGAAGGTAAAAAACCCCAAAAAGCATACACTAATTTGCTTAAGAGGGAAAGACCTTTTCTCATACATGTTCCACTTGTCATTGTTTCATCTTTTCAAAATACTATAAACAAAAATAACATACCAAGAAATATATAGACAAAGACCGTAAGGGCCTTTTTCACACTGGGGCATTGTAGTATGCTAAATGTATCGCACTACGCCACCAAGCAATAAGATTGTATGGGAAGTTCACACTCCCCACAATGTGGTGCACTGGTCCGTTAGTGCTCTATTTAACGTAAACGCATACCTACGTTACTAGGCGGCTCCTGCAGTGATCTGCGTCAGACCGGAACTCATGTAGGTCTATGGTCATGCACCTGAAAAAACCTGCCTAAAGACTAAGACAAGTGAAATGCACAAATATCAGACAATAACAAAAGTCAAAATCACAAATCCATAACGATGAACAAAAATTAGCTAAAGACACCAAAGAGAGATAACCAATGCCCTTGTGAGCTTACTATCTAAAGGAATATGTATTTTTCTTACAGGATTTACTATTTGTATGTGAAAGAAGTTTGAATGGTGAAAAATTAAAAATGTGTGGAAGGTTTAAATTCCAACAATTTAGTCTTGAAAACTGGTTAAAAACCATCAGCTTTTTTAAAACCGACTCTTGCGGCTTTATTTCTACTTCTTTAAGTTCAAACATCTTTCCCCCCTGCATGACCTCCTCCATTTCCCCTCAATAGCCATGCCACACCTCACCGGATTGCTAGATTCTGTTAATAGTTTAAAGCAACTCCAAATGGAACATTTTTTTTACCTAAACATATCTCCAGATGGTATAAAATGCCCACAGAAGGGCTAATAAGTACATCGAATACTTATTTTTTCTGGAGAAAGTTTTAAGATCACGTGGAATATTAGTCAAAAGATACAAAATGACCCCTGCACATTCACATATGAAACATGTGGTTGCTGCATCTTTTATTATATGCAATGGTTATACCTCTCTTTGTTACTTTAGTTCTCTCATATTGATATACTAGTCTGGATTTAAAAATACTTTTTCTGCATCTGTTTGAATAACATATGCATGTTTATAATACCTCAATTAATACTAGTTTGGAAAAAAAACAATGCCAGGCTACAGAAATGGAACTGTAGGAAAAAGTGAGAGCCACGAGGAAGTATAACCACCAAGGACTGCACTTCCTACATACCAGAAGAAGGTAAAACACCCAAAAAAAGCATACACTAATTTGCTTTAGAGGGAAAGACCTTTTTTCATACATGATCCACTTGTCATTGTTTCATCTTTTATAAATACTATATACAAAAATAACATACCAAGAAATATAAAGACTAAGACCTTAAGGGCCTTTTTCACACTGAGCATTCTGGTACGCTAAATGTATCGCACTACGCCACCAGGCAATAAGAGTGTATGGGGAGTTCACACTCCCCACAATGTGGTGCACTGGTCCGGAAGTGCTCTATTTAACGTAAACGCATACCTATGTTACTAGGCGGCTCCTGCAGTGATCTGCGTCAGACCGGAACTCATGTAGGTCTATGGTCATGCACCTGAAAAAACCTGCCTAAAGACTAAGACAAGTGTAATGCACAAATATCAGACAATAACAAAAGTCAAAATCACAAATCCATAACGATGAACAAAAATTAACAGTAGCTAAAGACACCAAAGAGAGATAACCAATGCCCTTGTGAGCTTACTATCTAAAGGAATATGTATTTTTCTTACAGGATTTACTATTTGTATGTGAAAGAAGTTTGAATGGTGAAAAATTAAAAATGTGTGGAATGTTTAAATTCCAACAATTTAGTCTTGAAAACTGGTTAAAAAACCATCAGCTTTTTTAAAACCGACTCTTGCGGCTTTATTTCTACTTGTTTAAGTTCAAACATCTTTCCCCCCTGCATGGCCTCCTCCATTTCCCCTCAATAGCCATGCCACGCCTCACCGGATTGCTAGATTCTATTCATACTTTAAAGCAACTCCAAATGGAACATTTTTTTTACCTAAACATATCTCCACATGGTATAAAATGCCCACAGAAGCAATAATAAGTACATCGAATACTTATTTTTTTTCTGGAGAAAGTTTTAAGATCACGTGGAATATTAGTCAAAAAATACAAAATGACCCCTGCACATTCACATATAAAACATGTGGTTGCTGCATATTTTATTATATGCAATAGTTATACCTCTCTTTGTTACTTTAGTTCTCTCATATTGATATACTAGACTGGATTTAAAAATTCTTTTTCTGCATCTGTTTGAATAACATATGCATGTTTATAATACCTCAATTAATACTAGTTAGAAAAAAAAACAATGACAGGCTACAGAAATGGAACTGTAGGAAAAAGTGAGAGCCACGAGGAAGTATAACCCCCAAGGACTGCACTTACTACATACCAGAAGAAGGTAAAACACCCAAAAAAGCATACACTAATTTGCTTTAGAGGGAAAGACCTTTTCTCATACATGATCCACTTGTCATTGTTTCAACTTTTATAAATACTATATACAAAAATAACATACCAAGAAATATATAGACAAAGACCTTAAGGGCCTTTTTCACACTGGGGCATTGTGGTACGCTAAATGTATCGCACTACGCCACCAGGCAATAAGAGTGTATGGGGAGTTCACACTCCCCACAATGTGGTGCACTGGTCCGTTAGTGCTCTATTTAACGTAAACGCATACCTATGTTACTAGGCGGCTCCTGCAGTGATCTGCGTCAGACCGGAACTCATGTAGGTCTATGGTCATGCACCTGAAAAAACCTGCCTAAAGACTAAGACAAGTGTAATGAACAAATATCAGACAATAACAAAAGTCAAAATCACAAATCCATAACGATGAACACAAATTAACAGTAGCTAAAGACACCAAAGAGAGATAACCAATGCCCTTGTGAGCTTACTATTTAAAGGAATATGTATTTTTCTTACAGGATTTACTATTTGTATGTGAAAGAAGTTTGAATGGTGAAAAATTAAAAATGTGTGGAATGTTTAAATTCCAACAATTTAGTCTTGAAAACTGGTTAAAAAACCATCAGCTTTTTTAAAACCGACTCTTGCGGCTTTATTTCTACTTGTTTAAGTTCAAACATCTTTCCCCCTTGCATGGCCTCCTCCATTTCCCCTCAATAGCCATGCCACGCCTCACCGGATTGCTAGAATCTATTCATACTTTAAAGCAACTCCAAATGGAACATTTTTTTTACCTAAACATATCTCCACATGGTATAAAATGCCCACAGAAGCGCTAATAAGTACATCGAATACTTATTTTTTCTGGAGAAAGTTTTAAGATCACGTGGAATATTAGTCAAAAGATACGAAATGACCCCTGCACATTCACATATAAAACATGTGGTTGCTGCAGTTTTTATTATATGCAATGGTTATACCTCTCTTTGTTACTTTAGTTCTCTCATATTGATATACTAGACTGGATTTAAAAATACTTTTTCTGCATCTGTTTGAATAACATATGCATGTTTATAATACCTCAATTAATACTAGTTAGAAAAAAAACAATGACAGGCTACAGAAATGGAACTGTAAGAAAAAGGGAGAGCCACGAGGAAGTATAACCCCCAAGGACTGCACTTCCTAAATACCAGAAGAAGGTAAAACACCCAAAAAAGCATACACTAATTTGCTTTAGAGGGAAAGACCTTTTCTCATACATGTTCCACTTGTCATTGTTTCATCTTTTATAAATACTATATACAAAAATAACATACCAAGAAATATATAGACAAAGACCTTAAGGGCCTTTTTCACACTGGGGCATTGTGGTACGCTAAATGTATCACACTACGCCACCAGGCAATAAGAGTGTATGGGGAGTTCACACTCCCCACAATGTGGTGCACTGGTCCGTTAGTGCTCTATTTAACGTAAACGCATACCTATGTTACTAGGCGGTTCCTGCAGTGATCTGCGTCAGACTGGAACTCATGTAGGTCTATGGTCATGCACCTGAAAAAAACTGCCTAAAGACTAAGACAAGTGTAATGCACAAATATCAGACAATAACAAAAGTCAAAATCACAAATCCATAACGATGAACAAAAATTAACAGTAGCTAAAGACACCAAAGAGAGATATCCAATGCCCTTGTGAGCTTACTATCTAAAGGAATATGTATTTTTCTTACAGGATTTACTATTTGTATGTGAAAGAAGTTTGAATGGTGAAAAATTAAAAATGTGTGGAATGTTTAAATTCCAACAATTTAGTCTTGAAAACTGGTTAAAAAACCATCAGCTTTTTTAAAACCGACTCTTGCGGCTTTATTTCTACTTGTTTAAGTTCAAACATCTCCCCCCCCCTGCATGGCCTCCTCCATTTCCCCTCAATAGCCATGCCACACCTCACCGGATTGCTAGATTCTATTCATACTTTAAAGCAACTCCAAATGGAAATTGTTTTTTACCTAAACATGTCTCCAGATGGTATAAAATGCCCACAGAAGCGCTAATAAGTACATCGAATACTTATTTTTTCGGGAGAAAGTTTTAAGATCACGTGGAATATTAGTCAAAAGATACAAAATGACCGCTGCACATTCACATATGAAACATGTGGTTGCTGCATCTTTTATTATATGCAATGGTTTTACCTCTCTTTGTTACTTTAGTTCTGTCATATTGATATACCAGACTGGATTTAAAGATACTTTTTCTGCATCTGTTTGAATAACATATGCATGTTTATAATACCTCAATTAATACTAGTGTGAAAAAAAACAATGACAGGCTACAGAAATGGAACTGTAGGAAAAAGTGAGAGCCACGAGGAAGTATAACCACCAAGGACTGCACTTCCTACATACCAGAAGAAGGTAAAACACCCAAAAAAGCATACATTAATTTGCTTTAGAGCATACATGTCAAACTCCGGCCCGCAGGCCAAATTTGGCCCTCGGAGCCATTAAATTTGGCCCTCAAGTGGTTACCCCACTTTGCATTATGTTTGGCCCACTCTAGACCACCAGGAAAGCTATATTGGAGGGTAAGCCCTAGAACACCAGGGAAGCCATATGGGGGAGGTAAGGGGAAAGCACTAAACACTAGGGAACTGTATAGGAGAGGCTGGGGGCCACTAGACACCAGGGAACTGTATGGGGGGGCCTCTAGACACCAGAGAACTTAATAAGGGAGGAAGGTGGCCAGTAAACATTGAGGTTGGCCCGCGACTAGGCCTCAGTGTACAATTTTGGCCCACGACTAGGTCCCAGTGTACAATTTCGGCCCACTTTGTATTTGAGTTTGACACCCCTGCTTTAGAGGGAAAGACCTTTTCTCATACATGTTCCACTTGTCATTGTTTCATCTTTTATAAATACTATGTACAAAAATAAAATACCAAGAAATATATAGACAAAGACCTTAAGGCACAGATACTTTTTACTACATGTGTTTGAATAACATGTATGTTTATAATACCTCAATAAATACTAGTGTGAAAAAAAAACAATGACAGGGTACAGAAATGGAGCTGTACAAAAAGTGAAAGCCATAGAGTATAACCACCAAGGACTGCACTTTCTACATACCAGAAGAAGGTAAATTACCCAAAACAGGATACACTAATTTGCTTGAGGGAAAAACAACTGGTGTGAAATGTGCGAAAGGGGAACAGAAGCGAAGAACAAATGATCTGAGCACTTTACCAAAAATCACATTTCACAAATCTGCTCAAATAGTTTGAGCCTAACAAATATGCTGTTTCATCAGATGCAGACAGTTCAGTCTCTTGTCAGCAGCATAAGCAGTACATGGGCCACACATGGAAACATAAATCAGCAATGTGAAGAAGAAAGCCAAGTCGCTTTCCTTGCGTAGGGTTATCATACATGGGACAAACTATTGCAATTTTTCTTAACAAATATCACAAAAAGGAACTGAAATACACATCCCTGGCTTAGCTGGCCAGTCCCCATATCTCAATGAAAGACTCAATGTGTCGCAGTGCTGACTAAGTACATGAATTTTTTTTTTTTATTAAAAACAAATGGTACTAGACAAAATAGCTCCAACATGCATATAAAGATACACTGGGAACCAGCAATTCCAAAGCAATCTCTGAGGGCCCTTTTCCACTTGCAATCGCTAGCGTTCACGCTGAACGCTAGCGATTGCTGAATCGCAATTACCGGCGATTCCCCGACGTTCGCCACCGCGATTTTGCTATGCTATGCACTGCATAGCAAAATTGCGGCAATTATCGCTCCGCCGCGCGTTCGCGTTCCCGACAAAAGCGAATCGCGGTAGTGGAAATGACCTACCGCGATTCCTATGTTAAAAAGCAAACCGTAGCGATTGTAAAATCGCTAGCGGTTTGCGGTTTTGCGATTCAGCCAGCGCAAACGCGCTGGTGGAAAAGGGCCCTTAGGGCTCATTCACACTAGTAAATGCATTAAAATGCAAAAACACATGCATTTGTCAGTGTATTTCTGTGCATTTCATTTGCGTTTCCATGCGTTTTACTGCATTATCAAACCACTGAAGTGACAAAGAGGGAAAGGAAAGCAGCTGATTCAGCTGGTCTTATCTGCATGATCCATGCGCTGCAACACACAAAGCCTGCATTTATATTGGCTACCCACAGACTATTAACCTCCTTAGCGGTAACCCCGTGCTACACACGGGGTAGCCGCCGCGGAAGATCACATGGCCCCAGGACGATTTATTTTTTATGTTGCTATACGGTTTAGCTAGCAGTTCGCTAGCTAAGCGTATGCTCAAAGTTGCTCCGGTCCCCCGCGATCGCCCGTAATAGCTTCCGTTATACGTACCCCCAGCGTTACCACACCGGCGCAGCCGCCCAATCGGCTCCAGACTTCGCGATGACGGCGATCGGGATTGCGGACGATGTCATCTCCGATCATCGCCATAGCAACGCCGGAAGCCGATCGGGAAACTGCGCTTTTCGTGGGATCGTGGCGAGGTACGTATAGCCGGTGGCAATCGGTGGGCATGGGGGGGACCGGAGCAACTGTGGACATACGCTTAGCTAGCGAAATGCTAGCTAAAGGATTAAAAAAAAATTGGGGGACAAAAAAAAACCTCCCGGCGGACGCAGCCTCAGAAACTGCATACCGCCAAGGGGGTTAATAGTGTGCGCTGCGCATGCATAGTGCATTTTAATGACGCCCCACACACTGAAATGCGAAACAGTAATGCACAAAGGGCTTGATTTACTAAGCTGCGCAGCTAAAGCATCGAAGCTTAGTTTGAGCACCGCGAGTTAAAATCCTTAGTGCATGCTACAGTCTGTGTAACGTGCACTTGTAACTTATGCGCACTCCCTTGTATTGTACTCCCTGAGCCCTATTGCATCCTGTAGCTGTTTAGGATGTGATCTCCGCACTTTGATTGGCCCAATAAGCTGCCTCAGCAGCGTTTAGTGAATTCAGCGTACAGCATGCATGAGCCCTAAGCAATTAAAAGCACATAACAGAACGACTGCTGTCTATAGCCCTGGCCGGCACAACAGCTTAAAGGAATACTTAAGTCACTTAAAAAAATGACTTTTACTCACCTGGGGCTCCCCTCAGCCCCCTGCAGCTGAACGGTGCCCTCGCCGTGTCCCTCCGATGCGCCTGGTCTCACCGGCGGCCACTTCCGGTTTGGCCGTCACCGGCCGACAGGCTGTGAACGCGGCTGATTATCCGCGTCCCCGGACGCAATAGCGCCTTCTACAATGCTATTGCGTCCGAGGACGCGGATAATCAGCCGCGTTCACAGCCTGTCGGCCGGTGACGGCCAAACCGGAAGTGGCCGCCGGCGAGACCAGCCGCATCGGAGAGACACGGCGAGGGCACCGTTCAGCTGCAGGGGGCTGAGGGGAGCCCCAGGTGAGTAAAAGTCATTTTTTTTAAATGACTTAAGTATTCCTTTAAAGAGAACCTGTAACAAAAAAAAAACTCTGAGAGATACTTACCTCAGGAGGGGGAAGCCTCAGGGTCCCTATGAGGCATTCCCGACCTCTGAAGCTTGGAGGAATCCAGCACTGGCTCCCCCGAAACCTCCACTGACAAGCGGTGATATAGTTACCTCTCCACGATCCTGCGCAGGCGCATTAGTGGCTCTTCTTTTGGGCTAGGTGGAAATAGAGGACCCCGATCATATCTGCTCTACTGTGCAAATGCAAAGGACTCGCGCTTGCTGGGATACGATCATGTTCGGCTATTTCCACCTTACCCAAATGAAGAGCCGCCAGTGCACCTACGTAGGATCGTGGTAGGTAAATATTTACCTCGCCGAACTTCAGGGGAGTACTGGCGCTTGAACGGAGGGAAACCTTATTAGGATCCAGAGGCTTCCCCCTCCTGAGGTAAGTATCCCATAGAGGGTTTTTTTTACATTACAGATTCTCTTTAATCTTTTCTACAGGGGTGAAGGGAAACACAGAAAACCCCACCCTGTTTATGTTTAGAGATAACAGGCTGTTTAATCCTCCTGATCTGCTAGTTATAAATCACTGTAATTTGAGCGGACACCTCTGTCTGGTCTGTGCCTCTATGACAGGCTATATGTAAACAAGTTAACCCTATATGTGCTTCCATGAAACCAGGAAGTAAAATGTTGCTGGTTACATATCTCCAGAGATGCTGCTGTTTAAAGCGGTATCGTCACCATAAAAATCAAATTTCAACAGCAACTGGTCTGAGTGTATTAAGTGATAAAGATGCTAAGCCTACATTCAAAACTTTTTCTGCTGTTATAATTTGGAGTTATTACATACTTAACCTCCCTGGCGTTCAATTGAGATCGCCAGGGAGGCTGCGGGAGGGTTTTTTTTTTATAAAAAAAAATCTATTTCATGCAGCCAACTGAAAGTTGGCTGCATGAAAGCCCACTAGAGGGCGCTCCGGAGGTGTTCTTCTGATCGCCTCCGGCAAGCATAAGTAACAAGGAAGGCTGCAATGAGCAGCCTTCCTTGTTTGGCTTTCCTCGTCACCATGGCGACGAGCGGAGTGACGTCATGGACGTCAGCCGACGTCCTGACGTCAGCCGCCTCCGATCCAGCCCTTAGCGCTGGCCGGAACTGATTGGTCCGGCTGCGCAGGGCTCGGGCGGCTGGGGGGACCCTCTTTCGCCGCTGCTCGCGGCGGATCGCCGCAGAGCGGCGGCGATCAGGCTGCACACGCGGCTGGCAAAGTGCCGGCTGCGTGTGCTGCTTTTTATTTGAGAAAAATCGGCCCAGCAGGGCCTGAGCGGCAGCCTCCGGCGGTGATGGACGAGCTGAGCTCATCCATACCGCTCAGGAGGTTAAGGAGCACTGGCCCTTTAGTAGTCTTGCCAATGAATTGGGGGTTCTTTTTATCTATAATCCCTCCTCTTCCCTTTATTTCCCTGCCAGCTGCTTATCTGAAACCTAATCCCCTACTCACTTGTGTTTACAAGCAAGGTTGAGGCGACTCAGCGATTGGAGGAGACAAGAAAAAAAGTAAAGGGCAGAAATGACATCACGAGTTAGCCTTAATTGTGGGCAAAAGACATGGCCCCCACCAGGAACAGAATTCTCGTCATTTACTATATAATATTCACTGAAATCAAAACGTGGACAGTATAATACATGGGTTGTGCAAGTAGATCAAGTATTTATCTACTTATATATGTGTTTTTTTTCCCTGGCATAGGATGGCTGATCCTACTGCTTTAAAGAAATGTGTTTTCTGTAAATGTTATTATGCTGTTGCTTATCTTTTAGAGCAGAGAGGAAGTCCTGGGTTTAGGCCTGCTTTAAACTCCCTGGCGGTAAGCGGGCTTTGCCGCGCAGGAGGATTTCTCAGGCCCTGCTGGGCCGATTTTCATACTTTTTTTTTGCAACACGCAGCTAGCACTTTGCTAGCTGCGTGTGCATTCTGATTGCTGCCACTCCGCACCGATTAGCCACCGCCGCTCATCGCGCCGCCCCCCCCCCCCCCCCCAGACCCCGTGCGCTGCCTGGCCAATCAGTGCCAGGTAGTGCTGAGGGGTAGATCGGGACTCCCAATGACGTTACGACGTCGGTGACGTCATGACGGGGGAAGCCCTCCAGGAAATTCCGTTCTTTGAACGGGATATCCTGACCGGAGATCGCCGGAGATCGAAGAGGGCGGGGGGATGCCGCTGCACAACGGCTATCATGTAGTGAGCCCTGGGCTTAATAGACCGCCAGGGCGGTAAAACTGCAAGACAATATATTACATTGAGTAGCATGAATGAATTCTCTAGCCAGAGATAGTAATCCTTGTATAAATTCACCCACACTTTCACATCACTCACATCCTTGCCAGCATCAATATGTAGCAGCAGTTGTCAGCTTGTTCCACCATAGGATGTATGCTTAATGAACAGTGAATCATCCAGGACTCTGTGCATTACCATCTACAAATGAACTAAGTGTTTAGCAAGTCAGTAGCAGTAAACTGGGTGATCTCACCCCATCAGTTGATTCCCTTAGCTCACATGTCCTCCAGTGTCTTAAGCTCCAGGATCATTTTCACATAAACACAGCATTGCCATATAGGTATTGCGTGTGAACAGCTGATCCCGCCCCGAAAGTGGACACAGTATTCCGGACACCAGGACCGTCCACACGAGATGCTGGTGATGGATGGTAGCTGGCCTGGACCCATTGACTTACAATTCATTCATGCTACTCAATATAATATATTTCCTTGCAGTTTAAGCTGTTGTGACAGCTGCAGAAGCTGGATACATGCATGATATGTAAGAAATGTCCTCTGAAGCAATAATTTCATGTAACAGTGTGTCAGTGAACCTCATACACTAAGGCTGGTTTCACAGTGGGACGTTACAGGCGCACGTTAGAGCAGCCTGTAACGCACCCCACCGCACAGCAATGAAAAATCAATGGGCTGTTCACAGTGCCCATGTTGCGTTACAGTGTAACGCTGCGCCATAACACAACGTACTGCATGCAGTACTTTACACGCGGCAGAGCCGCGTTAGACTGCTTGCCCATGCTCAGTAAAGTTGGGGAGGAGCAGAGAGCGGCTGGGCACATGGCTAATTAATATTCACTGCACTCAGTGACGTGCAGTGTTTACTTCCTTGAGCGGCCGCTCTGTGCGGCGATTGGCCGGGCGGGACCACATGATGCCGCATGCGTCCAAGAGTGCGCATCACGGCATCACGGACGCCAGAGTGAGCTGCACAACGCGGCTCACTCTGACGTCCAAAGCAGGGAGCACCAGGCGTTGCGTTAGGGGCATGTTATGCGACTTTAACGTCCCCTAAAACGCAACGTCCTGGTGTGAAACCAGCCTTAAGGCATACACTTAAAATCTGGCAAGCAGCATGTATGTTACTATGCAAAGAGCAGAATAGATACCAGCAGTTGGTCTCCCACTGTGAGAGTATACAACAACCATCAGACAAATGAATCCAAAGCAATCAGTTAAGATTTGCTACTAGAACTAGACACATACATGGGAATCACTCAGACTGATCAAGAATGATTGTTTGGGTAACAACAACATATCTAGGCAGAATATTGATACATTCCTTTGCAAAACCGTACAATTTTAGCTTAGGACAACTAAAGTGAGAATATGAAGGCTGCCATATTTATTTCCTTTTAAACAATACCAGTTGCCTGGCAGTCCTGCTGATCTATTTGGCTGCAGTAGTGTCTGAATAACACCAGAAACAAGCATAGAGCTAATCTTGTCAGATCTGAAAATAATGTCAGAAACACCTGATCTGCTGCATGCTTGTTCAGGGTCTATGGCTTAAAGTATTAGGCCTGGAACCCACTGAAAACCGCAAACGCAAAACGCTACCGCTAGAGTTTTGTCTGAGCGCTTTGCAAGCGGATTCATGCGCGTTTGCGGTCGCGTTTTGCAACATTGTATTTTTTTGCTCAGCGGTTGTGTAGCGTTTTGCGTTTTTATCCTGATTGGTCCTGTGAATTATTTTTAATTTTGTTACAGTGTGCTGAACCGCAAAACGCTAGCAAAACCGCTCAGTTTAGGTTTTGCTGAGCGTTTCTGCTAGCGTTTCAATACTTTAGGCAAGCAGACAAAGATAGCAGGAAAGCTGGCACTGCTGCAAGTGTTCAATTTATTATAATTTTATGGGCTATTTTACTTCCCTTCATTTTTGCCCCCCTACCTTCCTTCCCCTCCTATTTCCTACAGCAGCACTATATTTAGCTATTATAGCACTGTGTGCTTTGTACTTAGGACTTTCCACCCAGACGGAGCACGATTTGGCCACACTGACACTTAGGGTTCTATGACACCTTTTCTATTCAGGATCCCCTGATCTTTTGTATCCCCTACCCCCCACTCCACCTTCCCTTCCTCCCCTTTTTTTCCTACTTTTTCCCCTCCTCACCCAAGGTGTGAGTCTGGCCGGGTCGGGCCCTGTTCACGTTTGGCCGCTGGGGTGAGTGTTTCCACTCACCCTATGCGACCTTATTGACTCGTGCGTCGCATGCATAATTATGCAGTACGCATGTATCTAATTGGCATGCGTACGTTGTAGGCGCCACGCGGATTTTCGTACGCATGTGACGTACGTTGACGCAACGCGTCAATGCGTACGCACACGTGACGCGGAAGTAGGGGCGGAGCTGCCACCGGAAGTGACGCTAGACGCTGGCTCTGAATAGTATTTAACCAGCAGCCATTGCCCAACAGTGTTGCAGCCTCCGTAGAAGCGCTGTTTAGCGCGAAACGGCCGTCAGGCATCCTGTGCCCAGCACCCACCATCCTCCACGCTTCTTCTCACCAGGGTATGTGTTTTTTCATGCTATACTTTTTGCAAGATGCTGCACGTTTGCACCTTATCTTTGCTACAATAAATTGAACACTTGCAGCAGTGCCAGCTTTCCTGCTATCTTTGTCTGCTTGCCATTTGATGTTATTGTTTGAGCATGCTGAAGAGGTTTAAAGAAGAGGTGTATGTGTAGTCCTCCTGTGCAAACTGCCTGTTGCCGCAGCTGATGTGTGCATGCCATTTTACTGTAGTGCCAACCATCTGCTTTTCTATGTTTCAATACTTTACATTGAAGCGCTAACGCTCCCAAAATGCTGCATGTCCTGCGTTTGCGTTTCTGGGAAACGCAAACGCTCCTGTGGAAGTTGCCCCATCCATTAACATCAGCTGAGCGTTTTGGCAAAACGCTAGCGTATCGCAGCGCTGCCAAAATGCTCAAAAAAACGCTCTTGTGGGTTCCAGCCCACATAGTTACCTTAGGGACTGAACTTTTTAAATATTTATGTCAAGAGGGTATAACACTGTTACTTTATAAACTGCGGGCTTGTAATTAGGGATGGATGCAAAACTGAAAAAAATGCACCTTTATTTCCAAATAAAATATTGTCGCCAAACATTGTGATAGGGACATAATTTAAATGGTTTTATAACCGGGACAAATGGGTTTATACATTTCATGGGTTTTAATTACAGTAGCATGCTTTATTTAAAAACTATAATGGCCGAAAACTGAAAAATAATAATTTTTTCCCACATTTTTTCCTATTTCCCCATTAAAACACATTTAGAATAAAATAATTCTTGGCATAATGTCCCACCTAAAGAAAGCCTAATTGGTGGCGAAAAAAACAAGATATAGTTCATTTCATTGGGATAAGTAATAATAAAGTTATAGACGAATTAATGGAAGGAGCGCTGAAAGGTAAAAATTGCTCTGGTGGTCAGGGGGTAAAACCCCTCAGTGGTGAAGTGGCTAATCTTTATGAATTGATTTATGGTGACATTTGTTAACATAATCACCGCACATGGCGGTAATTTATCGCTCTGCTCAGGAATGTCAGGTTTTCATGCGGAAACAGCCTTTATGAATAAACACTTTGCTAAGAGTTTGGTAAAGTCAGCTGTTTTCAGCATTTCCGCATGCGGGAATGCTTTATGAATGATAGCCTATGTGTTGCATCACATGCTAAGGCTACTTACACACCAAGACGTTGCGTTTTAGGGGACGTTATGGTCGCATAACGTGCCCCTAACGCAACGTATGGTGGTGTGGAAGTTGGACGTCAGATTGAGCCGCGTTATGTAGCTCTCAAAGCAGCTGCTCCAGGTTAGTCATAGGAAGTCTGGATCTTTTTAAGGATTCGGATCATTTGAATCGGATCATTCAAAAGATCTGAATCTTTGAACCGAATCATTTGAATCATTTTACTAGGGAAGCAGACTGGGTGAAATGATTAGCAGGACAGGACTTTCCCTGCACTGTACATTCTGTATGTTCCTGTTTCTTCCAGACAGACATCCACTGTAAACCGAATCTTTCATTGTGATGATCCGGATGATTCGACTCATAAAAAAGATCCGGATCAAATGAACGATTTGTTCATGATCTGGACAACACTACAGTCCCAGTTTCTGCAGTGCAGTGAATATTAATTAGCCATGTGGCTGGCCGCGGAGGAGGAGGGGAGACCTCCTCCTCCAACATTACTAAGCATGTGCAAACAGTCTAACGTGGCTTAGCCCATTATAATGTACAGCATGCAGCACTTTGTTTTTAACGTGCTGCGTTACTATGTAACGCAACGTGTTACTGTGAACAGCAACATTGATTTTACACTGCTGTGAGTTAGGGGGCGTTACTGGCTGCTGTAACGTGGGACTTTAACGTCCCACTGTGAAACCAGCCTAAATGCACATTGTAACTTTCCAGCTCTGTTGTGACTCAGAGTATGCAGTACAGTGCCGAGGGAGAAACTAACCTGAATTGAGCCTAAACATTCCCTTGTGTGGCGTTGGACAATATAACCACATAGCAAATGCGATGCAACTATTTTGCAATGGTAGGTTCACATCAGTAAGTTAGCAAAGCAGTGTGGCATAGTCCATCGTAATAATGCGAGAAATCGGGTTTACAGTTGTGGTGAAGCACACTTTTCCGTGAGTTAGGATAACATGATCAGTCACAATGCAGCTAGGGGACAGTGAGTTCACATGTGGAATTATTGTGCAATGCAACACATAGGTCCATATGATATTAACTTTTCTCCAGAGATTTCTCCAAGGAGGTATTTTTCAAACCTTACGCATAAAATACCGTTAGGCTGATTTCACAGTGTAAACCAGCGTTGGTGATGTCCAACGCACCGCATCGCCCCATCAAAAAAAGTCCTTTAGAGAACACTGCACTATTGCGCAATGTTCCCTGTCTGGTGACCGGCCAAGCAGGAAGTGATGCGCTCTTGCCATCACTTCCTGCTTTGGGTATGTGGAAGCGTAGTTAAAATACACTTCCGCGCATGCATGGCGCAAAATCGCGTAGGTAACTCGAAGCACAAGCCGGGCGGTAACATAGTTCTGGACCTGCATCGGGGATGTCGGGAAAAACGTCACTTCTGTTGCGTCGCGCCGTACCACGGACGTATGACTGTCTCCATAGACTTTCATTGCCCGGCAGTCAGGTGCATACCGCCCCTGTGAAAGGGCCCTTAAGGCTGGTTTCACACCAGGACGTTGCGTTTTAGGGGACGCTATGGTCGCATAACGTGCCCCTAACGCAACGCCTGGTGTTCCCTGCTTTGGACATCAGAGTGAGCCGCGTTGCGCAGCTCACTCTGGCGTCCGTGATGCGCACTCTTGGACGCATGCGGCATCACGTGGTCCCACCGGCCAATCGCCGCACAGAGCGGCCGCTCCAGGTAGTAAACACTGCACGTCACTGAGTGCAGTGAATATTAATTAGCCATGTGCCTGGCCGCTCTCCGCTCCTCCCCAACATTACTGAGCATGTGTAAACAGTCTAACGCGGCTCTGCTGCTTACAAAGTACTGCATGCAGTACGTTATATTATGGCGCAGCGTTACACTGTAACGCAACGTGGGCACTGTGAACAGCCCATTGATTTTTCATTGCTGTGCGGTGGGGTGCGTTACAGGCTGCTCTAACGTGCGCCTGTAACGTCCCACTGTGAAACCAGACTAAAAGAAAACCTAGGTGAAAATACACTGATTTAAAAAAAAAAATATTGATTCTAGCCTCCTACACCTAAAATGACTATTAGAATCCTGTAGATTTGTTTTTTTTTCCTGTGTTCAGCCATGAAAAGAATTTTTAACATTGTATTGTCTCATATTCCTAGAAGCTAAATATATGAACTAATGACCTTTTTTTTTTATATATTTCTTGCACTCAGAAGCCATTTTCTGTCAGGAAAGAGTTGAAAGGCTATAATTCCTTATCAATGACGGTATGGTCCAATATAGTCCCAAAATGAGAAAAACTGTCACTTGCATGCCTAAATGTTACCTTTTTTCATACAGAAAAAGAAAAACAAAGGAACACAGTCCAGTTATTTGTATGCTCAGCAAAGTACATACACGTCCATCTCATGTCACCTCGAGTATCCTTGAAAGCTCCCACTAAGCAAGATATTGCTAAAAATAAGTTGTTTACCTAGTTTTTAGTGTTTTTTTTCCAGAAATTTCTAAAGGTGGCCACTAACGGTTCAATTCCTAGTGGCATCACACCCATAGCATTACATTAGCAAGAGCGTTTGAAATCACAAAGCGCTCAGAAGAGCGCTCCTAGTGGGTTCCAGGCTTTACTGTGCAACGCATCACACATAGTGTGGATGCACTCTTGGGGTAATTTCATTCAAGTTGCATTCACAGTGGGGACATTGCGTTTTAATGCAACGTTAAAGTCGCAATGTGTCTGTGTTTAGAGGTAACACACTGCAAGCAGTGAGTTACCACAACGCAACATTTTTCAACGCGACATTAACGTTGCACTGTGAACAGCCCATAGGATTAGCACTGCAGTGCGGTGTGCTGTTATATGACAATTTTTTGCGATTTTTAAAATCGCTTTTTTTTCACTTCTTGAAGTCAGTCAAGAATTGAACTCTTTTACCCGGCAATGAATAAATACAATGTATTTATTCATGAAAACGCTTGGAAAATTGCTATACAAAGCATTTTTTCAAGCGCTTTGCGATTTCTCTATACCTTTGATTATAGGCAAATTGCCAGGAAAATGGTATAGGCAGCGCTTTGGTGAGCGGATCGCAATTAAACTACTCATATGTGAACACTCTCATAGGGAATCATTCCACTAGCGCTTTTAGCGAGATTTCTGAAACTGCCATCACTTAAAAAAGAACAGCAAATGCTCTAGGTATGAACAAGCCCTTAAAGAGTAAAGGCTCATACACACATCAGACTATGGTCTTTGGAAAATGAAAGATCACAGACCAATCTTACCACCCTTCATGTAGTATGAGAGCCATACTCTACACAGTCTTTTCTATTGAGCTGAACTCCCCATCAGACAGAAATCTTTGCAAGATGCTGCACAAACAGATGCTGTACAGACACAAAAGATCAGTATCTGCAAAAGATCTGTTCCTGCCAAAAATCCATTCCTGCAAATTGCAATGATAGTCTATGAGATCTGCAGATCATCATACACACGATTTAACTGACATTCATCTGCAGATCAAGCAATCATCCGCAGATCTGAAAATCCAACCTGGTGGATCTGATCTGCAGATGAATGTCAGTTAAATCATGTGTGTGGCCTAGAACCCACTGAAAACCGCAAACGCAAAACGCAACCGCTAGCGTTTTGTCTGAGCGGTTTGCAAGCGGATTCATGCGCGTTTTTGGTCGTGTTTTGCAACATTGTATTTTTTCCCCCAGCGGGTGCCTAGCGTTTTGCGTTTTTATCCTGATTGGTCCTGTGAATTATTTTTCATTTTGTTACAGTGTGCTGAACCGCAAAACGCTAGCAAAACCGCTCAGTTTAGGTTTTGCTGAGCGTTTCCGCTAGCGGTTCAATACTTTACATTGAAGCGCTAACGCTCCCAAAATGCTGCATGTCCTGCGTTTGCGTTTCTGAGAAACGCAAACGCTCCTGTGGAAGTTGCCCCATCCATTAACATTAGCCCAGCGTTTTGGCAAACTGCTAGCATATCGCAGTGCTGCCAAAACGCTGCCATAAGCGCTCCTGTGGGTTCCAGCCCTAAATGATGATCTGCAGATCTCATAGACTATCATTGCAATTTGCAGGGATGGATTCTTGGCAGGAACAGATCTTTTGCAGATACTGATCTTTTGTGTCTGTACAGATCCGTGTGTGCAGCATCTTGCAAAGATTTTTTTTCTGATGTGGAGTTCAGCTCCATAGAATATACTGTGTAGAGTATGGCTCTCATACTACATGAAGGGTGGTAAGATTGGTCTGTGATCTTTCATTTTCCAAAGACTATGGTCTGATGTGTGTATGTGGCCTAACTGTTAGCCCCCAAATTGAAATTTAAATCTCTATTGCAATGTTTTATTTAGTATTTAAGTGAGCCAAAAAGCCAATGCAGACCTTAAAAATCAATCTAATTTTTTACTATGTAATATTTTCCCCCAGCTCCGGACGCAAAGCCGCATATCAGATACTGCTTAGCATGCAGAGCATGCCTATGTCTGGCCGACCCCCCTCTCCCCCCCAGGACCAGGTGCCAATATATTCTCCCCACCAAACAGCTGACCGCTCTGACACGGAGAGAGAGCGGGAGCACTTCCAGCGCCGCCACCGCAGAGCAGCCGCCGCCGTGCATCTCTCTCACATGTGAGAGAATCACATGTGACTCGGCTGCGGCTTCTCTGCGGTGGCGGCGCTGGAAGTGCTCCCGCTCTCTCTCCGTGTCAGTGCGGTCAGCTGTTTGGTGGGGAGAATATATTGGCACCTGGTCCTGGGGGGGAGATGGGGGTCGGCCAGACATAGGCATGCTCTGCATGCTAAGCAGTATCTGATATGCGGGTTTGCGTCCGGAGCTGGGGGAAAAGATTACATAGTAAAAAAATTAGATTGATTTTTAAGTTCTGCATTGGATTTTTGGCTCACTTAAATACTAAATAAAACATTGCAATAGAGATTTAAATTTCAATTTGGGGGCTAACAGTTACTCTTTAATAATGGGTCAAAAATATGTATCCCCTGCTTGAGAAATAAGTTTTGTACTTCGTACCTATTTTTACAAAGGGGGATGGGGGGGAGGCAACACTCAGGGCTGGTGCACACCAGAGGAGCTTTTCTGAGCGCTTTGTGATTTTGAAAGCTCCTGCTAGTGTTATCCTATGTGTGTGTGCACACTGGAGCGATGTGATGGTGTAAAGATCCCTCATAGCATTGCATTAGCAAGAGCTTTTAAAATCTCTAGCATTTAAAAAGCTCTTGTGGTGTGCACCAGTCCTAATCACTTTTAGGTTTTTTTGTAATTGGAAATTCCGATTTGCAATTTTTCACTGGATGCCAGCAACACAAGAAAAACGCAGTATGCAGAATTTTTTTTAAATTGTATCAAAAATAGGAATATAAATTGCATGTAGTGGAAAAAGAGTCCTTAAAGAAAACCTGTACTGAGAAAAACGGCCCCTGGGGGGTACTGGCGTCAGGAGGGGGAAGCCTCCGGATCCTATCAAGGCTTCCCCATCCTCCTGCATCCCACGGGGGCCCGCTGTGCCCCTCCGAACATTGGCGATGTAAATATTTACCTTCCCGGCTCCAGCAAAGGCACAGTAGCGGCGCTGTGCTCCGAAGTAGGCGGAAATACCCGACCTCAGTCGGGTCCGTTCTACTGCGCAGGCGCAAGTCTACGGCGCCTGCGCAGTAGAACAGACCCAACTGAGATCGGGTATTTCTGTCTACTTCAGAGCCGAAAGCCAAAACAGCGCCCTCGCTGGAGCCGGGAAAGGTAAATATTGAACAGGCTGATGGATTTGTCAGGCCGGCTTTGAAGGGCTGCAGCGAGACTCCTGTGGGACAGAGGAGGACGGGGGAAGCCTCATTAGGAGGTGAGTACCCCCCAGGGGAAGTTTTCCTAGTTACAGAGTCTCTTTAAAAATATTAAACTTAACAAATGACACTTTCCAAACAAAGTAGAAAATTCTAGTGCTGAGGTCTTGTTCACATTGCGTTCCGTTCGCATGTCCATCCACGTTGGCCTGTTTTTGAGGCGTCTTTTTTTCCGCTTGGGTGGGCGATTTGTTTTTGTGCTTAGCGGTTTTCTAAGCATTTTTTACGAGCAGTTGATCCGGAAAAGAATAAATACAATGTATTTATTCTTAAAAACGGAAACGCAATCGCTGCAAAAAGCGATTTTGTGAGCGTTTTGCGTTTCTCCTATACTTTCCATTGAGGCGGAATCGCCTAAAAAATGGAACAGGCACCGCTTTCCTAGCTGCACCGCAAACAACCCACGCTAATATGAACCTTCTCATAGACATTCATTGGCCACGCAGTTTTAAAAACTGCAGGTGGCCGAAAAAAAGGCAAAAACGCCTGCAGTTTGAACAAACGCCTCAAAAACAGCCCAACGCTGATGGACACGCGAATGGAACGCAATGTGAACAAGGCCTTAGGACACAATCTAGCCAGGCATAAAGTATCAGAGCTGCCAGATGACTCCAATCCATCATGGAAAGATGAGCATAAAACACAGTTCCTCAACACTGGATTTCCCGCACGCTGGACTAGTAACCTGTAGTAACCCAGTGCTCAACACATGGATAAGTGACCACATCTGTAATTAGGCACACAGTCAGTTCTTGGTTTCCAAAAATGGGTTCACACTTTTAATCAATAACATAAAATACATATGTAGAATATTTCAGACAGCACTTCTACATCAAAGTGTGACTTTGTATTTCTACACCATTCAACTAACCGATTGTAGACAGTAGTCTAATATTGCCTGTGGGGCATTAAATAGGCTCTCCCCACCTGCTTCGATTTCCTTATTGTATATATTTTTTTAATGTTGAGATGCGACAATGCGCATGCATGTTGCTATGCAATGACGCATGCGCACCAAACAGGCAGGTCACATTAACGTACCCACCTGACACGGACTGTCCAACCAGATACTCCCAACACTAGACAATGGGAGTAGTGCAATGAGACGATGCGCCTACAGGTTGCCACTTGCCACCAGTTGGCTTACACTGATGCGCCCACGTGATTCAAGCTGACCAATCAGTGACTCCCAGTACTAGGCTATGGAAGTAGAGGACGAGTGGAAGCATTATTTACGTTACTGTATATTACCCACTATTAGCCTGTTCTCCTTATCCCCTGACAAAAAGGCGGAAGGCCAAAACTGGTCAGGAAGGAGATATGCAATCAAGCTTACTATTGTGATGCAGCACAGAGTACTTTATTGATGGCTACTGTGTTAAACATTTGATGCGACTTTCTGCAACAGGGTCCAGTGTGCATGGACCCTCAACATGACTTTAACATAATCCTGTGTATTTTATGTTATTGATTAAAAGTGTGAACCACTTTTTGGAAACCGATACCTGACTGTGTGCCTAACTATGGTGGTGGCCACTTGTATCCATGTGTTGAGCACTGGGTTAATGCAGGTTACTGGTCTAGAGTGATGAAAACCCAGCGCTGAGGAACTCTGTTTTATATGTCCCAAACAAAAGTATTACTTCATGTTCTCTGTCATATTTCAATCCTTACAATCTTCCCAATTGTTGCAATTTTTGTGGTCTTTTTTTTAATTTGCTCAGACATCGCCTTGTGCTAGCACCTGCTGCAACAGTCAGTCTGTTGATCTGAGCTAATAGGAAGCCTTAACAAGAAATTCGTGTTTGTTTTCAGAGCTAGGACAGCAGTACCGTTAGAGGCCTACACAGGTCTAATTTTCAGACCCGCACCCGATCTGCAATCCACTTTCTGGTGAATCTGGTACCCGTACCCGACCCGCATTTTCCATTTTATTATAAAATATACATTGGTAGTCTCACTGGAAGGTTGTAAAGTAAGTGAAACCTATTTAGCGCTCTCGTCTTGCAGCGCTAGGTCCCCGGTTCGAATCCCCACCAGGTCAACATCTGCAAGGAGTTTGTATGTTCTCCCCATGTCTGCGTGGGTTTCCTCCAGGCACACCAGTTTCCCCCACACCCAAAAAACGTACAGATAAGTTACATGTCTTCCCTCTAAATTGTCCCTAGACTATGATACATGCACTACACGATACATACATAGACATATGACTATGGTAGGGACTAGATTGTGAGTTCCTCTGAGGGACAGTTAGTGACAAGACAATATACTCTATACAGCGCTGCATAATAGGTCAGCGCTATATAAATAAATAAATCAAAGTGTTTAAGATCTTTTTTTTTTTTTTTCTTTTTTTTAACTTTTGACTAAATTATCTCACGCTTGCTTGCTTTTACTACTCGCTACACGACCCGCAGGTTGCAACCCCACCCGCAACACGATTAGAATCAAAACAGTTTCCTAAACTCGGCCCGCAGTTCAGGGAACCCAACCCAATGCAGGCCTCTAAGTACCATTATCTAGTTATGGCAGTCTTCTAAGAGCAAAACTCTGGTATGAAAAAGTCATCATGCTTTGCCACAATAATGTACTAGAACAAAAACTACTAAGACCCATGTTTTCTATTTCATCCATTGTATTGAATGTAATTACAGCAAAAGTAGACCAGCATAGCATATTATTCCTTTTCACACACAACAGTCTGAGGGCAGGAACCCACTAGAGCGATTTTCTGAGCGTTTAGGGAGCGATTTAAACCACTATCGATTTCCCTAAACGCTCAGCTAATGTTAATGGTTGGGCCAAATTCCACTGGAGCAATTGCAATTATTAAATCACAAAACACAGGACATTCAGAATTTTTAGCGTTTAGCATTATCGTTTCTGCAATACAAAGTATATAAACACTGGCCTAATCACTCATCAAAACCTACACAGATCGATTTTGCTAGGGTTTTGAAATTACTCCACACTGTAAAAAAAAAATAATATTAATTGAAAGGACCAATCAGAATTAAAACCGCTAATCGCTACACAATCGCTGGCAAAAACCTTACACTTTTTAAAAATTGCTACCAAAAACGCTCATGAAATCGCTTACAAAATGCTAGCGATTGCGATTAGCGATAGCGTTTTGTTGTGGTTTCCAGGCCTAAGGCCCCTTTTTAAATGCACATTAGAGCATAATGGAATGAAACAAACTTGCTAAAACGCCGCTATCCCGCGGCTTAACGGGGGTCCCTTCACCCCCAAATCCCCTCGGTGCAGCCGGGGAGCGCTTCCTGGTTGGGGCATCTCTAACCGCCGCAGCCCGGCCCCACACGCGTCTGTCAGCGCGTATCTCCGCCTCTCCCCCGCCCCTCTCAGTCTTCCTTCACTGAGAGGGGCGGGGGAGAGGCAGCGATGCGCCGCTGATAGACGCAACTGGAGGCAGGGCTGCAGCCGTCTCCGAAGAAACATCTCTAAGGGTGCGATACATGTGAGGTCTGTGCTGCTCATTGGACCTGGGGGTGACTGTGCTCTAGCTCGGTAAGGTTAACTTTCCACATTATTAATTGTGTATTTTCCTATAGGTTATTGCTCTATATACCCAGTTGCTGTTTGCCGATACATTTTGGAGCAGCAGACAGCATCCTAGGATTATCACATTAGTGAATTGTTACTATTTGCTCATACTTATCGATGTTTGGCACTTTGTATGAACTTATATATTTGTGGATTTGCATATCTATATCTTTATACCCCCTTTGGCCAATTAGGCAGCACAATTGTTTTTAATTTTTTGGGATAAGTCCTTAACCCCCTTGGCGGTATGAAAAATACCGCCAGGGGGCAGCGCAGCAGTTTTTTTTTTATCTTTTTTTCTTTAAATCATGTAGCGAGCCCAGGGCTCGCTACATGATAGCCGCTGCTCAGCGGCATCCCCCCAGCCCCGCCGATCGCCTCCGGCGATAGGCGATCAGGAAATCTCGTTCAAAGAACGGGATTTCCTGGAGGGCTTCCCCCGTCGCCATGGCGACGGGGCGGGATGACGTCACCGACGTCATTGGGAGACCCGATCCACCCCTTGTCGCTGCCTGGCACTGATTGGCCAGGCAGCGCAGGGGTCTGGGGGGGGTGCCGCGCCGCACCGGATAGCGGCGATCGGGCGCGCGGCGGCGGCGATCGGGGTGCTGGCCAGCAAAAAAAAATTTATGAAAATCGGCCCAGCAGGGCCTGAGCGGCACCCTCCGGCGGCTTACCCCGTGTCACACACGGGGTTACCGCTAAGGAGGTTAAATAAAATCATATATTTTACATTTGTGTGCAGTTGTTATATTTAGACCAGGGGTCTCAAACTCAATTTACCTGGGGGCCGCAGGAGGCAAAGTCAGGATGAGGCTGGGCCGCATAAGGAATTTTACAATCGCGGCGCATCGCCGCCTCTGCCCGCCCCTCACACTTCCTTCACATAGAGGGGCGGGGAGAGGCGGCGATCCGTGCGGCGATTGACGTCAGGAGGGGCAGAGCTGAAGCTGAAAACTCTGCCCCTTCCAGGAAATGGCGGCGGATTGCCCCTGGGCGATTTGGGGGCTCTGCAGCCCTCGTTTAGCGGCGGGGATGCGGCGGATTACTTGGGAGCACTGAAGCAAACTATAAGGAAGCTTTTGCCGGCGAGGGCCACAAAATATTGTAGCGAGGGCCGCGAGTTTGAGACCCCTGATTTAGACTATGGACTACTTTCTTGTTGTTTAATAGTGTTTATTATTTGGTCCAGAGACATGGATTTTGTAGTGTTCTGTCTTTTTGTAGTACATCTTCGTTCATTATAGGTCTATGATCCTGGACGCTCCTGATACCTGATTCCTAATCCTTGTATCTTGCTCTCTGAACTGTTTACCTGTTGCTGAACCTTGCTAGTCCTGACTTTGCTTCTGCTCATTCCACTGTACCTCATTTATATCTGCCGCTGACTGACCCCGATACTCTGTCTTGACCGGTCTTTGCCTGCTCCGTGTGATACCGCGCTATTGTATACATTATCCTGTGTATATTTGCTTGTAAGTAGATAGATAGTTCGGGTTTGTTTGTATGTGTGCACACTGTTTTGTCTGGTTTGTAGGAGATTCACTGAATATATTGTGTTTGCATATGGGTTGCATCTTATTTGCAAGAAATGGTTTATGTTAAAAACACCTTTTGCACACTACAATTCCTGTCTCAGTGCAAACTTTGGTCATTCTGTGTAATACCTGTTTGTTCCGTAACATGGCTAAAAGAGCTTGGGGAGAACACTGATATTATCACAAACTTGATGTACCCATGATGAGCACAGCTCTGCTACTAGCCAGCTCTACAGTGCTTGTTTACATAGCATCACCAAAGGCCATACATGCACGAGTCCATATCCTTGTAGATGGGTGCAGTCGATGGTCACTGCGCCTGTATGGCCCTCGCCGCACGTGTCCTTAATCACGCTCCTGCTGCTATGAGCGTTCTATGCATGCTATGAGCGTTCTATGCATGCACAGGATGCTCCTGGTGCCGGGAGCGTGATTGAGGACACGCGCGGCCAGGGCCGCACAGGCGCAGTGCCCATCGACTGACCAGTCGGCAAGAACCAAACTAAGTGGCAGCAGGAGACTGGAGGATCGGGGAGTGAGGGCGTGTGCACAGGGCGTCTGCAGGGGGCTGGTAGAAGCCCCAGGTAAGTGAAACTTTTTTTTTCGACTCAGTTTAGGTGATCTTTAAAGTAGCCTTAAAGAGAACCCGAGGTGTGTTTAAAGAATGTTATCTGCATACAGAGGCTGGATCTGCCTATACAGCCCAGCCTCTGTTGCTATCCCAAACCCCCCTAAGGTCCCCCTGCACTCTGCAATCCCTCATAAATCACAGCCACGCTGCTGACAAACAGCTTGTCAGAGCTGGCTGTGTTTATCTCTATAGTGTCAGTCTGCTGCTCTCCCCGCCTCCTGCAGAACTCCAGTCCCCGCCTGCATCCCTTTCCTCCCTGCTGATTGGAGGGAAGGGACGGGGGCAGGGACCAGAGCTCTGCAGGAGGCGGGGGAGCAGCTGAGACTGACACTACAGATGTAAACACAGCCTCACAGCGTGGCTGTGATTTATGAGGGATTGCAGAGTGCAGGGGGACCTTAGGGGGGTTTGGGATAGCAACAGAGGCTGGGCTGTATAGGCAGATCCAGCCTCTGTATGCAGATAACATTCTTTAAACACACCTCGGGTTCTCTTTATCTGCATACAGAGGCTGGATCTGCCTATACAGCCCAGCCTCTGTTGCTATCCCAAACCCCCCTAAGGTCCCCCTGCACTCTGCAATCCCTCATAAATCACAGCCACGCTGTGAGGCTGTGTTTACATCTGTAGTGTCAGTCTCAGCTGCTCCCCCGCCTCCTGCAGAGCTCTGGTCCCTGCCCCCGTCCCTTCCCTCCAATCAGCAGGGAGGAAAGGGATGCAGGCGGGGACTGGAGTTCTGCAGGAGGCGGGGAGAGCAGCAGACTGACACTATAGAGATAAACACAGCCAGCTCTGACAAGCTGTTTGTCAGCAGCGTGGCTGTGATTTATGAGGGATTGCAGAGTGCAGGGGGACCTTAGGGGGGTTTGGGATAGCAACAGAGGCTGGGCTGTATAGGCAGATCCAGCCTCTGTATGCAGATAATATTCTTCAAACCCACCTCGGGTTCTCTTTAAAGGTCACCTAAACCGAATCGAGAAAAAAAAAAATAACACACGGATACATTGGACAATATATGGTAATCACATAGCAAATGCAACACATTTATATTGCTATGGTACATTCATATTGGCAGGTTAGCAAAGCAGTGTGGCATAGTCTGTCACAATATTCCAAGAAATCATGTTTGCGGCTGTGGTGAGGCATAATTTTTATGTACTGTATTTGTTGCATCATATGCTAAATGCACATTGTAACTTTTCAGATCTGTTGTGATCCTGTTTTTACAGGGTGTGCAATAGCCTGAAAACAGCGGCGTAACTAGAAATCACCGGGCCCCCCTGTAAAAATTTGGAATGCCCCCCCCCCCCGGGCCTATTTGGGGGGGGGGGCATGAGGGGAAAGCGTGGCCACACATGAGCGGGAAGGGGGGGGTTAGTCCCCCCCACCTCAAGCTCTCTCCTCAGTGCGATCCGCTCCTGCAGCAGCAAGCAGCGGGTTGGAACACATACCTCCACCCCCCGCAGAGGTCCGATCTCTAAGTGCCTCACGCTACTTTCTGTTTAAACAGTAAGTAGTGTCAGACACTTAGAGACCGGAACCTCAGGCGTGTGGATGGATGGATGTGTTTCTGCCCGCCGCCTCTAATTGATGCAGGAGGGGAGAGCCTGAGGTGGGTGGGGGGACTGTCTCCCCTCCCTGCTGATGTGTGGCCACGCTTTCCCCTCATGCTGCAACCCCTCCTGCCCCTCAAATAGGCCCTGAGAGGGCCCTAGCCCCCCCTCACTGGTTCAGGGGCTGCAGCTCCTTTTATTACGCCACTGCCTGAAAGGAACCTATGTTATTATTATTATTATTTAGTATTTATATAGCGCCGACATATTACGCAGCGCTGTACAGTGTATATATATACATCTTGTCACTAACTGTCCCTCAAAGGAGCTCACAATCGAATCCCTACCATTGCCATATGTCTATATTATGTAGTGTAAGTACTGTAGTCTAGGGCCAATTTTTTTTTTAGGGGGAGCCAATTAACTTATCCGTATGTTTTTTTTGGAATGTGGGAGGAAACCGGAGTACCCGGAGGAAACCCACGCAGACACGGAGAGAACATACAAACTCTTTGCAGATAGTGCCCTGGCTGGGATTCGAACCAGGGACCCAGCGCTGCAAGGCGAGAGAGCTAACCACTACGCCACCGTGCTGCCCATATTAGTAGATTATGAGGACCTAGCGGATTTGCAGGACGTGAACCTAATAGTTATGTAATCCAACGGAGCCAAGGCTGACAAAAAGCCAAAATGGAATAATATGGAATTCTATAGAGGGAAAGTTATTTTACACGTTGTTTCCAATTTAATTCTGTCTTCTGCAAATGTAATGTCATGTGACCGTTTTGGGAGCAGCTGGTATCCCCTCTTAGTAAGAAAGTCTAGATATTTACTTAAAATGGTAATTACTGGGTTTCCAATCAGATTTTTCTACAAGATGCAAAAACCCAATGTATTTGGAACAAAACTTTAGTCTATTGAACTAAACCACCAGGTAAGCCATGTATTCACGTGACATTAATAACGACCGCCTAACGCCGATAGGCGTCGGCAGGTCGAAGTGGTGTTACCATGGTGTCTCCGTGAACAGTCTGCGAGCCGCTAATCGCGGCTCGCAGGCTAAATGTAAACACGCGGGGAAGAAATCCCCGCAGCTTACATCATATGGTGCTGCTGTGCAGCAGCGCCGTAAAAGAGATCGGCGATCCCCGGCCTCTGATTGGCCGGGGATCGCCGGCATCTGATAGGCTGAAGCCTATCCTAGACGGCGCAGGACGGATATCCGTCCTGCACAGCCCATAGCTTGCGGGAGAAGCAGGTAAGGGCAGAGAAGGCGGAAATCGCTGCAGAGGGCGGCTTTGAGAACCCCCCAGCCAAGCAGAAATAGCTAGCAGCGATCAGACCCCCACAGCAGGACATCCCCCTAGTGGGGGAAAAAAAAGGGGGGGGGGGGAAGTCTGGTCGCCCTGGCTCAATCCTGATCGGGCTGGAGAGCCCACGCAGCACCAATCATAGGAAAACCCCTGGTCCTTAAGTGGTAAACATTACCCATAATGGATGAAGAATATTTTGAAAGGCGGGGCGTAACTAGAAATCACTGGCTCCCCCTGCAAAACTTTGGATGGGGCCCCTCCCCCCGCTTTCTACACAGGTAAACTGTGAACCAATGTTATTCAATTGGCTAGTGCACACTTCAACTTCTTTTCCGCACCTCAAGAATCTGAATTCCCACTCTGAAGTCATTATTGATGAAATCAAAATGTATCACTGCTTCACTGTTCAGAAACTCTTTATTGTATCAAATTTGCATGCTTAAAAACAATGTTGAATGTTATATTGTAAGTTGTATGACGTTTAATGTGATTCAATCCTTTGTACTTACAACATTTTATAAAAATAATTTACAAAAAAACAATGTTAAAAACAAGGCATGGTCGCATGACATCCATAAGTTTGTACACAGACTAATAATAAATAGGCAAGGCTCTACAGTTCCTATTATGAAGATTAATATACAACATAATAAAGATATGCCAAATGTCTAGGAATACTAATGGCATAAACAGTATATATAATAACTATAAAATGTGCAATCTCTCAAGACCAGATTGCAAAAACAGAAAAAAATAAAAATATTTTCAGTGAAGCATACAATAAAAATGCAGAGAAAATATACATAGATCTATGCAACATTGTTAATATTCATAGATATCATCAGGGCTGTGGAGTCGGAATCAGAGTTGTGGGGTCGGAGCAATTTTTGGGTACGTGGAGTCAGAGTCGGCCTCCAACTCCTAATGAATTTAAACTGTAATTAAAATAGAAAATATGATAAAATGTTTTATTTCTCAGACAATAGTCATCATAAATAATATACATACAGTAATAGCTGTGCTTAGTCCACAAAAATGAAATAAAACAAGCAAAAAATAGTTACTTGTGCTGCTTCAATAAAGCAGCCCCCGTATATCCGATATACATATATGATTGTGACTGTATATATGATGTGTACACGGGAATCTCTTATATATACTAAATAACAGCTATGCTGTAATAATAAAGCCTGATGTGCAGCTGTGTCACTAATAGAGATGGTCAATGAGATGGAAATAATTCTGCACTGATGCTGGTTTATGCAAATGTATGCACTCCCTTTGCTCATAAAATCAAATAATTTGATATGTTGATAAAATTTGGTTTGGTGACTACGAATTAAAGGGTACCTGAGAAGGATGAAAAGAAGTTTTATACATACAGGCTAATCAGTCTCTCGCTGTCCTCCTCCGCCACCCGGTAATTTCTGCAAAAGGAGGATCTACTAAATATTGATTTCCTTTCTTTTTTTGTGGTGCCCAAATTTATGCACCTGCCTAATTTCGTTTTAACAACGATTGCGCACTCTGTAAATGCAATAAACTTCATTTAACTTCTCAAATATCACTGTGTGTGTCTCCTATATGATATATTTAATTGACACTTTTTTATCGTAACAACCAACGATTTACACAGGAAAATCATGACGATTAACAAAGTTGCACAAACATTCGCATCCCACTGTAACTATAAGTAGGCCTTTGAAGTACTTTAACTAACCTTCTTAGCGGAAATCACGAGTTCAGCTCGGGGTAGGAAAAACATGCCAGGAGCGGTATCCCCGAGCTGAACTCAAGGTAGCGACCAGGAGGTCTATGCAGAGCAATGCCTGCAGCGGGTGTTTTGATTTACCACCCAGGGAATCCCGATGTTCGCCACCATTCTTCTAACTCTCCTCCGAGGTTCTGCTTCCCCCTGGTGAGATGGAGTCTGTCGTGGTGGCAACAGCCTGCAGTCTTACTATAGGGTTACAGCGCCACCCAGAGGACGGAGAGGAAAACTGCAGCGCTGGATCCCAGGGAGGTGAGTGAGTGACGTGCTGCTGCAGAACTCCTTAGCAGTATTGTTTTTTTTTCCAGGTCTTAGGATATAAAAGCATGCAAAACAATTGCACTGCTTTTAAGCCTTAAAATCCGGAAAGAACCACAATGCCAAGGGGATTAATGGTTGTTTCCATAACATACACATTAATAAAGCATTTTGTGTAGTTCTCCCATATTTTCTTATGAGTTTCTATGATTTTATAATTTTCTATGATTAACAAGCTCTAGGATGTAATTGAAATCCCTGTCCCACTAAAATTAGTACACATTCTAAAGAAATTTGAGAGCCACGAGGAAGGTAGAACCACCAAGGACTGCACTTCCTACATACCAGAAGGTAAATCACCCAAACAAATACACTAATTTGCTTTAGAGCGAAAGACCTTTTCTCATACATTTTCCTCTTTGCATTGTTTCATCTTCTATAAATACTATATACAAAAATAACATACCAAGAAATATATTGATAATGACCTTAAAAGCGGATCCGAGATGAAAAACTAACTATAACAAGTAACTTGTCTCTATATCTCCTCTAAAGTTTAGATAGTTTACACAGCATATCTAGCTACAAACAGCTTCAAAAGTTTATGATTATTTATTACTGTGATACAATGAGGGCAGCCATGTTCTGTTTGTCACATTGTCACAGGCTAAGGGCTGGAGATGCTATCAGCTTGCCTGCGTGTAAATTCAGTCCCTTCTCTGCCTCCCTCCTCCCCCTGCCTCTGAAATCAATGACTAGTAACCTCCGCCTCCTGCCCAGACTGAGCTCCCATAAGCCCTTGCTATAGTGCCAAGGCACCTAAAGAGCTGTGGGCGAGGCTTGTTTAGTTTATAGGGAATTAGAGTATTAAAATAAAACAAAAAAAAGTATTTGGCTTAAAGGGAAGAGCCGCACATGTTATAAAAAACAAACTGCACTTACCTGGGGCTTCTTCCAGCTCCTGGCAGTCGATCGGTGTCCTCGCTGCAGCTCCTCTCCCTCTCAGCGACCTCGCCAGGTCGGCTTCCGGGTTGGCTTCATATGCGCTCAGCGGCACGGATCACGTGACGTCATCTGGTCTCTAATGTGCAGCCGCAGTAGTCTGCGCCTGCGCAGTAGAGACCCGATGACGTCCCTGCACGTGACCCCCCCCCCCCGCCGTGGAGGGCACAGAAGCCGACCTGGCGAGGTCGGCTTCTTCACCGCTGGATGCTGGGAGGGAGAGGATCTGCGGCGAGGGCACCAATAGACTGCCAGGAGCTGGAAGAAGCCCCAGGTAAGTGCAGTTTGTTTTTTATAACATGCACGAACCTTCCCTTTAAGGAATGCCCTATAAACTATATGAAGAAAACAATTATCACACTCCCCACATTGCGATGCGCTGCTCCAGAACTGCTCTATCTTTTCGCCGGGTCCCCGCCGCTCAGTAGCCCCCCGAACGGCCCCCGACCGCACGGCCCGGGCTCTCCAGCCTGCACAAAGATGGCCGCCGGAGCTGGCCACGGCTGCGCAGTCCGCATAGCCGCGAGTGCGGCTGCGCAGCTCTAAGGCCAACCCCCAGATCCACGCTACAGGAAACAGCCGTTCGGGGGGCTACTGAGCGGCGGCTGTTTGTATAACATATGCATGTGTATAATACCTCAATAAATACTAGTGTGAAAAAAAACAATGACGGGCTACAGAAATGGAGCTGTAGGAAAAAGCGAGAGCCACAAGGAAGTATAACCACCACGGACTGCACTTCCTACATACCAGAAGAAGGTAAATTACCCAAAAAAGCATACACTAATCCTTTATACAAAAATAACATATCTAGAAACATACTTCACAAATGTGCCCATTGAAGACTAGGGTAGATTTACCTAAACCAGGCCAAGAAAAATGGAACTGGTGTGAAATGTGGAAAAGGGGAACAAAATCGAAGAACAACCGATCTGAGCACTTTACCAATATCACATTTCACAAATCTGCTCAAATAGTTTGAGCCTAACAAATATGCAGTTTTATCAGATGCAGACAGTTCAGTCTCTTGTCAGCAGTATAAGCAGTACATGGGCCACATATGGAAACATAAATTAGCAATGGGAAGAAGAAAGCCAAGTCGCCTTCCTTGCGCAGGCTTATCATACATGGGACAAACTATTGCAATTTTTCTTAACAAATATCACAAAAAGGAACTGAAATACACATCCCTGGCTTAGATGGCCAGTCTTCATATCTCAATGAAAGACTCAATGGCTTGATTCACAAAAGCGTGGTAACTGTTAGCACGCCAGTGAAAAGCTGCTTATCACGCACAAACTGCCTCTTCGCGCACTAATGCGCGTGTAAGTGTTTGCGCACATAAAGTTTAGTGTGCATAAAGTTTTGTGCGCGTAAAGTTTTATGCACACTACTTCGCGTGCAAAATCAGCTTCTAAGTGTGTTAAGTAGTGTGATAAGCATACATTGCACGCGAAGCAGCTGATTTTGCACGTGAAGTAGTGCGCGTTAAAATAGCATGCGAACAGTAACAGCTTTGCCGTGCAAACTACTTAGCACCCTAGTTTGCACGTGACAAGCTTTAAGCTGTGCTAACTATGTTAGCACCCTTTAGTGAATCAAGCCCAATGGGTCACAGTGCTGACTAAGTACATGTCTTTTTTTTATTAAAAACAAATGGTATTAGACAAAAACAACTCCAACATACATGTACAGATATACTGGAAACCAGCAATTTCAAAGCAATCTCTTAGGGCTCATTCACACAAGTAAATGCGATTGAAATGCATTAAAATGCAAAAACAAAAGCATTTGTCAGTGTGTTTCTGTGCATTTCAATGCATTTTACTGCATTGTCAAACCACTGAAGTGACAAAGAGGGAAAGGAAAGCAGCTGATTCAGGTGGTCTTATCTGCATGATCCATGCGCTGCAACACACAAAGCCTGCATTTCTATTGGCTGCCCACAGCACACAAAGCCTGCATTTCTATTGGCTGCCCACAGACTATTAATAGTGTGCGCTGCGCATGCATAGTGCATTTTAATGATGCCCCACACACTAAAATGCAAAAAACTGCAACGCACAAAGGGCTTGATTCATTAAGCTGCGCAGCTAAAGCAGCGAAGCTTAGTATGAGCAGCGTGAGTTAAAATCCTTAGTGCACGCTACAGGCTGTGTAACGTGCACTTGTAACTTATGCGCACTCCCTTTTATTTAGTGGCCGGTCCTTTACTCCCCCCCCCTGAGCCCTATTGCATCCTGTAGCTGTTTAGGATGTGATCTACGCACTTTGATTGGCCCAATAGTTTGCCTCAGCAGCGCTTAGTGAATTCAGCATACAGCATGCATGAGCCCTAAGCAATTAAAAGCACATAACAGAATGATTGCTGTCCATAGCCACGGCCGGCACAACAGCTTAAAGAAATCATCAGGGCAATTCTAAGGAAAATAAGTGCCATTTACCCAGGGCTTTGTCCAGCCCCAAGCTCCCAGCATGCCCCTCGCTGCAGCTCTGCCGGCAGCCGTTCGCCGCCGCTGCCTCCCAGTCCCCGGCGATGACGTCAGGCCGACCTGGAGGTCGGCCTGTACTGCGCCTGCGCGAACGGCGCTATCACTGCCACGTGGTTCGGAGCGTACTGTGCAGGCGCAGTAGTCCTTTAAAGAGAACTTGTAGCAAAAAAAAAAAAAAAAAAAAAAAAACTCTGAGGGATACTTACCTCGGGAGGGGGAAGCCTCAGGGTCCCTATGAGGCATTCCCGACCTCTGAAGCTTGGAGGAATCCAGCACTGGCTCCCCGAAACCTCCACTGACAAGCGGTGATATAGTTACCTCTCCGCGATCCTGCACAGGCGCATTAGCGGCTCTTCGTTAAGGCTAGGCGGAAATAGCCGCGCCAGATCGTATCTGCTCTACTGCGCAGACCCAAAGGACTCGTGCCTGCTGGGATACAATCGGGTTCAGCTATTTCCACCTTACCCAAACGAAGAGTCACTAGTGCACCTGCGTAGGATCGTGGTAGGTTAATATTTACCTCGCCGCACTGCAGGAAGGATGGGGGGGGGTCACTTGAACAGAGGGATGGAGGAGGACGGGGAAGCCTCGTTAGGATCCAGAGGCTTCGCCAACCCCCAACCCCCCCCCCCTCTTTTCTACAGGGGTGAAGGGAAACACAGAAAACCCCACCCTGTTTGTGTTTAGAGAGAACAGGCTGTTTAATCCTTCTGATCTGCTAGTAATAAATCACTGTAATTTGAGCTGACACCTCTTTCTGGTCTGTGCCTCTATGACAGGCTATATGTAAACGAGTTAACCCTATATGTGCTTCCATGAAACCATGAAGTAAAGGTTACTGGTAGTAATCTCAATGTAAAGCAAGCACCCACGGAATGGAATTGCGATGTGCTATGACTTGCAGCGTCCTTGCACCAATGGACACACTCCCAAACTTCTTTTCCAATTAAGTCAGCACCATCAGTAAATATAGCTCTTTATTGGTTTAAAACAGCAGCATGACAGTCAACCTGTTCAGCTATCTGAACAGGATGACTGTCTTGCTGCTGTTTTAAACCAATAAAGAGCTATATTTACTGATGGTGCTGACTTGATTGGAAAAGAAGTAAAGGTTACTGGTTACATATCTCCACAGAAATGCTGCTGTTTAAAGAAATGTTTTTCTGTAAATGTTATTATGCTGTTGCTTATCTTTTAGGCTGATTTCACAGTGGGACGTTAAAGTCCCACGTTACAGCAGCGCAGCCTAACAGCACTGTAAAATCAATGTGCTGTTCACAGTGCACACGTTAGGTTACATTGTACTGCAGCACATTTAAACAAAGTGCTGCATGCTGTACGTTATACTGGGCTAAGCAGCGTTAGACTGCTTGCACATGCTCAGTAATGTTGGAGGAGGCGGTCTCCCCTCCTCCTCCGCTGCCAGCCACATGGCTAATTAATATTCACTGCACTGTGGTGACTCGTGGTGAGACTGTAGTGTTGTCCGGATCATGAACGAATCTTTGATCCGGATCTTTTTTGTGAGTCGAATCATCCGGATCATTAGAATGAAAGATTCGGTTCACAGTGGATGTCTGTCTGGAAGAAACAGGAACATACAGAATATACAGTGCAGGGAAAGTCCTGTCCTGCTAGTCATTTCACCCAGTCTGCTTCCCTAGTAAAATGATTCAAATGATTTAGTTCAAAGATCCGGATCTTTTCAATGATCCGATTCTTTAAAAAGATCCGGACTTCCTATCACTAACCTGGAGCGGCTGCTTTCAGAGCTGCATAACGCAGCTCAATCTGACGTCCAACTTCAACACCACCATGCGTAGCGTTAGGGGCACGTTATGCGACCTTAACGTCCCCTAAAACGCAACGTCTTGGTGTGAAAGTAGCTTTAAAGCAGAGAGGAAGTCCTGGGTTTAGGTCTGATTTAAACTTCAAGACAATATATTAGATTGAGTAGCATGAATGAATTCTCTAGCCAGAGATAGTAATCCTTGTATAAATTCACCCACACTTTCACATCACTCACATCCTTGCCAGCATCAATATGTAGCAGCAATTGTCAGCTTGTTCCTCCATAGGATGTATGCTTAATGAACAGTCAATCATCCAGGACTCTGTGCATTACCATCTACAAATTATCTGAGCGTTTAGCAAGTCAGTAGCAATAAACTGGGTGAGCTCACCCCATCAGTTGATTCCCTTAGCTCACATGTCCTCCGGTGTCTCCAGGATCATTTTCACATAACCGTGGCATTGCCATATAGGTATTGCATGTGAACAGCTGATCCTGCCCGAAAGCGGACACAGTATTCCGGACACCAGGACCGCCCACACGAGATGCTGGTGATGGATGGTAGCTGGCAGAGCGGCTTGCCTGGACCCCTTGACTTACCATCACTGGTCATAAAATTCATTCATGATACTCAATCTAATATATTAGCTTGCAGTTTAAGCTGTTTTGACAGCTGCGGGCGCAGGTTAAAGCTGGATACATGCATGATATGCAAGAAATGCCCTCTGAAGCAATAATTCATGTACAGTGTTATCCCCAGAAATTATCTCCAGCCGGGAAGCATGAAAAAGTAGCCGGGTGGAGTGCGAGAGGGGGAATGCAGGGCCAGTGCAAGTCTGCTTACAGCATAGGAGGGTGGTGAGGAGGCAAGCAGATGACACCCAGGTGCTCACCAAAATTAGCCGGGTGGAGCACCCAGCTAAAACAGCCTGGGAAGAACACTGATAACAGTGTGACAGTGAACCTCATACAGGCATACACTTAAAATCTGGCAAGCAGCATGTATGTACTATGCAAAGAGCAGAATAGATACCAGCAGTTGGCCTCCCACTGTGAGAGTATACAACAATCATTAGACAAATGAATCCAAAGCAAACGATGAGTTAAGATTTGCTACAGAGAACTAGACACATACATGGGAATCACTCAGACTGATCAAGAATGATTGTTTGGGTAACAACAGATCTAGGCAGAATATTGATACATTCCTTTGCAAAACAGTACAATTTTAGCTTAAAGGACAACTAAAGTGAGAAGAATATGAAGGCTGCCAGATGTATTTCCTTTTAAACACTACCAGTTGCCTGGCAGTCCTGTTGATCTATTTGGCTGCAGTAGTGTCTGACTAACACCAGAAACAAGCATGCAGCTAGTGCATTGTGTGTACCTAGCACCAGGGAGAGATTGTTTCAGATTAACGTGCTCAGGTCCCTTTTTAACCACTTCCCGACCGCCGTATATACAATTGGCGGCCGGGAAGTGGACCCCGCAAGGACCGCCGTATAGACAAATGGCGGCGGTCCTTTTACGGGCATGGGCGGTGCGAACGCGTCATTCGTGACGCTATCGGCCGGCGGGTTACTAGCACTCGGATCGCCGCATACAAAGTGTATAATACACTTTGTAATGTATACAAAGTGTATTATATAGGCTGCCTCCTGCCCTGGTGGTCCCAGTGTCCGAGGGACCACCAGGGCAGGCTGCAGCCACCCGTCTGCACCCAAGCACACTGATTCCCCCCCCTGCCCCCTGATCGCCCACAGCACCCCTCAGACCCCCCCCCCCCCCTGCCCACCCCCCAGACCCCTGTTTGCACCCAATCACCCCCCTAATCACCCATCAATCACTCCCTGTCACTATCTGTCAACGCTATTTTTTTAAGCCCTAAACTGCCCCCTGCTCCCTCCTGATCACCCCCCACCCCACCCCTCAGATTCTCCCCAGACCCCCCCCCCCGTGTACTGTATGCATCTATCCCCCTGATCACCTGTCAATCACCCATCAATCACCGCCTGTCACTGCCACCCATCAATCACCCCCTAACCTGCCCCTTGCGGGCAATCTGATCACCCACCCACACCAATAGATCGCCCGCAGATCCGACGTCAGATCACCTGCCAAGTGCAGTGTTTACATCTGTTCTCTACCCTAAACACCCACTAATTACCCATCAATCACCCCCTGTCACTGCTACTTATCAGATTAGACCCCTATCTGCCCCTAGGGCACTCAATCACCCGCCCACACCCTCAGAACGCCCTCAGACCCCAGCCCTGATCACCTGGCCAGTGCATTGCTTGCATCTATTCCCCCCTCTAATCACACCTTGAGACACCCATCAATCACCTCCTGTCACCCCCTAGCATACCTACCCATCAGATCAGGCCCTAATTTGCCCCGTGTGGGCTCCTGATCACTTGGCCAAACCCTCAGATCCCCCCCCCCTCAGACCCCCTTCCGATCACCTCCCCAGTGCATTGATTGCATCTATTTTCCCCTCTAACCACCCCCTGAGACACCCATCAATCACCTCCTGTCACCCCCCTAGCACTCCTATCCATCAGATCAGGCCCAATACAACCTGTCATCTAAAAGGCCACCCTGCTTATGACCGATTCCACAAAATTCGACCCCTTATAGACCACCTGTCATCAAAATTTGCAGATGCTTATACCCCTGAACAGCCATTTTGAGACATTTGGTTTCCAGACTACTCACGGTTTTGGGCCCGTAAAATGCCAGGGCGGTATAGGAACCCCACAAGTGACCCCATTTTAGAAAAAAGACACCCCAAGGTATTCTGTTAGGTGTATGAAAAGTTCATAGAAGATTTTATTTTTTGTCAAAAGTTAGCGCAAATTGATTTTTATTGTTTTTTTTCACAAAGTGTCATTTTTCACTAACTTGTGACAAAAAATAAAATCTTCTATGAACTCGCCATACACCTAACGGAATACCTTGGGGTGTCTTCTTTCTAAAATGGGGTCACTTGTGGGGTTCCTATACTGCCCTGGCATTTTAGGGGCCCTAAACCGTGAGGAGTAGTCTAGAAAACAAATGCCTCAAAATGACCTGTGAATAGGACGTTGGGCCCCTTAGCGCACCTAGGCTGCAAAAAAAGTGTCACACATGTGGTACCGCCGTACTCAGGAAAAGTAGTATATTGTGTTTTGGGGTGTATTTTTACACATACCCATGCTGGGTGGGAGAAATCTCTCTGTAAATGGACAATTGTGTGTAAAAAAAAAAAAATCAAACAATTGTCATTTATAGAGATATTTCTCCCACCCAGCATGGGTATGTGTAAAAATACACCCCAAAACACATTATACTACTTCTCTTGAGTACGGCGGTACCGCATGTGTGGCACTTTTTTTTACACCCCAAGTGCACTAAGGGGCCCAAAGTCCAATGAGTACCTTTAGGATTTCACAGGTCATTTTGCGACATTTGGTTTCAAGACTACTCCTCACGGTTTAGGGCCCCTAAAATGCCAGGGCAGTATAGGAACCCCACAAATGACCCCATTCTAGAAAGAAGACACCCAAAGGTATTCCGTTAGGAGTATGGTGAGTTCATAGAAGATTTTATTTTTTGGCACAAATTAGCGGAAAATGACACTTTGTGAAAAAAAAATAATTAAAATCAATTTCCGCTAACTTGCGACAAAAAATAAAATCTTCTATGAACTCGCCATACTCCTTACGGAATACCTTGGGGTGTCTTCTTTCTAGAATGGGGTCATTTGTGGGGTTCCTATACTGCCCTGGCATTTTAGGGGCCCTAAACCGTGAGGAGTAGTCTTGAAACCAAATGTCGCAAAATGACCCTTGAATTCTAAAGGTACTCATTGGACTTTGGGCCCCTTAGCGCAGTTAGGGTGCAAAAAAGTGCCACACATGTGGTATCGCCGTACTCGGGAGAAGTAGTATAATGTGTTTTGGGGTGTATTTTTACACATACCCATGCTGGGTGGGAGAAATCTCTCTGTAAATGGACAATTGTGTGTAAAAAAAAAAATCAAACAATTGTCATTTATAGAGATATTTCTCCCACCCAGCATGGGTATGTGTAAAAATACACCCCAAAACACATTATACTACTTCTCTTGAGTACGGCGGTACCGCATGTGTGGCACTTTTTTTTACACCCCAAGTGCACTAAGGGGCCCAAAGTCCAATGAGTACCTTTAGGATTTCACAGGTCATTTTGCGACATTTGGTTTCAAGACTACTCCTCACGGTTTAGGGCCCCTAAAATGCCAGGGCAGTATAGGAACCCCACAAATGACCCCATTCTAGAAAGAAGACACCCAAAGGTATTCCGTTAGGAGTATGGTGAGTTCATAGAAGATTTTTACTCGGGAGAAGTAGTATAATGTGTTTTGGGGTGTATTTTTACACATACCCATGATGAGTGGGAGAAATATCTCTGTAAATGGACAATTGTGTGTAAAAAAAAAAAAAAAAAAAAAATTGTCATTTACACCCCAAAACACATTATACTACTTCTCCTGAGTATGGCAATACCACATGTATGGCACTTTTTTGCAGCCTAACTGCGCTAAGGGGCCCAAAGTCCAATGAGCACCTTTAGGCTTTACAGGGGTGCTTACAATTTAGCACCCCCCAAAATGTCAGGACAGTAAACACACCCCACAAATGACCCCATTTTGGAAAGTAGACACGTCAAGGTATTCAGAGAGGAGCAGAGAGGAGCATAGTGAGTCTGTGGCAGATTTCATTTTTATTTGTCGCAAGTTAGAAGAAATGGAAACTTTTTTTTTTTGTCACAAAGTGTCATTTTCCGCTTACTTGTGACAAAAAATAATATCTTCTATGAACTAACTATGCCTCTAAGTGAATACTTTGGGATGTCTTCTTTCCAAAATGGGATAATTTGGGGGGTATTTATACTATCCTGGAATTCTAGCCCCTCATGAAACATGTCAGGTGGTCAGAAAAGTCAGAGATGCTAGAAAATGGGAAAATTCACTTTTTGCACCATAGTTTGTAAACGCTATAACTTTTACCCAAACCAATAAATATAGGCTGAATGAGTTTTTTTTTTTAATCAAAAACATGTTTGTCCACATTTTTCGCGCTGCATGTATGTATGCGCAGCAGCGCCGTATATATGTAAACACCGGGGAAGATCTTCCCCGTGTGTTTACATTTACCCTGCGAGCCGCCGATCGGCTTGCAGGGGGTTCACGGAGACACCCTCCGTGAACTGACATGGAATGGAATACACTTCAGGATTCAGGGGCGTACATATACGCACCGAGAATCCTGAAGTGGTTAAAGAAAAGCATTTCTTTGTTACAGCTAATACAAATCCTAATAAATCTGCAGTGTGTCTACTTTCTGCTTTCTTGGAAGCAGACATCAGGTTAACATCCAGTGCTTTCAAATGAGCTTATCTGTCTATCTAAAATGGTAGTGATGTGACACAGAAGAAGGAGATCAAATTACACAGGCTAAACTTTCTAAATTCAGGGTGTATTTCTCAGCTAAACTGAGGGCCCTTTTCCACTAGCGGTGTTTGCGATGCTGAATCGCAAAATCGCAAACCGCAAGTGATTTTTAAATCACTACGGTTTGCATATTAACATGGGAATCGCGGTAGGCAATTTCCACTACCGCGATTCGTTTTCTTATCAAACGCGATCGAGCCGCGGAGCGATATTTGCCGCGATTTTGCTATGCAGTATAGTGCATAGCAAAATCGTGACCGCAATCGCCGGAAGTTTCCTGCACTTTGCGATTCAGCAATCGCTAGCGTTTAGCGTGAACGCTAGCAATTGCTAGTGGAAAAGGGCCCTAAGTTCCCGCAGTGTGAAGGGGGAGGGGCAGCACTACAGACAAATACTAGCTGGGGCCTGGGGGAGACATACACAGCAGGAGACGAGTGCACAGGACGCTGCCTAAGCCTGTCACTGAACACGCTGTGCATGGCTGAGTCTCCTCTGCCCCCGAACAAAGTAAAGAAAATAAACATGCCAAGCTCTGAATAGGCATCACTTCTACTACTCTCCGAGCCTCCCCCAGCTGGATTAGACCAGCAGTTGCCGTTCACTCTGGCATGGTGATTACCCGCAGTCTGGGGGAGGAAGGGGAGAATTAATTAGCAGCTCCGCGGCTGTCCCGGACTGCTGGACCCACGTGGCTCTCATCTTTGTAACTCCTGGGAGCTGCTGCTACTAATTCCCAGGGATGTGTGGGTGTGATTGCTTAGCTGCCTCTCTCTTCATTGACAAGAGAGAGGCACAGCCATAACACAGATCCTACTTCTCGTTGGAGGGCGGGGGGGAGAAATCGGAGCAGGAGTCCCTCCCCTGACAACCAGTCCAGCTAATCCCTGCCTCACCAGAAAGCTCGAGGTGACAGGCAGAGGAGCGCTCCTGCATGGTACAGCCTCCGCTTTCGCTATGAGAGCTGGAGCTGATTGAAAGCAGGAAACGGAGCGCTCCTCTGTGCAAAATTAGGTTTTACACTGCAGGATTTTAGAAGCAGGCAAGCACATGACAACAGGCGGGAGGGGGTTTCAAATCAGCCGGGCGGCCCACCCACCTAATTGGCCCTGGGGAGGACACTGCCTAAGTAGTGGGAGGCATCTGGATGCTCCAGAGACTTCCCAGAGCCCACCGCCGCTGCCCGGGAGACTCTTCACCTCCATGGCCACCCTCCCATTACTGCAGATGCAGGTGAAAGTGTGGTGTACGCATGCCCAGCAGCATGAAGTTGCTCGTACACAAAGGCTATCATTCATAAAGCATTTCCGCATGCGGAAATGCTTAATACCGCTGACTTTACCGAACACTCAGCAAAATCCCCATTCATAAAGCCTCTTTCCGCATGAAAAGCTGACATTCCCGTGCAGAGCGATACATTTCCGCCTTGTGTGGAGTTTTTCTAGATTTATCTAGAAAAAGTAACAAACACGTCTATTCCTAAAGATTAGAGCAAGCGGAATGCGGAAGGAAAATACTGCTTGCTCGAGAGTAGCGATAGGCGGGTGGATTACTTGTGGATGAATGGGTCGGACCTCCCAAGCAGCATCAGACAGAGGAGTGCACGGAGGGAATGGGGCAGCTTTTATGTTTCCGCATGTCTTCCGCCACGCTACCGCCAGCTTCCTCCAGAAAACCTCCGCACTTGTATCGCAACAGGCAACTTTTTTATGAATGACCACCCAGAAGTCTTAAGTACCGCTTGCGGAGAAGAACGGTGTTTTCCCGCACTACCGACTGGTCCTTTATGAATGATAGCCAAAGGGTAAAGCTGTACACAAGCGGTTTTGAGCTATTGGTCAGAACAATCACTCCCATACACCAACAGGAGCACGGCCATGAAAGCATATTCCACAAGCCCTTGTTGAATATTCTAAGAGGGACCTTGCAATTTTGCGTTAGGCCACAAGATGAACAATGGGAATGCACGGGGACTACCTCTACTGAGGTAAGCATCTAGTCTACTTTTATTTTTTTTTCCTTGTTTAAGGTACGCCTTAAGATCAGTGTGGGGAATTCCTAGCTGGCTGCAAATAGCCATGGATAGATCATTTCAATAACAATAAATCATAAAAGGGTGTGCAATAGTGATATATTCTTACTGCAAGTCATGAAATAAAGTATATTTGCACATGTCAGACTGGTGCTTGCATAGCATCTCCCACAGTTGCAACTGCTGCTTTTGAGCTCACTGAACCTAAAAAGGCAAGTTTCACACTGGGCTGCTGTGTTGCACATCCTGTAAAAGCTGGATTGCAATGCTACAGAGGGGAAAGGTCGCAATACATTATGTGAATGATGTGACGCATATAGTGAAGTATACGGTACATAAAAGTATGCTTCACTGCAACTTCCCAAAAAAAAAAAATAGCAATTGTATATTTTACCTCTAAAAAAGTTTCTTTCCTCCAAACGTACATCAGATTTAGATTCTCAACACTCTCTGGACAGCTGATGCGTTTCTCAGGAAATCAGTAGGGGAACAGATTAGTTTGTATTACAGCTTCAAACTATCTTCATAGGACAGATCTGAGGTAATTAAAAAACAAAAATCTACTTACCTGGGGCTTCCTTCAGCCCCTGGCAGCTGTCCTGTGCTCTGGTTGCAGCTCTGCTCCCAGCCGGTTGCACCCTCCGGTGCAGATGCCGATGGGCGGGAGCACTGACATCATCTGAAGTGTTCTGCGCAGGTGCAGAACTACTGCGCCTGTGCAGTACACTCCTGACCATGTCAGCGCTACCCCGAGCATCTCTCATGCAGTCACAGTAGATGCCGACCTAGCGAGGTCGGCATTTGCATCAGGGGGACCCCGGGGCACCAGCTGGATGCAAAGCTGTGGCCAGAGCACAGGACGGCTGCCAGGGGCTGGAGGAAGCCCCCGGGTAAGTAGATTTCTGTTTTATAATTACCTTGGACCTTCCCTTTAGACATAACAGAATGCCACAATTCTGTAAAAGCTGCTTTTCTATGTCAACAAAAAGGAGGGGGGGGGGGAGGTGGAGTGTGAGTTCACTTCAACTCACGCCACAATACACTGTTTTACAGAGTATCTCATTAAGTCATACTGAACCAGAACGGATAGTATTTTGTAAGGGACTAGAGATGGCCATACGCTGGTCAATATGGCCAGCAGATCTCTCTCCAATCATATGATCAGATAATTGATCAGGGATCAAGCTACACACTGATTGTCAACTGATTTTAGCATAAAATCTTTGAAAATCTGTTCGTGCCTGTCTGAGGACCATGCTGCAGACAGGTGAGAGTAGCTCCATTGGTTGCAGAATCGAATGAACGACACTACAGACAAGTGTCAGATCCGCCGCCCATCGGCCAAAACTTTCCATTTGAACCAATCAACCTAACTGAGTGATTTTGCCAGGAAATGGCTTAACCATTTGAGGACTGGAATCTAAACCCCCCTTAAAGAGAACCCGAGGTGGGTTTGAAGAATATTATCTGCATACAGAGGCTGGATCTGCCTATACAGCCCAGCCTCTGTTGCTATTCCAAACCCCCCTAAGGTCCCCCTGCACTCTGCAATCCCTCATAAATCACAGCCACGCTGCAGACAAACAGCTTGTCAGAGCTGGCTGTGTTTATCTCTATAGTGTCAGTCTGCTGCTTTCCCCGCCTCCTGCAGAACTCCAGTCCCCGCCTGCATCCCTTCCCTCCCTGCCGATTGGAAGGAAGGGACAGGGGCAGGGACCGGAACTATGCAGGAGGCGGGGGAGCAGCTGAGACTGACACTACAGATGTAAACACAGCCTCACAGCATGGCTGTGATTTATGAGGGATTGCAGAGTGCAGGGGGACCTTAGTGGGGTTTGGGATAGCAACAGAGGCTGGGCTGTATAGGCAGATCCAGCCTCTGTATGCAGATAACATTCTTTAAACACACCTCGGGTTCTCTTTAAACCAGAGCAGTTTGAATAGTTTATAAGTCCCTTGTTTAGATAGCCAGGCATAGGTATCCCCAAGTATAGATAGCTAGGCATGGGTGTCCACAGTATAGATAGGTGTCCCAAGTATAGGCAGAGGACATTACTTACCTCCCCAGCTCCAGCGAAGAGCAGCTCTCCCCACCATCCAGCCTCGCACTACTGCTAACTTCCGGCTCCCGGCTTGATGACGTCATCAAGCCAGGACCCAACACTTCCTTCTGCCGCCGCTTCAGTGATCACTACAATCAGCGGCGATCATAGTGATCACGTGATCAGGAGTCAATCGCTATGGCTGCTGATCAGTGAGCGAGGGGAGATGTCAGCTGTCACATGACAGCTTAGTTTCCCCTTTCAGGTGCGTGCGATCGCATCGGGACTTTAAGGACATTACAGTTATGTCCTGTCCTCAGCAGGCAGCCACACAGAGGACATAACTGTAACATCCTTGGTCCCTAAGGCGTTAATAAGCACATCAATCAGGCAAAATGCTACACAGATTTCTCATTGATTTGATCAAAGCAATCGAATTGGCTATATATCATCATGAGAAATCAATGAGTGTATGTCCTGCTTAAGGCTACTTTTACACTGATACGTTGGACAATATACGGTAATCACTTAGCAAATGCTATACAATTATATTGCTATGGTACATTCATATTGGCAAGTTAGCAAAGCAGTGTGGCATAGTCCATCGCAATATTGCAAGAAATCACGTTTGCATTTGTTGTGAAGCATACTTTTTATGTACGCTATGTGTTGCATCACATGCTAAATGCACATTGTAACTTTCCAGCTCTGTTGTGACTCACAGAGTATGCAATACAGTGGCCCAGGGAGAAACTAACCTTAAATGAGCCTAAACATCCCCTTGTGTGGCGTTGGACAATATAACCACATAGCAAATGCGATGCAACTATTTTGCAATGGTAGGTTCACATCGGTAAGTTAGCAAAGCAGTGTGGCATAGTCCATCGTAATAATGCGAGAAATCGGGTTTACAGTTGTGGTGAAGCAAACTTTTTCGTGAGTTAGGATAACATGATCCGTCACAATGCAGCGAGGGGACAGTGAGTTCACATGTGGATTTAATGTGCAATGCAACACATAGGTCCATATGATATTAACTTTTCTCCAGAGATTTCTCCAAAGAGGTATTTTTCAAACCTTACACATAAAATACCTTTAGGCTTATTTAACAGTGTAAACCAGCGTTGGTGATGCCCGATGCACCGCATCGCACCGTCAAAAACAGTCCTTCAGAGTAGGCCTGAACGATTTTAGAAAAGATTCAATTGCACGATTTGTCAGAAATTGCGTTTTCTATTCGATTCACGATATTCAATACACGATGGATCAGCACACTGATGGGGAGTATGAGTTCCCCCAGTATAGGTAGCCACATATAGGTGCCCCCAGTATAGTTTAGCTAGCTATAGGTGCCACGGGACAGGTTAACCAGTGTATAGGTGCCACAGTATAGGTTAGCCAGTGTATAGGTGCCATAGGACAGGTTAACAAGTGTATATCTGCCACAGTGTAGGTTAGCCAGTGTATAGGTGCCACAGGACAGGTTAGCCAGTGTATAAGTGCCACAGGACAAGTTAGGCAGTGTATAAGTGCCACAGTATAGGTTAGGGAGTGTATATGTGCCACAGTATAGGTTAGGCAGTGTATATGTGCCACAGTATAGGTTAGGTAGTGTATATGTGCCACAGTATAGATTAGGACAGTTTATACAGTGGCTTGCAAAAGTATTCGTTCTTCCCTTGAAGTTTTCCACATTTTGTCACATTACTGCAACAAACATGAATCAATTTTATTGGATTTCCACGTGAAAGACCAATAGAAAGTGGTGTACACGTGAGAAGTGGAATGAAAATCACACATGATTCCAAACATTTTTTTACAAAAACAAACAAACTGCAAAATGGGGTGTGCGTAATTATTCAGCCCCTTTTGGTCTGAGTGCAGTCAGTTGCCCATAGACATTGCCTGATGAGTGCTAATGACTAAATAGAGTGCATCTGGGTGTAATCTAATGTCAGTACAAATACAGCTGCTCTGTGACAGCCTCAGAGGTTGTCTAAGTGAATACTGGGAGCAACAACACCATGTAGTCCAAAGAACACACCAGTCAGGTCAGGGATAAAGTTATTGAGAAATTTAAAGCAGGCTTAGGCTACAAAAAGATTTCCAAAGCCTTGAACATCCAACGGAGCACTGTTCAAGTGATCATTCAGAAATGGAAGGAGTATGGCACAACTGTAAACCTACCAAGACAAGGCCGTCCACCTAAACTCACAGGCCGAACAAGGAGAGCGCTGATAAGAAATGCAGTCAAGAGGCCCATGGTGACTCTGGATGAGCTGCAAGAGATCTACAGCTCAGGTAGGGGAATCTGTCCATAGGACAACTATTAGTCATGCACTGCACAAAGTTGGCCTTTATGGAAAAGTGGCAAGAAGAAAGCCATCATTAACAGAAAAACATAAGAAGTCCCGTTTGCAGTTTGCCACAAGCCTTGTGGGGGACACAGCGAACATGTGGAAGAAGGCTCTCTGGTCAAATGAGACCAAAATGGAACTTTTTGGCCAAAATGCAAAACGCTATGTGGCGGAAAACTAACACTGCACATCACTCTGAACACACCATCCCCACTGTCAAATATGGTGGTGGCAGCATCATGCTCTGGTATGTGCTTCTCTTCAGCAGGGACAGGGAAGCTGGTCAGAGTTGATAGGAAGATGGATGGAGCCAAATACAGGGCAATCTTGAAAGAAAACCTCTTGGAGTCTGCAAAAGACTTGAGACTGTGGTGGAGGTTCATCTTCCAGCAGAACAACGACCCTAAACATAAAGCCAGGGCAACAATGGAATGGTTTAAAACAAAACATATCCATGTGTGAGAATGGCCCAGCCAAAGCCCAGATCTAAATCCAATCGAGAATCTGTGGCAAGATCTGAAAACTGCTGTTCACAAACGCTGTCCAACTAATCTGACTGAGCTGGAGCTGTTTTGCAAAGAAGAATGGGGAAGGATTTCAGTCTCTAGATGTGCAAAGCTGGTAGAGACATACCCTAAAAGACTGGCAGCTGTAATTGCAGCAAAAGGTGGTTCTACAAGGTATTGACTCAGGGGACTTAATAATTATGCACACACCACTTTGCAGTTATTTATTTGTAAAAAAATGTTTGGAATCATGTACGATTTTCATTCCACTTCTCATGTGTACACCACTTTGTATTGGTCCATCACATGGAATTCCAATAAAATTGATTCATGTTTGTGGCAGTAATATGACAAAATGTGGAAAACTTCAAAGGGGCCGAATACTTTTGCAAGCGGCTGTATGTGCTGCAGCCTCCAGATCCCCCTTGCATTTGCATTTACTTGCTCCGCTCCCTTCCCCTGCTCACGGCCCCCTCCTCCAGTAAGTTCCCATTACAGTCAAGCTCACTGCATTGCACGCTGCATGGTAAGCCGCATGGAAGAGGCAACGAGTGTTGCCTAGTAACGGTGGCCGCCAGCAAGTGACTTAACACTTCCTAGTACAGGCCGAGAACACTTGCCAGCTCTTTCCTGTAGCTCACCGCACGGTAGTGCAATGCAGTGAGCCCGACTGTAATGGGAACTTACTGGAGGAGGTGGCCGCAAGCAGACGAAGGGAGCGGAGCAGACCAGGAGGCAGTGGCGAAAACCGCCGCCTTGCCGATCCCAAGATAGTCACTGCCTTGATCGCGATTTTCGGTTTGAAACCAAAAATCGTTCAGCGCTACTTCAGAGAACACTGCACTATTGCGCGGTGTTCCCTGTCTGGCCACCGGCCAAGCAGGAAGTGATGCCGTCCTGCCAATGCTTCCTGCTTTGGGTATGTGAAAGCGTAGTTAAAATACATTTCTGCATGCACGCCGCAAAATCGCAACGGTAACTCGACACAAAAGCCGCACGGTAATGTAGTTCTGGACCTTCAATTCTGTCGCGTCGCGCCGTACCGTGGATATATGAAAGTCTCTATAGACTTTCATTGCCCGGCAGGCGGGTGCACATCGCCTGTGAAAGGGCCCTTAAAAGAAGGTGAAAATAAACTGATGTAAAAAAAAAATAAAAAAAATTGTATCTATCCTTCTTCTCCTAAAATAACTAACTGTCCATACAACTGTATGGGGTGAGAGTTCATGTGCTGTATTAGCGCTCAAACCCACTAGCAGCCTTTTCTAAGCGATCGTGATTTTTTAAAAAAAAAGCTCGCTATTGCAATACTATGGGGGATTTTTATAAAATCACATAGCTCAAGTGGGATCACACCCATAGCATTACATTAGCAAGAGCTTTTGAAATCACAAAGCCCCCAGAAATACGCTCCTAGTGGGTCCCAGACCTTACTGTGCAACATAAAACACATGGGGCTTGATTCACAAAGCCGTGACAAAGCATATCACGGTTGCGCTAGAGTTTTCGTGCTCTATAATGCATGTAACGGTTTTCACGTGCAACCACGATTTTCATTTTTTGCGTGAAAATGCGCTCATTTTTGAACAAAATTTGCGTAAGAGCGTGAACATTCGCGATTGCACATGGAAATTGTTACACGTGTTATAGCATGTGCAAACCGCTAGCGCAACGTGATATGATTTATCACGGCTTTGTGAATCAAGCCCATAGTGCGAATGCACCCTTGGGGTACTTTCATTAACACATTTCAAATTGCTTTACATATCACAAAAATAGGGTAGCAACACAATTAATAAAAACAGAGGATAAGAGTGACTGCTGAGGAGTGATGAATGAAAGGAGAGTAAGGCTTTGTTTACATCTAAAATCGCAATTGCTGACACCAGCTTTTTGCAATTTTTTGCACAATGTTTTTTAGTGCCCTCATTGCTTACCTGCGCGCTGCGATTTAAAAAAAAAAAATCGATTAAGCAGAGTGATTTTTTTTCACTTCCTGACGCAAGTCAGGAAGCAAACTCTTTGACCCAGAGAATAATATGTATTTGATCTTAAAAGTGCCAGGGGAAAATCGCTATACGAACCGTTTTTTCAAGCGCTTTGCGATTTCCCTATACCTTTCATTGACGCAAATCGCCTCAAAAATGGTACAGGCAGCGCTTTGCTGAGTGGATCAGAATCAAACCGCTCAGATGTGAACACTCTCATAGGGAATCATTGCACAAGCGCTTTTAGGGCGATTTAAATCACCAGCGCTTAAAAACAGGCGAAAATGCCTTAGGTGTGAACAAGCCCAAAGAGAATGACAGCTAGGAGGTAATTTAAGCAAAAGATAGGAATGACAGCTAGGGGGTGATGAAGGAAGATGATAGGAATGACAGCTGGGGGTGATGAATAAGGAATGACAGCTAGCAATTAGTGGGTGGCAAGCAGTAATAAGCAGGGGTGATGGCATCTACATTCAGCAAGTGACAGTTGCTAGGAGACAACAAGCAGAAACTTACATAATCCACGGTGGCAGTGGATCACCCATCTGGAACGCCCTCCTGGTCAGCGGCACCGCAACTCCTTCCCTCTGGGGTCTCCTCCTTCCTATCAGCGACGCTCATGCTGAGGGCAATACCTGTACAGCTCCGGCAACCGAGGCTCCTCCCTCTTCTCTCTCAAGCACCGCATCTCACTTGCCTTGTGATGTCACTTGCCTTGTGATGTCACTTGCCTCGTGTGCCTTGTGACGTCACTTGCCTCGTATGCAGCCGTGCAGCGGGGCTTCCGCGGGCCTCGGGCGCGTGAAGCTCGAGCAGCGCTCCTCCTGACCCTTCAGCAGCGCATATGTACCTTCACAGCCGCGGCTCCTGCCATAATTCCCGCAATCCAAGGCTTCTTCTTTCTCTCCCGTGATCCTCCGCTCCTCCCATCACTCCCGTCATCTGCGGAGCCCGCTCTTCACTCCCGCGATCCGCGGCTCCTGAGCTCCTCCCCGCACCGCCATCCGCCGCTCCTCCATCACGCCTGTCATTCGCGCCTTCTTCCTTCTCTGCCGCGGTTCCTCCCATCAGTCCCGGCATTTGAGGGTCCTTCCTTCTCCCGGCGATCCGCGGCTCCGCACATCACTCCCGACATCTGCAGCGTCTCCCTCGATCTGAGGCTCCGCCCTCCACTCCTCCCACTTCTGTCTCACGTCATGTGCCTCGTGTGCAGCGGGGCTTCCGTAGTCCTCATACGTCCTGTGGCATTTGAGCTGAACAGGTGCTAGCCCAGGGGTGACCACTAATGTGCAATTATAAGGGTTCAGGGGCAGTCACATGGTCGTGCAGCCACATGGGGGCCCATTAAGTACAGCAGGTGTTGATTGTTGGAGCACAGGTGTTCCAACATTTTTGGAACACCGGCCTTTTTTTTAATACTTTTTTTTTTTTTTTTACCACCCGCGGACCCCAGCTTCACCCTCATGTGTCACACTCTCCACTTCTCCTGGCTGTGCTCCGTGGGCTCCCTTTCATCAATAACTTACGTGGCCCCGTTCATTAAGGTTGTAGGAGAGCCTCTGCTCCAGCAGAATGGAATTGGGACTTGAATAGCAAGCAGCACGGCAGAGCTGTCATGTGTCATCCCCCACAAGATTATGAATCCACATCCTGCTGAGTGGTACATGGACCAGGGGAACAGCACTGTTCAGTAAGTGGCTGTGTACTGTTTACCAGTCAGCCTGCAGCTGTTTTGGAAAAATGTTTTTTTTTTTTTTTCTGGGTGCTCTCTTCCAGCGGCGGACATATGGCCGTGCAGCCGCAGGTGGGCCCCTTTTGTTCTGTTTCTTGAGGAGCTTATTCTCTGCCAATTGTTTTTTTCTTAATAAACTAACTTTTTTTCCATCTGGGTGGCCCATCTCTGATCCCTCCCTCTCTCACCTTGGGGGGGCCCCCCTCCTGTTGTGCGCAGCGGCAGAAGATTCAGCTTCAGGCTACAGCAGACGCTAGAGCTCCAGCCGCCTGGTCCACGCTGTCTCCTCTGCAGTCTGAAATGCTGCTCGCACTACTTCCTGATTCAGTGAGAGCGGCAGAGGAGGAGACAGCATGGACCAGGCGGCTGGAGCTCTAGCGTCTGCCAGAGCCCGAAGCCTGTAGCTGAATCTTCTGCCGCCGTGCATAACAGGAGGTGAGGGAGAGAAGAAGGGAGTCTGGCCCCCTTCCCAGCATCTGCAAAACTTTCCCTCTGCAGTGTCTGCACTGCAAGTAGCGCACCCGCCAGCTAGGTAATTCATTTTATCCCACCAGGTGATTGATTTTAGACCACCCACTCAACACCCGCAAGTTAATTAATTTTAGCACCGTCACCACCTGCCAGGTAATTGATTTTTGCCCACCCACCCGCCAGGTAATTGATTTTAGTCCACCGTACCACCCGCCAGGTAATTGACTTTATCCCACGCGCCAGGTAATTGAATTTAGCCCACCCACCAGGTAATTGATTTTAGCCCACCCAACCACCAGGTAATTGATTTTACAATCATCTGCAGATCTGAAAATCCATCCTGGTGGATCTGATCTGCAGATGAATGTCTGTTAAACAAGGTGTGTATGAGGGTCTGCAGATATAGACTATGGGTGCATACACACATCAGACCATAGTCTTTGGAAAATGAAAGATCACAGACCAATCTTACCACCCTTCATGTAGTATGAGAGCCATACCTTCACAGTCTTTTCTATGCAGCTGAACTCCACATCAGAAAAAAACCTTTGCAAGATGCTGCACACACAGATGCTGTACAGACACAAAAGATCAGTATCTGCAAAAGATCTGTTCCTGCCAAAAATCAATTCCTGCAAATTGCAATGATAGTCTATGAGATCTGCAGATCATCATACACACATGATTTAACTGACATTCATCTGCAGATCAAGCAATCATCCGCAGATCTGAAAATCCATCCTGGTAGATCTGATCTGCAGATGAATGTCAGTTAAATCAAAACTGCTCACTGCTGCCTGGAAACTGCTTGCTGAGCACACAGTTCAACAGTTGGTGCAAAAGAGGCCTTATTAGATTCTTAGATTTATTGACTTAGATTAATTGACATAGTCGTGTCACTGACTGTCCTCAGAGCTCACAATCTAATCCTACCATAGTCATAGTCTAAAGTCCTACCATATTATTATGTATTTATATATCACTGACATCTTCAGCAGCACTTTACAGAGTACACCGTTATGTCACTGACTATCCTCAGAGGAGCTCACAATCTAATCCTACCATAGTCATACTCTAATGTACTTTTATATTATAATTATGTATTTATATAGCAGTGACATCTTCTGCAGCACTTTACAGAGTGCATAGTCATGTCACCGACTACCCTCAGAGGAGCTCACAATCTAATCCTACCATAGTCATAGTCTAATGCCCTACCATATTATAATTATGTATTTTTATATCAGTGACCTATTCTGCAGCACTTTACAGAGTACATAGTCATGTCACTGACTGTCCTCAGAGGAGCTCACAATGTAATCCTACTATGGTCTTAGTCTAATGCCCTACCATATTATAATTATGTATTTATATAGCAGTGACATCCTCTGCAGCACTTTACAGAATACATAGTCATGTCACTGACTGTCCTCAGAGGAGCTCACAATGTAATCTCACAATAGTCTAATTCCCTACCGTATTATAATTATGTATTGATATAGCAGTGACATCTTCTGCAGCACTTTACAGAGTACATAGTCACGTCACTGACTGTCCTCCGAGCTCACAATCTAATCCCACAATAGTCATAGTCTAAAGTCCTACAATATTATTATGTATTTATATGTCCCTGACATCTTCTGCAGCACTTTACTGAGTACACAGTCATGTCACTGACTGTCCTCAGAGTAGCTCACAATCTAATCCTACCATAGTAATAGTCTAAAGTTCTATCCTATTATCTACCTGCCGACCACTCCACGTCAGTTGGTGTAAATGCAGCGGTAGCCCCAGCCCCCAGGATCACTCTCTGCTGATTGACGTGAATGGCTTCCATCTAAGGCAGTGCTGTACTTGGGACAGCTGGGTGACACGGCTGACCCCTCTGTAGGCAAGAAAGTGATCGGCTGTCTGGAAGGGGTAATAAAAAAGAAGTGAATTTATTGAAAATTAAATACAATAAATATTTATAAAAAGAAAAAAAAAACAGCTGGGGAGCGATCAGACCCTATCAACAGAGATTTCTGTTGGTGGGGAGAAAAGGGGGCGGGGATCTTCTAGCAGTAACTTCTTCTGTAGCACTTTACAGAGTATATAGTCATGTCACTGACTGTCCTCAGAGGAGCTCACAATCTAATCCTACCATAGTCATTGTCTAAAGTCCTACCATATTATCTACCTCCCGACCACTCCACGTCAGTTGGTGTAAATGCGGCGGTAGCCCCAGGACCACTCTACGCTGATTGGCGTGAATGGCTTCCTATGGGGCTTGCAGGAGAGCACGCGCGCATCTCTGCTCTGATGACGGAGCTCCGCTCCGCCTTCAGTCTCCCAGCAGCGAAACCGCCGTCTAATAACCCTTTACAGCGCTGCCATCTAAGGCAGAGCTGTACTGGGGACAGCCGTGTGGCAGCCTCTGTAGGCAGCAAAGTGATTGGCTGACAGCTGATCACACTGATTAGCTGGCGGGGGAGTTGGGAATAAATAAATAAAAAAGGAGCAAATTGATTCAAAATTAAATACAATAAGTATTTATAAAAAAAAGACAGTTGGGTAGCGATCAGACCCCAACCAACAGAGAGCTTTGTTGGTCGGGAGAAAAGGGGGGAATAACTTGTGTGCTGAGTGTGCTTAAAGCTGCAGTGGCCCATGTAGTAAGAAATTGCCTGGTCACTAGGGGGGTTTTACACCGCAGTCCTCAAGTAGTTATCATGTATTTATATATCACTGACATCTTCTGCAGCACTTTACAGAGCACAGAGTCATGTCACTGACTGTCCTCAGAGGAGCTCACAGTCTAATCCTACCATAGTCATAGGCTATCATTCATAAAGGTGCAGTCGGTAGTGCGGGAAAACACCGTTCTTCCCCGCAATCGGTACTTAAGACTTTAGGGTGGTCATTCATAAAAAAGTTGCCTGTTGCGATACAAGTGCGGAGGTTTTCTGGAGGAAGCTGGCGGTAGCGTGGCGGAAGACATGCGGAAACATAAAAGCTGCCCGATTCCCTCCGTGCGTTCCTCTGTCTGATGCTGCTTGGGAGGTCCGTCCCATTCATCCACAAGTAATCCACCTTCCTTCCGCATTCCGCTTGCTCTAATCTCTAGGAATAGACGTGTTTGTTACTTTTTCTAGATAAATCTAGAAAAACTCCACACAAGGCGGAAATGTATCGCTCTGCACGGGAATGTCAGCTTTTCATGCGGAAAGAGGCTTTATGAATGGGGATTTTGCTGAGTGTTCGGTAAAGTCAGCGGTATTAAGCATTTCCGCATGCGGAAATGCTTTATGAATGATAGCCATAGTCTAATGTCCTACCATATTATTATGTATTTATATAGCACTGACATCTTCTGCAGCACTTATACGGAGTACATAGTCATGTCACTGACTGTTTACAGAGGAGCTCAAAATCTAATCCTACCGTAGTCATAGCATAATGTCCTACCATATTATTATTATTATGTATTTATATATCAGTGACATCTTCTGCAGCACTTTACAGAGTACATAGTCATGTCACTGACTGTCCTCAGAGGAGCTCACAATATAATCTCTGCTATATGTACAGTATAGTAAATAATGCATCATTTTTAATTAGCAGAGGAGGTTGCATCCAAAGTTTCCTGTTGATGTCCACTGTCTGTGAATTACACCACTGCTAAGTTCATGTACATTTGGCCCTGCTCATGACCCGTCATTACAACGCCCACTTTCCGTTTTTGCCGCAGGTCAGCAACTAGCACAGCAGTGAATACAGCACCTGCATAGAACCCTAAAAAAAAAATCTTGGAGCTGTACCCTGTTTACAATCCACTGCCCTTTCTTTCCACTGCACCTCCTACTTCCTAGCTCATTCAGCCTCTGTACTAGGTTTCAGCCAGGTAGTCTAGATTGTAAACTGCCACTGCAGACTGCAACATCTTTGGCTAGTCAGTCCTAAGCTCAACACACACCATACAATCTTGGTTGTACAGATTTACCAAATCTATGTAGTATAAGGACCAATAGTTGGAAATTCCTTGTATGATTGATTGGATAAGCACTTATACTACATGAAAGTGGTAAGATTGAACAACCGAGATTGTATGGTGTGTGTTGAGCCCTAGTTTGATTTGCATTTGCTCCAGTCAACTCCACACTTTAGGCCTGGAACCCACTACAAAACGATATAGCTAATCACAATCGCTAGCGTTTTGTATGAGTGTTTTTTCATGAGTGTTTTCGGTAGCGATTTTAAAAAGTGTAATTTGTCAGTGGTTGTGTAGCGATTAGCGTTCTAAATTCTGATTGGTCCTTTCAATTAATTTTAATTTTGTTACAGTATGCAGTAATGTAAAAACGCTAGCAAAATCGCTCTCTGCAGGTTTTCATGAGCGATTATGCCAGTGTTTATATACTTTACATTGCAGAAACGCTAACCACTAAACACGAAAAATGCTGCATGTCCTGCGTTTTGCGATTTGGTAATCGCAAGCACTCCAGTGGAATTTGGCCCATCCATTAACATTAGCTGAGCATTTAGGGAAATTGCTAGTGGTTTGAATCGCTCCCTAATTGCTCAGAAAATCGATCTAGTGGATTCCAGCCCTTAGTCAGAAACATCTGATTTGCTTGCTTGTTCAGGGTCTATGGCTAAATGTATTAGAAGCAGAGGATCAGCAGGACAGCCAGGCAATGTGTATTGTTTCAAAATAAATATGGCAGCCTCCATATCCCTATCAATTTAGGTGTGCTTTCAAGTATAAAAGACAGAGCCTGTCATGTCAAGCTCAGTCTTAATGAGATGATGCAGGATTGGCGGCCTTGGGGTTTAGTTTTGCTTTTGTTCATTAAGCTGTATAATGTAGTTTTCACATGTATGCATCCATCAATAAATATTTCTGGGTCTCGGGGAAGGTTGCCATCGACTGTATTGGTAAATATATGCAATGTGTAACCACTCCCGATTTGGTTGTGGCAACACCCACTTTTAGCTGCCTGTCAGGGGCACGCAATTGGTATTTTGCACCGATGCTGGCCGTGTCCGCCACTGCTCTCCTCCTGTGTGCAGAGCCGGGACAAGGTCCTCCAGCACCCAAGGCTGAGACACCAAAGTGCACCCATCCATCCATCCCACCCCAGCCGTCACACACTGATTGCTAGTAGACTAAGAGGTGCCCCAGGGCCCCCAACACCTTAATCTCTAGTTATCTGTCTTGCAGTCACTGCCATGTATCCCCCTCCTTATTCTCTCTGCTTCAAACAAAATAGAGGAATGATAGCTGAATGAGTTGTGCTCCCCCTCCTACCCTGTGCTCTGAGGCTGGAGCCTCTCTCGCCTCTGCCTCTACCCGGCCCTGCCTGTGTGCCTGTAAAGTTGTGCTGTCTGTGTTCAAGCAGAAAACACACAGCACTGTCCTTTTGAACTTCTGTGTGCCGCTGCCCTTATCTCCCCTGCCCCTCACAGACACAAATTGTGTGCAGAGGTCACACAGAAACAGTAGAAGTTTGGAGGTATGGGGAGCAGTGAAGGTGAACTGACTTTTTTTTGTTTGTTTTTGTATGCAATTCCCAATAACAAACCACTTTCTCTCCCTCTACTTTCTTCTCTTCCCCATCTCTCCATCTCTCTCTTCCCCATTCTCTCTCTCTCTCTCTCTCCCTATACACCTCCCTCCACCTGGATATATTGCTGCACCTCTTTAAACGCTGACCGGTGTAGTATTGCAGTCCACTGTGGCCCCCTTATATATACATATGTATATATATATATATATATATATATATATATATATATATATATATATACACACTTTCACTGTACATGTGCACTGGCACTTATAGATTTTTTGGGCATTAGCACACTAGACTCCAGTCTTTACCATGCATTTGGGGCGTGGTGATATATTGGGGTGATGATGATATGTACGGTAATATACAGGAACATATTTTTTCATTTTTATCTCTTTCTCCCTCTCTCTTTGCTCTCCCTTAAGGTGGCCACAAATAACACTGCTCAGCAATCAATCATTTATTAACAATTATTGATATGATCTATAGGAAATGAATGTTTTGGGACCGCTGATGAACAAAAATCTCCTAACTGATCCGATCAGATTAGTGAAATTGATCCGTCAATCAGATGGTTAGGAGATTTATGTCCATTTGTGGGTCCCAAACATTCATTACCGATCAGTTATTGGAATAATCATTTGTAAACGATTGTTCAAGGAATTGGATTGTTAGCGGCCACCTTACCTCTCATATCTCAATTTCCTCTGTCTCCCCACCTTTCCTCTCTTCATCATCTCTCTCTTCATCATCTCTCTCTTCCCCACATCTCTGTCTGTCTCCCCCTTCATTCCCTCCTCTCATATAAATAAGAAGTACATTTTGGCGCTGGGGAATTTTGGGCATCTGAGGTGCTCGATAAAAATAGCGGGTTTCCGGGGCCATCTGTTATACGAACTGCTGCTAGTTGTAACTACAGTTTGTATAGCAGACGGCTCCACTGCCTGCTGATTTTATCGGGCACCTCAGGCGCCCAAGTTTCCTGTTACATCTGCCATTTCTGGCTATTAACATGGCTGCCTATAGCCGCACCCAAAGTTTCCGGGTGTTTTAGAGTTCCGCTACTATGTAGCTATGCCGGAACTCTGACTGTGTTCTGCTGCCACAGTTAAGCTGCTATGCTGCTGCTTTGGGGCCTGGTTAGTGTTAGGCATAAATGAAAGAGGGCTAGTGTTAAGACGTAGATGGTTAGTGTTAAGCATAGATACCAGAGGGTTTGTGTGAGGGCTGGTGCACACCTAAAAGCACTAGTGTAATTGCAAATGCTAAGCATTTTTAGAAGTGATTTTTCTAAGCGATTCAATGCATGTGCCTAGCAATTTCCTAGGTATGCCTAGCGATTTTTTGAAACGTTTTGGTGTAGAATTTTTTTAAAAATTTTTGTACAGTAGTGCTGGAAGTATATAGCTTTTGAAGAAGGAGGAAAAAAAAAAAAAGCAGGTGGCCCCACTGCTAGGAGGACAAGAGATAACACAGGGAAGCTGGGCGGACGAGATGATACAGTGAAGCTGGGGGGACAAGAAATAACACTGGGGAGCTGAAGGGACAAGAGATACCATGGGGGAGCTGGGGGCACAAGAGATGACACGGGGAGGAGCTAGGGGGACAAGAGATGACACAGGGAGGCTGGGCAGACAAGAGATGACACAGTGAAGCTGGGGGGTACAAGAGATAACACTGGGGAGCTGGGGGGACAAGAGACACCATGGGAGGACAAAAGATGACATGAGGGGGCTTGGTGGACAAGAGATGACATGGGGAGCTGGGGGCACAAGAGATGACATGGGGGAGCTGGGGGCACAAGAGATGACATGGGGAGCTCGGAGGGGGGGAACAAGAGATGATATGGGGGAGCTGGGGGGGGGACAAGAAATGACACAGGAGAGCTGGGGGCCAAGAGATGACATAGTGAGCTGGGGGGACAAGAGATGACGGTGGGGGGGGGGGGGAAGAGGTGAAATGGGGGAGTTGAGGGGACAAGAGATGACATGGGGAGGAGCTGGAGGGACAAGAGATGACACGGGGAGGTGCTGGGGGGATAATCGATGACACGGGAGGTGCTGGGGGGACAAGAGATGACACGGGGGGGAGCTGGGGGGACAAGAGATGACACGGGGAGGAGCTGGAGGGACAAGAGATGACATGGGGAGGTGCTGGGGGGACAAGAGATGACACAGGGAAGTTGGGGGGACAAGAGATAACATGGGGAGCTGGGGGGACCAGAGATGAAATGGGGGAGCTGGGAGGACAAGAGATGACATGGGGGAGCTGGGGGGGCAAGAGATGACACAGGGAGGTGCTGGGGGGACAAGAGATGACACGGGGAGGTGCTGGGGGGACAAGAGATGACACGGGGAGGTGCTGGGGGGACAAGAGATGACACGGGGAGGTGCTGGGGGGACAAGAGATGACACGGGGAGTAGCTGGGGGGGACAAGAGATGACACGGGGAGGTGCTGGGGGGACAAGAGATGACACGGGGAGGTGCTGGGGGGACAAGAGATGACACGGGGAGGAGCTGGGGGGACAAGAGATGACACGGGGAGGAGCTGGAGGGACGAGATGACATGGGGAGGTGCTGGGGGACAAAAGATGACACAGGGAAGTTGGGGGGACAAGAGATGACATGGGGGAGCTGGGGGGACAAGAGATGACATGGGGAGCTGGGGGGACGAGTTGACACAGGGAGGTGCTAGGGGGACAAGAGATGATACGGAGTGGAGCTGGAGGGACAAGAGATGACACGGGGAGGAGCTGGAGGGACGAGATGACATGGGGAGGTGCTGGAGGGACAAGAGATGACACAGGGAAGTTGGGGGGACAAGAGATGAAACGGGGGAGCTGGGAGGACAAGAGATAACATGGGGAGCTGGGGGGACATGAGATGACACAGGGTAGCTGGGAGAGGGGGGGGGAAGCTGGGGGACAAGCGATGACACGGGGAGGTGCTGGGGGGACAAGAGATGACACGGGGAGGAGCTGGGGGACAAGAGATGACACGGGGAGGAGCTGGAGGGACAAGAGATGACATGGGGAGGTGCTGGGGGGACAAGAGATGACACAGGGAAGTTGGGGGGACAAGAGATGTCACGAAAGTTGGGGGTACAAGAGATGACATGGGGAGCTGGGGGGACAAGAGATGACATGGGGAGCTGGGGGGACGAGATGACACAGGGAGGTGCTGGGGGGACGAGATGACACAGGGAGGTGCTGGGGGGACGAGATGACACGGGGAGGAGCTGGAGGGACAAGAGATGACATGGGGAGGTGCTGAGGGGACTAGAGATGACACAGGGAAGTTGGGGGGACAAGAGATGACATGGGGAGTTGGGGGGACAAGAGATGAAATGGGGGAGCTGGGAGGACAAGAGATGACATGGGGGAGCTTGGGGGACAAGAGTTGACACTGGGAGGTGCTGGGGGGACAAGAGATGACACAGGGAAGCTGGGGGGACAAGAGATGACATGGGGAGCTGGGGGGAACAAGAGATAGCGTTGGGGAGCTGGGGGGACATGAAATGACATGGGGGAGCTGGGGGAACAAGATATGACACAGGGAGGAGCTGGGGGGACCAGAGATGACACAGGGTAGCTGGGGGGGGGGAGAGGTGGGGGGAGGCTGGGGGACAAGCGATGACACAGAGGGGGAAGCTTGGGATGACGACAAGAGATGACAGGGGGAAGCTGGGGGAACAAGAGATGACGGGGGGGGGGGAACGAGATGACACGTGGAAGCTGGGGTGACACAGGGATGGAAGTCGGGTGCACAAGAGGTGACTTGGGGGTAAGGCGGAGGGCATAAGTGGTGATGGGGATGCCGGGGGCACAAGGTGACATGGGGGAAAGCTGAAGAGACAAGAGGTGACATGGAGAAAGAGGTAACATGGGAAACACAGTGGGGGGAACGACGTGATACAGTGGGGTTGAGTTGGTGACACTGGGTAACAGAGGAGATGAGGTGACACAGGGAGAACAGAGGTGACACCGAGGGGGACAACAGGTGACATGGGGACCAAAGAGGCACAGCAGGACATATGTTTACACAGAGGGGGACAAGAGGTTACACAAGGGAATAGAGGTGACATAGAGGGGGACAAGAGGTGACATGGGGAACAGAGGTGACACAGGAAAGGTGGAACAAAAGAGATCAGAGATTAGTGGTCCACATTGAAAGAGAGGCAAGAGATGACACAGGGAGGCTGGGCGGACAAGAGATGACACAGTGAAGCTGGGGGGGGGGGGGGGGCAAGAGATAACACTGGGGAGCTGGGGGGACAAGAGATACCATGGGGGGACAAAAGATGACACGGGTGAGCTGGGGGGACAAGAGATGACATGAGGGGGCTTGGTGGACAAAAGACGACATGGGGGAGCTGGGGGCACAAGAGATGACATGGGGAGCTCGGGGGGGGGGGCAAGAGATGATATGGGGGAGCCTGGGGGGGGGACAAGAAATGACACAGGAGAGCTGGGGGCCAAGAGACGACATAGGGAGCTGGAGGGACAAGAGATGACATGGGGAGGTGGGGGGAACAAGAGATGAAATGGGGGAGTTGAGGGGACAAGAGATGACATGGGGAGGAGCTGGAGGGACAAGAGATGACACTGGAGGTGCTGGGGGGATAAGAGATGACACAGGGAAGTTGGGGGGACAAGAGATGACATGGGGAGCTGGGGGACCAGAGATGAAATAGGGGTGCTGGGGGGACATGAGATGACATGGGGAGGTGCTGGGGGGACATGAGATGACACCGGGAGGAGCTGGGGGGACAAGAGATGACACGGGGAGGAGCTGGGGGGACAAGAGATGACACGGGGAGGAGCTGGAGGGACAAGAGATGACACGGGGAGGAGCTGGAGGGACAAGAGATGACACAGAGGGGGAAGCTTGGGATGACGACAAGAGATGACAGGGGGAAGCTGGGGGGAACAAGAGATAGCATTGGGGAGCTGGGGGGACATGAAATGACATGGAGGAGCTGGGGGAACAAGATATGACACAGGGAGGAGCTGGGGGGACCAGAGATGACACAGGGTAGATGGGGGGGGGAGCTGGGGGACAAGCGATGACACAGAGGGGGAAGCTTGGGAAGACGACAAGAGATGACGGGGAAGCTGGGGGAACAAGAGATGACGGGGGGGGGGGGGGAACGAGATGACACGCGGAAGCTGGGTGACACAGGGAGGGAAGTCGGGGGCACAAGAGGTGACTTGGGGGGAAGGCGGAGGGCATAAGTGGTGATGGGGATGCCGGGGGCACAAGGTGACATGGGGGAAAGCTGAAGAGACAAGAGGTGACATGGAGAAAGAGGTAACATGGGAAACACAGTGGGGGGAACGACGTGATACAGTGGGGTTGAGTTGGTGACACTGGGTAACAGAGGAGATGAGGTGACACAGGGAGAACAGAGGTGACACCGAGGGGGACAACAGGTGACATGGGGACCAAAGAGGCACAGCAGGACATATGTTTACACAGAGGGGGACAAGAGGTTACACAAGGGAATAGAGGTGACATAGAGGGGGACAAGAGGTGACATGGGGAACAGAGGTGACACAGGAAAGGTGGAACAAAAGAGATCAGAGATTAGTGGTCCACATTGAAAGAGAGGCAAGAGATGACACAGGGAGGCTGGGCGGACAAGAGATGACACAGTGAAGCTGGGGGGGGGGGGGGCAAGAGATAACACTGGGGAGCTGGGGGGACAAGAGATACCATGGGGGGACAAAAGATGACACGGGTGAGCTGGGGGGACAAGAGATACCATGGGGGGACAAAAGATGACACGGGTGAGCTGGGGGGACAAGAGATGACATGAGGGGACTTGGTGGACAAAAGATGACATGGGGGAGCTGGGGGCACAAGAGATGACATGGGGAGCTCGGGGGGGGGGGGGCAAGAGATGATATGGGGGAACCTGGGGGGGGGGGGACAAGAAATGACACAGGAGAGCTGGGGGCCAAGAGATGACATAGGGAGCTGGAGGGACAAGAGATGACATGGGGGGGGGGGAACAAGAGATGAAATGGGGGAGTTGAGGGGACAAGAGATGACATGGGGAGGAGCTGGAGGGACAAGAGATGACACTGGAGGTGCTGGGGGGATAAGAGATGACACAGGGAAGTTGGGGGGACAAGAGATGACATGGGGAGCTGGGGGACCAGAGATGAAATGGGGGTGCTGGGGGGACAAGAGATGACACGGGGAGGTGCTGGGGGGACATGAGATGACACGGGGAGGAGCTGGGGGGACAAGAGATGACACGGGGAGGAGCTGGGGGGACAAGAGATGACACGGGGAGGAGCTGGAGGGACAAGAGATGACACGTGGAGGTGCTGGAGGGACAAGAGATGACACAGAGGGGGAAGCTTGGGATGACGACAAGAGATGACAGGGGGAAGCTGGGGGAACAAGAGATGACCGGGGGGGGGGGGGGACGAGATGACACGGGGAAGCTGGGGTGACACAGGGAGGGAAGTCGGGGGCACAAGAGGTGACTTGGGGGGAAGGCGGAGGGCATAAGTGGGGATGCCGGGGGCACAAGGTGACATGGGGGAAAGCTGAAGAGACAAGAGGTGACATGGAGAAAGAGGTAACATGGGAAACACAGTGGGGGGAACGACGTGATACAGTGGGGTTGAGTTGGTGACACTGGGTAACAGAGGAGATGAGGTGACACAGTGAGAACAGAGGTGACACCGAGGGGGGCAACAGGTGACATGGGGACCAAAGAGGCACAGCAGGACATATGTTTACACAGAGGGGGACAAGAGGTTACACAAGGGAATAGAGGTGACACAGAGGGGGACAAGAGGTGACATGGGGAACAGAGGTGACACAGGAAAGGTGGAACAAAAGAGTTCAGAGATTAATGGTCCACATTGAAAGAGAGACAAGAGATGACACAGGGAGGCTGGGCGGACAAGAGATGACACAGTGAAGCTGGGGGGGGGGGGGGGGGGCAAGAGATAACACTGGGGAGCTGGGGGGACAAGAGATACCATGGGGGGACAAGAAATGACACAGGAGAGCTGGGGGCCAAGAGATGACATAGGGAGCTGGAGGGACAAGAGATGACATGGGGAGGTGGGGGGGAACAAGAGATGAAATGGGGGAGTTGAGGGGACAAAAGATGACATGGGGAGGAGCTGGAGGGACAAGAGATGACACTGGAGGTGCTGGGGGGATAAGAGATGACACGGAAGTTGGGGGGACAAGAGATGACACGGGGAGGAGCTGGGGGGACAAGAGATGACACGGGGAGGAGCTGGAGGGACAAGAGATGACACAGGGAAGTTGGGGGGACAAGAGATGACATGGGGAGCTGGGGGGACCAGAGATGAAATGGGGGTGCTGGGGGGACAAGAGATGACACGGGGAGGAGCTGGGGGGACAAGAGATGACATGGGGAGGAGCTGGGGGGACAAGAGATGACACGGGGAGGAGCTGGGGGGACAAGAGATGACATGGGGAGGTGCTGGGGGGACAAGAGATGACACAGGGATGTTGGGGGACAAGAGATGACACAGGGATGTTGGGGGACAAGAGATGACATGGGGAGCTGGGAGGACAAGAGATGACATGGGGAGCTGGGGGGACAAGAGATGACACGGGGAGGAGCTGGAGGGACAAAAGATGACATGGAGAGGTGCTGAGGGGACAAGAGATGACACAGGGAAGCTGGAGGGACAAGAGATGACATGGGGAGTTGGGGGGACAAGAGATGAAATGGGGGAGCTGGGAGGACAAGAGATGACATGGGGGAGCTGGGGGGACAAAAGATGACACTGGGAGGTGCTGGGGGGGACAAGAGATGACATGGGGAGCTGGGGGGACAAGAGATGGGGGAGCTGGGAGGACAAGAGATGACATGGGGGAGCTGGGGGGACAAGAGATGACACAGGGAGGTGCTGGGGGGACAAGAGATGACACAGAGAGATGCTGGGGGGACAAGAGATGACACAGGGAGGTGCTGGGGGGACAAGAGATGACACAGGGAGTTGCTGGGGGGACAAGAGATGACATGGGGAGCTGGGGGAACAAGAGATACCATTGGGGAGCTGGGGGGACATGAGATGACATGGGGGAGCTGGGGGAACAAGATATGACACAGGGAGGAGCTGGGGGGACCAGAGATGACACAGGGTAGCTGGGGGACAAGCGATGACACAGAGGGGGAAGCTTGGGATGACGACAAGAGATGACGGGGAAGCTGGAGGGACAAGAGATGATGGGGGGAGCTGGGGGAACAAGAGATGAGGGGGGAACAAGATGACACGGGGAAGCTGGGGTGACACAGGGAGGGAAGCCGGGGGCACAAGACGTGACTTGGGGGGAAAGCGAATGGAATAAGTGGTGATGGGGATGCCGGGGGCACAAGGTGACATGGGGGAAAGCTGAAGAGACAAGAGGTGACATGGAGAAAGAGGTAACATGGGAAACACAGTGGGGGGAACGACGTGATACAGTGGGGTTGAGTTGGTGACACTGGGTAACAGAGGAGATGAGGTGACACAGGGAGAACAGAGGTGACACCGAGGGGGACAACAGGTGACATGGGGACCAAAGAGGCACAGCAGGACATATGTTTACACAGAGGGGGACAAGAGGTGACACAAGGGAATAGAGGTGACACAGAGGGGGACAAGAGGTGACATGGGGAACAGAGGTGACACAGGACTGGTGGAACAAAAGAGATCAGAGATTAGTGGTCCACATTGAAATGATAGCGTTATGCAATTGGCTCCGCCCACATCATGTCATGGCCACGCCAATGTTTTTCGCCACAGCGCCGCTCCCTTCAGGAGGGGGACACAGGTTGTGGGCCGCTTGGGCCACAAAAACCTTAGCTGCACCCCTGAATGGCATATTGGGGAATCACCACAGTCCAGAAGGATAGGGAATAGGTATAATGACATCATGCAGGGCTGAAGCCAGTAAGCAAGTCTTCATAAAAAGTATTGATTTTAATTTAGGAGTAATAAATGGAGTGAGCAAGGGATCAGTGTTATGTGGTAATGGCACAATTGATTTATTAAAGTGGTCTAAAAGCCAGCATTTCTACTTTGCTCTAAAAGATTCCTCACAGCTTGAAAGCTAATATCCCAGAAAAAAATTCTAGCAGAACAACACTTAAATGGTTAAACAATCCAAACTGTAGATAACATTATCTTTTTTAGTTGTTAAACACAAATGCCTCAACACTGCCATGTAAACAAACACTCTCTGAGGGGTGGGGCACACCGAGCGGCTTTTTGAGCGTTTTTGCAGCCGCTTTCGGCTGCGGATACGCTAGGGTAATGTATTTCAATGGGGGTGTGCACACCACAGCGGAAGGCGTTTTGCAGAAACGAATCCTCCCGGGGTGAGGTATTTTTGGGATTGCGGAGGCGTTTCTTAAGTATAGGAAAAACGCAAACCGCTCTGAAAAACGGCAGATCAGAGCGGTTTGCCAGGCGGTTTTGTTACAGAAGCTGTTCAGTAACAGCTTTACTGTAACAATATATGCAATGTACTACACTGAAATCCGCAGCCGCAATCCGCAAAACGCTAGCAAAACGCTTCCGAAAAATAAAAAAAGCGTTTAAAAATCTGCTAGTATTTTGCAGATCTGCTAGCGGGTTTTGGTGTGCAACGGGCCTGAGAAACTGTCTCCGCTTCAGGCACACACAGAATTCAGAATAGCTCATTATAAGGTTTTAATATATAATAAAAAGCATTTATAATAGAAAAAGAATAAAATGCAATGCCAGCTTTCAGGGCAAGAAAAACAACACTTTGGAAACTTGTAATTTGTAAACAGACAATATTAGGGGTGCACCACAGCAAATATGACAACTGTATGAGTAATAAAAAGTAGGAAAACACATTTTTATTAAATGTTATGTCAGTTTCAGACCACTTTAACAATCTGGCAATGGTGCTTTGTACTACATGCAGCCTGTGCAAGATCATTATGTGCGATGCCTGTGTAGAGGGAATTGCAATAGCATGAGTAATAAATGGAGTGAGCAAGGGATCAGTGTTATGTGATAATGGCAGGATTCATTTATTAACAACCTCTAAATAGCTGCATTTTTCGCTTTTGTTCAACAAGCTTTATAATGCATATTTGTGGGCCTCAGAGAAGGTTGCTACAGACTGTATTGGTAAATATATGCAATGTGACCACACCCACTTTTGTTGTGGTCACACCTACTTTTAGCTGCATGTCAGCACAGGGGCGCACAGCTGGCAGTGTCTGCCACTGATATAGTTTGAATCAATGCCAGAGACCTATTCCATTACACTGGCATAATGTACATATGTGTGGAGCTACTATTTAGCAAACTGACACAAATATCGCAGACCAGTACCAGTGAAATAACATTATTTAACACCTTCATGAAAGGATGCTGAGGACTGCCAAAACTTCTGCAAATATTCCAAACACCACAGACATACATTTACTGTACCTAAATCCCAAGGCCACAATCTCAGTGAGTGGTTGTGTTCCCTGGATGTCTATAAAAGCAACTGAATGAAGTTACACCGCATGTTACAGCTGCGTTCAGTTGCATACAGTCAATGAAAAGTATGCCTTGCTGTACCTGTTAGTGCTTGTTCACACCTAGGGCGTTTTGCGCTTTTTTTGAGTGCCGGCGACTTTGAAAAACGCCCTAAAATACTTTGTGCAAATAATCCTTATGGGATAGTTCATATCAGCAGGTTTCATCTGCTTTCCGTTCACAAAAGCGCTGCATGTACCATTTTTAGGGCGATTTTGCGACTATGGAAGGTATAGGGAAAACGCAAAACGTTTACAAATTGCTTTATCTGGCGTTTGCGTTAACGCTTTTAAGAATACAATACAAGAATACAATACATTGTATTTATTCTTTTCCAGGTCAAATAATTCACTTCCTGACTTGCGCTAGGGAGTGAATTAAAAAAACACTCTGCAAAAGCACTTTAGAAAAGCGCTTAAAGGGACACTTAAGTCAAACAAAAAAAATTTGTTTTACTCACCTGGGGCTTCCAATAGCCCCCTGCAGCTGTCCGGTGCCCTCGCCGTCTCCCTCCGATTCTCCTGGCCCCGCCGGCAGCCACTTCATGTTTCGGTGACAGGCGCTGACAGGCTGGCGACGCGAGTGATTCTTCGCGTTCCTGGCCACAATAGCGCCATCTATGCTGCTATAGCATATATCATATACCATATAGCAGCATAGAGGGTGCTAATGTGTCTGGGAACGCGAAGAATCACTCGCGTCCCCAGCCTGTCAGCTCCTGTCACCGAAACAGGAAGTGGCTGCCGGCGGGGCCAGGAGGATTGGAGGGAGATGGCGAGGGCACCGGACAGCTGCAGGGGGCTATTGGAAGCCCCAGGTGAGTAAAACTTATTTTTTTTGTTTGACTTAAGTGTCCCTTTAAAAAAAAAAAGCTTTAAAAATCGCAAAACGCTGCGTTTGCGATTTTGATTTTAGATGTGAATAAAGCCTCAGTGCGTGTTTGCAGTGCGTTACTATACTACTAGGGATGTCATATAAGTGCTGCATTGCAAGCAGTAAACCGCGTTACGAAGCAGCCATTGTGCCTCACCACTGTAATGTGACAAATAGGCTTATGATTATTTTTTTTTTTTAATGACAAACTTTTTAGGCTGCGTTTACAGATGTGTGGTGCTGCATGATGACTGTTTTCAATGGGAGATAAAAATCAAGAACGCTGGCACTGCAGTCTGTGCACTTCTATTGGGGTGGGAGGGGGAGGGAGATGGCTGAGTCCACACAGTCTGGTAAGGCTCGGTGAGTTCCCAGCGTGCTCAGGCAGCAGAGGATCTGCATCAACGAGGAAGGAGAAAAGCGCCGGCACTGCTGTCATACACAATTTATTTGTTCAAGTATAGGCAACATGTTAAAACATGCATACATGCATAGTTACGTGGTGGAGACACATACCCAGGTGTGGATCGTAGCGGTGTGATGGTGGGTGCAGAGGGAGAGGAGCCTGACGGCCGTTTCGCGCTATGCGCTTCTACGGAGGCTGCCTCCGTAGAAGCGCATAGCGCGAAACGGCCGTCAGGCTCCTCTCCCTCTGCACCCACCATCACACCGCTACGATCCACACCTGGGTATGTGTCTCCACCACGTAACTATGCATGTATGCATGTTTTAACATGTTGCCTATACTTGAACAAATAAATTGTGTATGACAGCAGTGCCGGCGCTTTTCTCCTTCCTCGTTGATGATGACTGTTTTGTAACATCACCTATGTGATGATCAGTGGGTGCATTTTGGTATAACAGCATGTGGCGGCGTGTGTGCAGTGCATTTCTACAAATTGCACGTTAATAGTAAAAGTGAAACATTTTTATTGCCCGTATTCTTTACTGTAACCAATGCAATGCACAGGTAACCCTTTGCGTTACCGCTGTTACAGGGAATGCAACAACTCCTGTGAACCTAGCCTTAAAGAGACTCTGTAACGTAAAAAAAACAAAAAACCCTCCCCTGTAGCTTCAGGGAATCCAGCGCTGGCTCTCCCGTATCCTCCCCCATCAAGCTTGCAAAGGCTTGATATTATTTACCTCTCCCGGATCCAGCACAGCCGCAGTAGCGGCTCTTCGTTCGGGCTAGGGGGAAATAGTCGACCCCTTCGTATCCGCTCTACTGCGCAGGGACAAAAGTAGGAGCGGATCAATCCGGTTCAGCTATTTCCACCTTTACCCAAATGAAGAGCAGCTAGTGCGCCTGCACAGGATCGCGGTAGGTAAATATTTACTGCGCTGCACTTCGGGGGACCCTGGCACTTAGAGGAGGATGGGGAAGCCTTGTTAGGATCCAGTGGCTTCTTCCTCCCAAGGTAAGTATCCCCTAAAGTATCCCCTAACTATCCTCCCAAGGTAAGTATTCCGTTAAAGTGAACCCGAGGTGAAACTAAACGAAAGAGATAAACAATTGTATTAATGCTTCTACTCCTACAAATAACTTTATAGATATTCTATGGTTTTATTTTATATTTAAACAGATACAGATTTAATGTTTTGTTGCCTCTGCTCAGTGCGAGCCTAATAAATGTCCCAGAGTTATCTCCCTCTACTCTCAGAAATTATATTCTGCCAGGAAAACATTTATGGCTGTCATTTGCGTATCAGTGATGTTTACTATGTTCCAACAAGACAGAAGGTGTCACTTCCATGCCTAAAAATTATCTCTTGGTATAATATTAATTGGGAAAGTCTTTTTTATCAAATGAGGAGAAAAGACTAAAAAACCATCAAGTCCTTTTTGATGTGATCCACTTCACTTCAAACAACTAGCTATATTCATAGAAAGGACTATATATAAAGCACAAATTCTTGCAAGTCTTCTGGTACAAAAATATCCAAAAAATCTTTATTGACACAAATACAAAATTCTTTGTTAAAAAAGAGAAAAAAATCTCTAAGGTGCTCCTCATTTGCATATATAATCACAGGAATCTCAATGGTAATTGATAATAAAGGCTTAAAGCATTCAGCAGAATATCAACGGGCAACGACACGCTCGTTTCGGGCAATAGATGCCCTTCATCAGGCCACTGTATAAGCACTTTCTACAAAAAAAAATCAGAACAAGATTCTAATTAGCACATTAATATAATGTATCGAAATAAGCAAAGAACCACACCCTAGAGAGTATTCAAAGAAGATATAGACCAAGTGTGTTCCACCAGACCTAAAGTCGGGGTCTCCACACAACGTCTAAGAGTACAAAGAAATAATCAAAAGATATGAGAAGACATAGTCGGGAGAGAATAATGACAAAAACGACAAGGGACAATAGGCACCAGCTCAGTGATTAAAAAGGGGATAGAGGGAGATCCCATAAAGAAAATAGAATAGCCATAGCCAAGAGGAGGAACCTAAACAGCAACCACAAAGGGCCTGTAAATACTGGCCTCAAAATGCTGTATAGACAAAAGGCTAGACACCTATACATATGGAAAAAGGGCTGAAGAAGATCTTTTGAGTAATATATACAAAAAGAGACCAACCTATAGATCCTGTTAGCAACACATGGTGGGAGCAAGGAACATAAATTATGTCCGTCCAAGCAGACACATATTACACCTGACAGAAAGAAGATTAAAACAAATGAATAACCTGCACTCCAGGACACAAAACTGTGAAATGCAGCCAACATATAGCACCAGCCCAGCCCCCCATATACTGTGTCCATCGTAAATACTACCAAAAAAGAGGGATCACACTAGAGTCCAATACTAAAGTGGCATATATAAATAGTTTATGTAAACATTAAATAGATCACAAGATATATCAAGGATATGGCCATACAAATCCCCTATAGCCCCATCTTAAAACATGTGATATCTCCAAAATGAAGAACCCATGTTGGCAGCATAAGAAAAAGCATGAGACACAAGTACCAAGCAAAGTTACCTGTCCTATTAAATAAAATCAATATGTGTCCAGATCAAGATCAAAAAAGCCTAATAAAGTTGATATGAAGAGCCAGCAGATCATACTTACAATCCTGACGGCAGGTATAGGGATAACCAGGCAGCTAAAGACAGGAGTGCAATAAATGATGGCGACCAGACTGTTTAAAGGGGAACTGAAGAGAGAGGTATATGGAGGCTGTCATGTTTATTTCCTTTTAATCAATACCAGTTGCCTGGCAGCCCTGCTGGTCTATTTCTCTGCAGTAGTATCTGATTAAAACCAGAAACAAGCATGCAGCTAGTCTTGTCAGATCAGACTTATAAGTCTGAACCACTGAAACACCTGATCTGCTGCATGCTTGTTCAGGGGCTATGGCTAATAGTATTAGAGGCAGAGGATCAGCAGGGCTGCCAGGCAACTGGTATTGTCTAAAAGGAAATAAACATGACAGCCTCCATATACCTCTCTCTTCAGTTCCCCTTTAAATACAGGTGGTCGGAGTCCCAAGGATACTACTGCGCATGGCCGGAAATCCGCCTCGCAACCAACTCCAGGAGGCCAAAGAAAAGGAGTGTCCACTCCCACCACAAGCGCCCAGCGTGTATACGTAACCACGCTGGAGCGCAAACCGGAGATGCCGGAAGTACAAAGAACTTCCGCCCGCCCTAAGCCAATCACTGGAGGCAAAAGACTAGGAAGTGCTCGGTTTACATAACCAAGCCGGAGCGCATAAATGTAAATAACTACCCGATCAAGACATATGGGGAAAGGGAACAAGGCGTATCTTATGTAAATAAACCCAACAGGGCACCTATGCATTACAGTGAATCCCCACTAGAGAGACAACAATGGACAGAATAGAGACCATTAACACTGCGACTAAAACATACATCGCAGTTGTAAAAGGTCAAAGATGTCTCTAAACAACCGCTCTTAATTACTAAAGGAGGAAGTATCTAACAAACAAAATAGATAAACACAAATATAGGAGCAGGCTACATATGGTGGAGAAAAAATGCCTATAAAAGAAACAATCTTAACAAGATCGGCACATAAAGGAAAATGCCAATAGTGGCTGCAAATCTCCTTGTTATCATATCCCGGAGTACAAGCAAGATAATATCAGGTTTACCTTATTAGCACACCATGTGGGCCAATACAGGATACATATTGTAGACTCGAATACATCATGCTCTGAAAGAAAACACAAGAGCAGAAAGACAGGTTATCTCATACATCTTAATTGATATTAAAGGTAATATCACACCAGACAGAGAGGAACTCAGTCACAATCCAAAAGTCTATTGTGGCTTGTATTCAATATTCATACTATATGGGATGAGAGTCTGTAGAGACCTAATCCATTGAGCCTCCTTATGCATCAGAAAGGCTTCTCTATTGTCACCTCGTCTGAGGGGCGCAACTACCTCCAACACAAAAAAATCGCAATTGGCTCGCCGCATGGCCTCTTTCCACAAAGTGTTGTGCTACAGGTGAGTCAATCTCTGAGACAGGTAGGTTGCGGCGCAAGGCCACATTGATGTTAGACCTATGCTCTATAATTCTATCCTTAACCGGACGCGTGGTCTCTCCCACATATAATTTGCCACATGGGCATTTGATTCCATACACAACAAATGATGTTTCACATGTAGCATAATGACGGAACCGTATTTGATAACCCTTCATTGGATGGTTAAAGGTTTTACCCTTCATAACCAGTTGACAACATGAACAGCCGAGGCAAGGAAATGTACCCTTGCGGACAGGAGCAAGCACTGTCTGGAGATTGACTCGACCCGAGCCAACATCAGCCTTAATAAGATGATCTCTAATTGATTGTGCCCTTTTATAGGCAACCATGGGGGGAGTTTTGAATAACGGCACTTCAGTCCCCATTGACTTCAAAATTGGCCAATGTTGTTTAATCACCGAGGTTATTTGTGGGGATATCACATTAAAGGATGTGGCAAAGATCATTCGATTGGTTCCCTTACCAGACCCTGGTTCACGTACCTGTAGTAATTCCAACCGGTCTTGGTCCAGAATTTGCCTCTTAGTGCGTTCCACCAAGTTTTTGGGATAATTCCTTTCCATAAATTTAGATGCCATACCCGACATACGTCGTGCATTTTGCGTTTGATCGTTCACAATTCGTCGAACACGCATGAACTGTGACTTGGGTAGTGATTCACGGAGGGTCTTTGGGTGGAAACTCTTAAAATCTAGTAAAGTATTGCGATCTGTAGGTTTAGTGTACAGGTCGAAGGACAAAAGCCGTCCCGACCTGCACACATTAACATCCAAAAACGCAACCCTTTCTGTTTCAACATCACATGTGAACCTCAATGATGATGACGCCACCTGCAATGCATTGAAGAAAAGATCAAAGGAGGACCGGGGTCCAGACCAGATTAGAAAGATGTCGTCAATATAACGACGCCATATACAGGCGTGATGTTTAAACAAATCATTCTGGTAGACCCAGTTCTCCTCAAACCCCTCAACAAAAATGTTAGCATATACGGGTGCGACATTGGACCCCATCGAGGAACCCCTAAGTTGTAAATAAAAAGTATCCTGGAAGAGGAAAAAATTCCTCTCCAGCACCAGTTCAAGTAAGGTCATGATAAAATTAATTTGAACATTGGCAATGGTTTCGTCTCTCAATAAGGACTGTCTAACGGCTTCCTTCCCCTCTGCATGTGGGATACACGTGTACAAAGATTCAATGTCTAGTGTGACCAGAAAGCAATCACCACAAGGCAACACCAGCTCACTGAGCTGTCTGATGAAGTCCGACGTATCCCTGAGATACGATTTTTGGCTCAACATATATTTCCTCAGAACTTTGTCAAGAAATATGGCTATGTGGCTCAAAATTGAGTCACACCCCGCCACTATAGGGCGACCTGGCGGCTTCTCTAATCTTTTGTGAATCTTGGGGAGACAGTAAATTACAGGAGTAATTGGTTTATCGTTATAAAGATAATCGTATAGTTTTTGATCAATAATGCCGCCCTCCAACGCATCATCTAACACAACCTTTATCTCTTTCAGGAACACAAAAGTCAGATTAACATCCAATTTTCTATATACTCCATCATCGGATAGTTGCCTCAAGATTTCTGCAATGTACTAGTCACACTTATTCATAACAACAAGGGTAAAACCTTTAACCATCCAATGAAGGGTTATCAAATACGGTTCCGTCATTATGCTACATGGGAAACATCATTTGTTGTGTATGGAATCAAATGCCCATGTGGCAAATTATATGTGGGAGAGACCACGCGTCCGGTTAAGGATAGAATTATAGAGCATAGGTCTAACATCAATGTGGCCTTGCGCCGCAACCTACCTGTCTCAGAGATTGACTCACCTGTAGCACAACACTTTGTGGAAAGAGGCCATGCGGCGAGCCAATTGCGATTTTTTGTGTTGGAGGTAGTTGCGCCCCTCAGACGAGGTGGCAATAGAGAAGCCTTTCTGATGCATAAGGAGGCTCAATGGATTAGGTCTCTACAGACTCTCATCCCATATGGTATGAATATTAAATACAAGCCACAATAGACTTTTGGACTGTGACTGAGTTCCCCTCTGTCTGGTGTGATATTACGTTTTAATATCAATTAAGATGTATGAGATAACCTGTCTTTCTGCTCTTGTGTTTTCTTTCAGAGCATGATGTATTCGAGTCTACAATATGTATCCTGTATTGGCCCACATGGTGTGGTAATAAGGTAAACCTGATATTATCTTGCTTGTACTCCGGGATATGATAACAAGGAGATTTGCAGCCACTATTGGCATTTTCCTTTAAGTGCCGATCTGGTTAAGATTGTTTCTTTTATAGGCGTTTTTTCTCCACCATATGTAGCCTGCTCCTATATTTGTGTTTATCTATTTTGTTTGTTAGATACTTCCTCCTTTAGTAATTAAGAGCGGTTGTTTAGAGACATCTTTGACCTTTTACAACTGCGATGTATGTTTTAGTCGCAGTGTTAATGGTCTCTATTCTGTCCATTGTTGTCTCTGTAGTGGGGATTCACTGTAATGCATAGGTGCCCTGTTGGGTTTATTTACATAAGATACGCCTTGTTCCCTTTCCCCATATGTCTTGATCGGGTAGTTATTTACATTTATGCGCTCCGGCTTGGTTATGTAAACCGAGCACTTCCTAGTCTTTTGCCTCCAGTGATTGGCTTAGGGCGGGCGGAAGTTCTTTGTACTTCCGGCATCTCCGGTTTGCGCTCCAGCGTGGTTACGTATACACGCTGTGCGCTTGTGGTGGGAGTGGACACTCCTTTTCTTTGGCCTCCTGGAGTTGGTTGCGAGGCGGATTTCCAGCCATGCGCAGTAGTATCCTTGGGACTCCGACCACCTGTATTTAAAGGGGAACTGAAGAGAGAGGTATATGGAGGCTGTCATGTTTATTTCCTTTTAGACAATACCAGTTGCCTGGCAGCCTTGCTGATCCTCTGCCTCTAATACTATTAGCCATAGCCCCTGAACAAGCATGCAGCAGATCAGGTGTTTCAGTGGTTCAGACTTATAAGTCTGATCTGACAAGACTAGCTGCATGCTTGTTTCTGGTTTTAATCAGATACTACTGCAGAGAAATAGACCAGCAGGGCTGCCAGGCAACTGGTATTGATTAAAAGGAAATAAACATGACAGCCTCCATATACCTCTCTCTTCAGTTCCCCTTTAAACAGTCCGGTCGCCATCATTTATTGCACTCCTGTCTTTAGCTGCCTGGTTATCCCTATACCTGCCGTCAGGATTGTAAGTATGATCTGCTGGCTCTTCATATCAACTTTATTAGGCTTTTTTGATCTTGATCTGGACACATATTGATTTTATTTAATAGGACAGGTAACTTTGCTTGGTACTTGTGTCTCATGCTTTTTCTTATGCTGCCAACATGGGTTCTTCATTTTGGAGATATCACATGTTTTAAGATGGGGCTATAGGGGATTTGTATGGCCATATCCTTGATATATCTTGTGATCTATTTCATGTTTACATAAACTATTTATATATGCCACTTTAGTATTGGAATCTAGTGTGATCCCTCTTTTTTGGTAGTATTTACGATGGACACAGTATATGGGGGGCTGGGCTGGTGCTATATGTTGGCTGCATTTCACAGTTTTGTGTCCTGGAGTGCAGGTTATTCATTTGTTTTAATCTTCTTTCTGTCAGGTGTAATATGTGTCTGCTTGGACGGACATAATTTATGTTCCTTGCTCCCACCATGTGTTGCTAACAGGATCTATAGGTTGGTCTCTTTTTGTATATATTACTCAAAAGATCTTCTCCAGCCCTTTTTCCATATGTATAGGTGTCTAGCCTTTTGTCTATACAGCATTTTGAGGCCAGTATTTACAGGCCCTTTGTGGTTGCTGTTTAGGCTCCTCCTCTTGGCTATGGCTATTCTATTTTCTTTATGGGATCTCCCTCTATCCCCTTTTTAATCACTGAGCTGGTGCCTATTGTCCCTTGTCGTTTTTGTCATTATTCTCTCCCGACTATGTCTTCTCATATCTTTTGATTATTTCTTTGTACTCTTATGCTACTTACACACATGCGACAACGATCGTTCGTTGAGAACGACGAACGAACTTTTAATTGATGAAAGAACGACCTAAGTAAAGATAGTTTTAAAAGGTGTGTAACGATCTGATCGTTAGAATGAACGTTACATCACGTAAAGCAACTATTGCGCCTGCGCATAAAAATGAGAAGTTTCACAGAGAAATAGTGAAATGCGCATGTCAAGCCTAGTACGAACGACCGTTTCCAACGATCTACTACTTTTGCAAACGATCGTCGTTGGTTAAAATCCGCCGAGACAGAACTTTCTTTTGTAGCGATTTGGCTCGTTCGTCGTTTGCCTTAATAGTCGGTGGTTCGTTTTTTGTAACGATCGTCGTTGGTAAAGATCGGGGAACGATCGTTACAAACGACTATAGTCGCATGTGTGTACGCACCTTTAGACGTTGTGTGGAGACCCCGACTTTAGGTCTTTTGGAACACACTTGGTCTATATCTTCTTTGAATACTCTCTAGGGTGTGGTTCTTTGCTTATTTCGATACATTATGTTTATGTGCTAATTAGAATCTTGTTCTGATTTTTTTTGTAGAAAGTGCTTATACAGTGGCCTGATGAAGGGCATCTATTGCCCGAAACGAGCGTGTCGTTGCCCGTTGATATTCTGATGAATGCTTTAAGCCTTTATTATCAATTACCATTGAGATTCCTGTGATTATATATGCAAATGAGGAGCACCTTATAGAGATTTTTTTCTCTTTTTTAACAAAGAACTTTGTATTTGTGTCAATAAAGATTTTTTGGATATTTTTGTACCAGAAGACTTGCAAGAATTTGTGCTTTATATATAGTCCTTTCTATGAATATAGCTAAAAATTATCTCTTTCAGGCAGCAAAATAGAACAAAACAGTCTGGTTATTAATGTTTTGCACTCTACATACACATGTTAATCTCATCATGGTCACATGTCACCTCTGATACACTTTATGTTTGCAGTATTTATGAAGGGGGCAATCTGACTTTTTCTGTGGTGACCATAAGCATCCTATAAAATACCATTGACTGCAAATCGCTTCTTTTGAAATAAATAGGGATGGTCAATGAAATACAAGTAGTTCCTGAGTTGATACAGGTTTATGCAAATTTTGTATGCAGCTTTAACCATTTATGCCTCCTGGACGTAGTACCTACGTCCAGGAGGCCATGTGCACGACCGCGCGCTCCCTGCCCGCAGTTTGTTAGCCAGGCAATCAGTGAATCGGGCTATGGTGCCCGATCACTGATTCCTCTCCCCCGCAGAAAAAGCGACGGCTTCTCTCAGAAGCTTCGCTTTTTCTGGCTTCATGCGTCCCTCTAAGCGTATGTTACGCTTAGAGTGACATCATGTAAGCAAACTCATGGCTGCCATCTTGTGGCCAAAAAGTAAAACTACAACTAAATGTAAAAAAAATAAAAATGCACATATATTTACCCCAAACAAAAACTATTTACATCCCACCCTCCCAAAAATACCCAAATAAAATGTTTAATATAAAAAACAAAACATTACTATTAAAAAAAAAAAACAAACCTGTAAATATTTACTTAAGGGTCTAAACTTTTTAAATATCAATGTAAAGATGAAATAGTTCTATTTTTTTTTTTACTTTTAAACTTGTAAATAGTGATGGATGCAAAACAGAAAAAATGCACCTTTATTTCCAAATAAAATATTGTTACCATTCATTGTGATAGGGACATAATTTAAACGGTGTAATAACCGGGACAGATGGGCAAATACAATACGTGAGTTTTAATTATGAAGGCATGTATTATTTTAAAACTATAATGGCTGAAAACTGAGAAATAATGTTTTTTTTCTTATTCTTCCTGTTAAAATGCATTTACAGTAAAGTGGCTCTTAGCAAAATGTACCACCCAAAGAAAGCCTAATTGGTGGCGGAAAAAACAAGCTATAGATCAGTTAATTGTGATAAGTAGTGATAAAGTTATAGGCTAATGAATGGGAGGTGAACATTGCTCGGATGTATAAAGTGAAAACGACTGAAGGCTGAACTGGTTAAAATGGCCCAATCAATCCCTGCTCAGATGGGATTCTGTTAATTTGTTTCAGGCTGCACAAGTTTGCATACAACATTTCCAAAACTCAGCATCAACTCAGAATGTTGTGCATCTCATTGACCAACCGTAGTAATCAATAATAATAATTACATTAATATTATGTAGATATATTTATAAAAAATAACTCTACCAAGTAGTCTGGTATTGCCTAGGAAGGCGAACATTCTCTTGCAAAAGACTCTTGTCCACTTTCTAGGATAAGGGGCTAATCCACTCTTTGGCCTGGTGCACACCAAAAACCGCTAGCAGATCCGCAAAATGCTAGCAGATTTTGAAACGCTTTTTCTTATTTTTCTGTAGCATTTCAGCTAGCGTTTTGCGGTTTTGTGTAGCGGTTTTGGTGTAGTAGATTTCATGTATTGTTACAGTAAAGCTGTTACTGAACAGCTACTGTAACAAAAAACGCCTGGCAAACCGCTCTGAAGTGCCGTTTTTTTGCGGTTTTCCTATACTTAACATTGAGGCAGAAACGCATCCGCAATCCAAAATCTGCAGCAGCCCGGGAGTATGCGTTTCTGCAAAACGCCTCCCGCTCTGGTGTGCACCAGCCCATTGAAATACATCACCCTAGCGGATCCGCACCCGCAAGCAGATCGCAAACCGCAGCGGAAACGCTCCGGTGTGCACTAGGCCAGAGGGTATCAAGGAGGAAGTAATGGAATCTGCCTTTGATAATGGGTCAAAATATGTATCCCCTGCTTGGGAAATAAGTTTTCTACTACGTACCTATTTGTACAAAGGAGGGGGCAACACTAAGTCACTTTTAGGTTTTTTTTACACTGCAATTGGAAATTCCGATTTGGAGATTTCTCACTGGATGCCAGCAACACAAGTAGAAAAATGCAGCATGCAGAACTTTTTTGAAATTGCAGCAAAAATAGGAATATGAATCGCATTCAGTGGAAAGGAGCCCTTAAAATATTAAACTTAAAGGGACTCCGAGCAGTGAATAAAAACAAAATCTGAACTTACCTGGGGCTTTCTCCAGCCCACCGTAGGTCGGGAGGTCCCTCGGCGTCCTTCTGGCTCCTCTCCCGGTCCCTCCGCAGAAATAACACCCGGCGACACTTGGACCGAGTGTCGGGCTCCCTCTTCCTGAAAGATGACGTTAGTCGTCATCACGCCAGCCGCCTCGCGTCATCACAGCGCCCGGCCTGACAGTACTGCGCATGCATGGTTTAATCACTCATGCACAGTACTGTCACGCCGGCCGCCCTGATGACGCGAGGCGGCCGGCGTGATGACGACTAACGTCATCTTTCAGGAAGAGGGAGCTCGACACTCGGTCCCGGTGTCCCCGGGAGCTGCCGGTTGTCATTTCTGCGGAGGGACCGGGAGAGGAGCCAGAAGGACGCCGAGGGACCTCCCGACCTACGGTGGGCTGGAGAAAGCCGTGCACATTACTGAACCTGGATTCAACCACTGGTGGACTCTGCATAGATGCCCACCAAGCTGGCAATATACACTTTTTAGGTATTAATTAATCATATGCGCTTACATATCGTTGCATATACTATCTGGTAAAATGGGCATGATTGTTTGCAGCTGAAGTAATATAGGACTGTGTGGTCTGTTTTCATTGATTTTAATCCATTGAAATTCATTAATGTCATTTATATTACATGTGATTTATATATTTTTTAAATAAATTGTTATATTCTTGAGTAGTGCTGCTCATATGGGCCTTCTTTTTCTCAGCTGTGGATGTATATAATTTTGGGCTCTTGCACACTCTCATTTATATTGCCAAGTGTTGCGGACATACCTCTTGTTTTTATTTTATTATAAAATATACATTGGTAGTCTCACTGGAAGATTGGAAAGTAAGTGAAACCCATTTAGCGCTCTCTCCTTGCAGTGCTGGGTCCTCGGTTTGAATCCCAACCAGGTCAACATCTGCAAGGAGTTTGTATGTTCTCCCCGTGTCTGTGTGGGTTTCCTCTGTGCACTCTGGTTTCTTCCCACATACCAAAAACAAACATAAGTTAATTGGCTTCCCCCAAAATTGGCCTTAGACTATGATACATGCACTACACGATACATACATAGACATATGACAATGGTAGGGGCTAGATTGTGAGCCCCTCTGAAGGACAGTTGGTGATAAGACAATCTACTCTGTACAGTGATGCGTAATATGTCTGCGCTATATAAATACTTAAACACTTCTTTAGATTTGTTTTTTTTTATTTAAGATCCTTTTTTTTTTTTTTTTTTTTTTTTTACTTTTGACTAAATTATCTCACGCTTGCTTGCTTTTACTACCTGCGATCTGACCCGCAGGCCACAACACAATTAGAATCAAAACAGGTACCCGGACCCGGCCTGCAATTCGGGTAACCTGCGGGTACCCGACCCAATGCAGGCCCCTAAGTACCATTATCTAGTTCCAGCAGTCTTCTAAGAGCAAAACTCTGATATGAAAAAGTCATCACGCTTTGCCACAATAATGTACTAGAACAAGAACTACTAAGACCCATGTTTTCTATTTCAACCATTTTATTGAATGTAATTGTAACAAAAGTAGACCAGCATAGCATATTATTCCTTTACACACAACAGTCTAAGGCCCCTTTTTAAATTCACATTAGAGCATAATGGAATGAAACAAACTTGAAATGGCAGGGCAGAATATCTGAACTCCAGGTAATAACATGTTCAGTAAACTCCAGGTAACAACATGTTCAGTACCAAGTGGTCAGTATGAACAAATTAAATTGCTCAAACCAGTTTCGTAATTTAAAAAAAAATAAAAAAAAAATCAGTAGAATGCTTTTATAGTACCTCAGCCATAGTAAATATCTGAATATAGTAAATTCTGTACCCTGGTCCTGACAATGCATCTGTGTGTGGCTGTCATATTCATGCATGGCCATATTTACAGTAGGTAGTAAAACCTGACAGCCAAGGCCAGTTCTAGGCACTACGGGGCCCTGAGTAAAAATCGAATGCCCCCATGCAAGCCACCAACATCCCCCCCCCCCCCGGAAACAGCATTGGGTGGACTTTTGTTCTTGACCCGCACCCCCTACTCAGATAGTATTTGGTTGCTTCCCGGAGCCCCAGGGCTGCCTGGCGGTACCCACCACTTCCCCCCCCCCTACCTTCCTCGGTTTCCTCACAAGTGACTAGTAGTTTCTAGGGCCTCTGCAAAGTATCTGCAGCAAAGAAAACTCCTCTGTCCAGGCAGGGGGCTCATCCATCAGACTGCATGCACCGGGCAGGTAAGTTTGTTCCACTGCCAATACTCTGCAGAGGCACCCATTCACTTGCGGGGTGACCGGGGAGGGCCTGCCAGCTGGCTCTGGAGCGCTGGGCAAGTGCCTGACTTTTTGGACTAGTCAGTCTAATTCCTTTATGCTTTACTAAAGCACTTCATTGAAGGAAATCTTCCAGAGAAAAAAAAAAGTGTTGTATTTTAGTTCTTAGTTTCTAGCATGTGAGCTTACATCCCACTCAGTAGGGGAGCTGTTGTCTGAGTCTTGAACCTCTGGATAGTCCCTGTAGTTCTATACCCATAGGTAGTGAGTCAGCAAGGGATACCTGTTAAGAGATTGTCTATAAAGGCAGTGGTAAGATGGTCTAAGCCATCATGTGCAAAGTACAGGGTATACTAGTTAATGGCTCAGCCATAGGAGTGGGAGTAAAATAATAAATAAATAATAAAATGTATTTACAATTTGCAGAAAGGAGTGAAGTCAAGACTAAATAAAAGCAAACCTGATAAGGCACCATGTTTTTTATTTTTTAACCTTCTCCAGACCAGACTTCTCTGGCCTCTAGAGGGCGTACATGGCACATTGGTGCCCGTCATTTTGCCGCAGGGTAAGCCGAATGACGGCTTAACCTTCTGATGCACAAATTTTGGGCGCCATTAAATACTATCCCCCCTCCAAGTCATAGCAACTCGGAGGAGAAGTAATTTGGGGTGCTGCAATTGCCAGATCCCTGAATTATCCATGCACGGGGGGCGGACTATGGCATTACTGCTATAGCCACGGCAAGCTTCGGTGCTGCATGGTGGGCACCAATCAGCCCTGCTTCGCCTCAAGATCCAGAGACATTTTTCACTCTTAAAAATGAAGCAGTGGTCACTTTTATTGGCTCACAGTGATCATATGGCTCCTAACCAGCATATGACATTCAGCTGTCTGCTAAACAGCTGAGCGAGCAGGTTACAGTGGCGCCAGATCAACGCAAACAGCAAGAATGACTGGACCGTGCCACTAGAGTAGTTGAAATCTCACATCTGGAATATGAGCAATGCATTACAGGTGAGTCATTGGAGTTTTAGAGCAAGTGCAGAGAAGAGCAACAAAATTGATCAGAGTGATGGGAGGTCTCACTTACCAGGAAAGGTTACATAAACTGGGCTTACTGAAGAAAATAAGCCTTAGAGGAGATCACATAGACATGTTTAAATACATCAGAAGGCAGTATAAAAACTTTGCAGACTAGCTTTTTGTCCTTGGGCTTGTGCAGAGGATTAGGGAAGGAACATGATCTGCGCATGGTGGAAAATAGTTTCCTCAATCTATGTAGGAAAGGGTTATTTACGGTAAGACGTTAAAACAGTCAATATATTGCCACAGGAAGTGTTATGGCAAATTCTATATCTGTGTTTTAAGAGGACTTGGATGCTTCTATTGAATGACATTCATGGCTATAATTATTGGGTAATTCTCGACAGTGTTGATCCAGGGATTGTTTGTGTGATTGCCAGGAAGGATTTTTTTCCCTTTAAGGTCCCTTTCACAGTGCTGCATTGTGGTGCGGTGTAACGGCTGCTTTGTAACACAGCTTACTGCTTTGCAATGCACCACCTATGCAACGTTCTCAATGCAGCAGTAGCATCGTATTATAATGGTTTGCAGTATGGCAATGCAGTGTCACCGCTAAATGCGTGCAATAACAGGTACAGTGTAGGATACTTTTCATTGACTGCATGCTTTCCTGTACTAAACAATCAGGTAATCCATGTATTCACATGACATTCCTTAAACATTACCCATACTGCATGAAGTATATTTTGAGAGACGGGTGTAACTAGAAATCACTGGGCTCCCCTGAAAAACTTTGGATGGGGCCCTCACCCCGATTTCTACACATGTAAACTGTGAACCAATTTTATTCAATTGGCTAGCGCACACTTTAATGTATTTTCCCCAAATAAAAACAGCAGTGAAGCACATCACATATTGTTTCTATCAATTACATTAGCTTCTGTGATAAAACTTGCATGCCTACAGACACACATGGGGCTTGATTCACAAAGCGGTGCTAACTGTTAGCACACCTGTGAAAACCCCCTTAGCACGTCTAAACAAGCTTTACGCGCGTAAAACTTTACGCGTGTACTGCACAGAGCGCGGGGCACTCCGCGCGAAGTGCCCATTAAAGCCTATGGGACTTAGCGCGCGTAAAACTTTGCGCGCGCGAAGTTAGCGAGCGATCTGATTGATAAATCCGGTGCTAACCTACTTAGCACCCTGGTTAGTGCGTCTAAAGACTTTAGACGTGCTAAGTAGGTTAGCACCGCTTTGAGAATCAAGCCCATGGTGTGCAAAAAACACATACAGAAAAATGCACATAGAAAATTAACAGAGGAGGGTGCCTCGTATTACACTTACTATGTCCTTCTCTGATGGAGAGAACTGGCTCTACAGAGTCCTCCAGCACCACTACAGTACACAGCACTTTGGGAGAGGTTGGGGGCTGGGTGATGTACACAAGAGCCTGCTGCACACTGAATAGGGACTGAATACAAACCGTTGTTTACAAAACTTTGTAGGATTTGTTATCTGTGGCTGGGCAGATGCAGTCATCAGAGCAATTGTGCAGAGAGTAGAAAGCTGTTTTTCTCCGTGCCCAGGCTCCTCAAGCATCACTACAGTACACAGCTCTTGGGGAGGGGTAGAAAGGCTGGAGGTAGAGCAGTGCTGTACACAAGACCCCACTGAACACTGAATAGGGATGGTCTACAAATCTTTGTCTGCAAAACTTTGTATGAATCCTTATCACTGGCTGAGCAGATGCAATCATTAACACAATTGTGCAGAGAGCAGAACGTTTTTTTCTCTCAGTGCCCTTAGTCCCCTGTGGCTTCTGGGCCACCCTGCGGCTGCATCCCTTGCAGGGTCTATTATTATGCCCCTGTTGAAAGGTTAGATAAATGTAAATAGGACTTTGAAGTACTTTAATGGTTGTTTCCCAGGGTCGTCTCCAGGACAGCAACCCAGATGAGAGATGATCCCTTCCATTCACTGCTGGACAGGAAAAAGGTTAAAAAAACATACAGCACCAATAGAGCGTATATAAGGATACTCCATCCTACCCTAATCAGTTTGTTTCCTGTCCACGGAAGGAGAAGGTACTGGAGGCTGCTGCCGAAGCGGTCAGAAGGGCTGATGCCGGGCGGCAGGGTCCTGGGTAGTCCATTCCTCCTTTGTATGCGGCTGGTCAGAGGGAGTCAGCGCGGGAGGATGGCTGCCGGAGATTACAGAAGCCGAGTTCTGTCTGCGGTTTTGAAGAGGATATGCGCGCGCACGTGAAGCCGGACGATGGTGATTGGTTACTGCCTAGTCAGGTGACTAGGAAGTGACGTCAGGACTCGGCTCAGCGTGGACCGGAAGTGGAGTCAGCGTTACTTTCCGGTGCTGCGAGATGCAGGTAACTCCTTCAGCGCTGGCTGTGAAGCGCTGAAGGGTGATAGTCAGCACAGGAACTGATGTTTGGGGGCAAGTGTCCAACGGAAGGTATTGTACGGACACTTTCACTGGTTTTAAAAGCCTGCCTGCCCTGTCGATCATTGTGCATGATGGAGTCGACAGAGGCAGGTCAGGAGGCTGCTACTGCCGCTACAGCTGATGCTCCTACCCCTGCTGGGTCTGTGGTATGTGAGGCGTCTATGGAGCTAATGTTAGGTTGGCACATTGGGTTTTTTTTCTGATAGATTCTTCCCTTTTTTTCAGCTAAAGACTGTGAAGTCTGTAAAGGGGAAGGATCCCAAGAAGGATACTCAGGGGGTCCCTCATTCTGGGTCATCTTCCTCCCGCCAATCTGCTCCCTCTGCCTCTAAAACTAAATCCAAATGTGTTTTTTGTGGTGTCAAAATTCCTGCTGATACATTAAGACCTATCTGTAAGGGTTGTACCCAGCAGGTTGTTAAAGAAGAGTCTCCTGTGGTGTTCAAAAATTTACTAGGATGGATGAAATCAGAGATAGCCTCCACCTTTCAAATCGTTAAAAGATTCCTCAAATATGGCTTCCACATCCTCCGCGGTGCCCGGCTCTTTCCCCGCGGCATCTATTGCGCCCTCGTCTCCTTCTAGATTGCCCCCTCCTTCCCCGGGGGAGTCTGTCTCTCTTGGCTTGGCCGACAGGCATTTGGCGCAAGTATCTAAAAGGAGGCGCAGTGGAGGTGATTCAGAAGTTGAGCTGTCTGAGGGTGAAATCTCTTCTCTTGAGGAAATGTCTGACTAAGAGGAAGAGACAGTGCCCGTGGCTGAAAATACGAAATCCCAAAGATTTCCGTTCTCTACGGATCATATGGAAGAATTATTAATTGCTATGTATGCGACCATGGATATAAAAGAGAAGGAAAAGTCGCTTTCTGCCCTAGACAAGATGTATCAAAGTTTAGCAGATAAACATACAAATGTAATTCCCGTCCATTCTACATTGAAAGATATGATTAAAAAAGAGTGGGAAGTTCCTGAAAAAAGAGCCTTTTGGCCTAGAGCTTTGAAAAAGCGTTTTCCCTATAAAACGGACGATCAAAAGAATTGGGGTCCCGTGCCAAAGTTAGATCCTTCCTTATCTAAAATATCTAGAAAGACTGCACTACAGTTTGAAGTTTTTGGAGTTCTAAAAGACCCATTAGATAAGAAGGTTGACAACCTTCTAAGGCGCACATGGGAATCCTCTACCTTATTGTTCAAACCTACTATTGCAGCTACTGCCTTTTCTAGAGCTCTTAAAGTTTGGCTCAAGCAAATGGAGGCTCATATTGCAGGGGGTACGGCCAGAGAGGTTATGTTGAAATCCTTTCCTAACATTTTTCACTGTATAAATTATTTATGTGATGCAGCCGATGAATCAGTTAGGCTTACAGCCATAACATCGGCTCTTGCCAATTCAGCTAGAAGGGGTATTTGGGTGAGAACTTGGGATGGTGATATGTCCTCCAAAGTAAAGTTATGTGGTATTCCCTGTGAAGGTACCTTTCTATTTGGTTCCAAGTTAACGGAAACGTTGGAAAGGTCAGCCGATTCTAAAAAGAATTTTCCTGAGAAAAAGCGTGTGTTTAAATTTAAACGCTCCTTTCGTTCCTCCAGAGGTCCCGATTCCAATTTTCGGTAAGGTAGAAGGCAGTGGAGGTCCTAAAAAGAGCAGAAGGGAAAATCTTCCTTTCTCCCCAACTCCTCTATCCAACCTAAAAAACACTTTATAGAAAATTGGCAGACTCTTTTCCACAACAAATGGCTCATAACAATTGTACAGGAGGGTTACAGGTTAGAGTTTACAGAAAATCCCCCGCTAAGATATTTTGTGACCCCACCTCCAGTGATGTCCTCAGCTCTAGACAGGGCAGTAACAGATTTATTCAACAAACGGGTGATAAGAAGAGTTCCATTATGTCAGGAGAAAAGAGGGTTTTATTCTCCAGTGTTCCTAGTTCAGAAACATCAGGGAGATTTCAGACTAATTCTGAACTTGAAGATTCTCAACAGATCAATCAAATATCGAAAATTCAAAATGGACAACATCCAGTCGGTCCTAAGTCTTTTGCAGGAGGGCTCCTTCATGGCCTCACTGGACCTTCAGGACGCTTACCTTCATCTACCAATACACCCAGAGTCTCAAGCTTTCCTGAGGTTTGCGGTTCATCAGTCAGGGGAGGTAAGACATTATCAATTCACGGCCTTGCCATTTGGGTTGTCCTCAGCACCTTGGCTCTTTACTAAGACAATGTCAGAAGTGTTAGCCCACTTAAGACTTTTCCGAGGTTCAAGTTATCGGCTACCTTGATGACCTGTTCTTTTGGGGTAGCTCCCCTATGTCAGTATCCCTTATGATTCAGACCTCAGTGAGCGTTCTGCAATCCCTGGGCTGGGTCATTAACTGGAAAAAATCTTCTATACTGCCATCCCAGTCTATGATATTTTTGGGATTTCAGTTGAACACTATTGAACAGAGGATTTATTTGCCTTTACAGAAACAGGAACTGCTTCTTACAAATGTGTTTTCCTTCCAGGGGGCTTCTTCCATCTCTATAAGGGGAGCTATGTCCTTACTCAGTCTTATGACATCCTCCTTCCCGGCTGTCCAGTGGGGCCAACTGCATACACGACATCTCCAACACTGGATCCTACAGGTTTGGAACAAGAAATTGCTCTCTTTAGACAAAAGGGTGTTGATCCCGTATAATGTAAAGACTTCTGTGCTATGGTGGACAGACAGGATTCATCTTTCAGAAGGCAGGCTGTGGGACTTCCCTGTTCAAAGAGTGATTACCACGGATGCAAGCATGTGGGGTTGGGGGGCCCACATGGACGGAAACCCAGTGCAGGGAGCTTGGAGCATGACTATGGGGAGGAGACACTCCAATCTCAGAGAGTTGGAGGCAGTAAGAAGAGCCTTGTTGCATTTTCAGGCAGACATTATGAGTCACCATGTGCTAATAAGGTCAGACAACAATACGGTAGTAGCCCACCTGAATCATCGGGGGGGGGGGGGGGGGGGGGTACAAGGAGCAGGTCCTTCTCTTTACAGGCGGAAAGAATCCTTCTGTGGGCCGAGAAAAAGTTGATCGCCTTAAGGGCTGTTCACTTAAAGGGGACTTTAAATCAGTTGGCAGACTAACTGAGCAGGTCACAGTTGAGTCAGGACGAGTGGTCCCTGAATCAGGAGATCTTTCTGGAGCTAGTAGGCAAGTGGGGGCATCCGTCAATAGACTTATTTGCAACGAAACAGAATACGAAATGTCAAATGTTTTGCTCTCTGTGTCCCCTCGAGAAACCGTGGGCAGTGGACGCGCTTTCTCTAAAGTGGGAGTATCCTCTTCTCTATGCCTTTCCTCCCTTCAATCTCATTTCCAGGACACTCAAGAAGATTATCCGGGACAAGGCTCTGGCAGTTGTGATAGCCCCATTCTGGCCAAAGAGACCCTGGTTTTCTCTACTGAAAAAGCTTGCTGTAGCGGATCCATTTACACTCCCAATCAGGCCGGATCTGTTGACACAGGGACCGGTATGTCATCCGCAGGTAAACATGCTGCACCTAGCAGCGTGGAAACTGAATGGGAACTTCTCAGAGGTAAGGGGTTCTCAAGAGACTTATCAGACACACTTCTTCAAAGCAGGAAATTAGTGACCAGAAAGATCTACGAGAAAGTTTGGAGAGTTTATTGTTCTTGGTGTAAGGAAAATAGAATGAACAGACAGCAGTCCCTTTCTGTTTTAGAGTTTCTTCAGGCTGGACTAAAGAAGGGATTGAGTGCAAGTACGCTGAAAGTGCAAACATCAGCTCTTAGTGTTTTTCTACAAAGAAAACTGGCGGAGGAAGAGTTCTTCATTAGATTCTTCAGGGCCATTCAGAGGATTAGACCACTTGTAAAGACATTTGTCCCTCCTTGGGATTTAAGCATGGTTCTGCAAACTTTAATGGAACCCCCCTTTGAACCAATTGATGGAAATTTCAGAAAAGGTTCTAACAATAAAGACTGCCTTTTTACTGGCTATTTCCTCTGCCAGGAGAGTGGGAGAAATTCAAGCCTTGTCCATATCAGAACCCTATTTAATAATAGCTGATGACAGAATTACACTCCGTTTAGATCCTGCCTTTATTCCTAAAGTATGTTCCCGGTTTTCATCGAAGTCAGGAGATATACTTACCATCTTTCTGTAATAATCCAAGTAATGAAAAAGAAAGACAGTTGCATTGTTTAGACATTAGACGTTGTGTACTTCAGTATCTGGAGATGACTAAAGCATGGAGTCACTAGAGCCTTATTTGTACTGTTTTCAGGTCCAAACAGGGGTAAGCAGACATCAAAAGCATCTATTTCTAGATGGATAAGACAATGCATTTCCATGTCATATCAGGTCAAGGGTCTTCAGGTTCCATCCTTATTGAAAGCTCATTCTACACGGTCAGTTTCTGCCTCTTGGGCAGAGAAAGCTGGTGTTTCTATTGACCAGATCTGTAGAGCAGCCACCTGGTCAAGTAAAAATACTTTTGTAAAGCATTATAGGTTAGATGTGTCAGCAAGTTCCGATCTCTCATTTGGTAGAAGGGTATTGCAAGCCGTTGTCCCTCCCTGATACGGTAATCTCTGTATCTCATCTGGGTTGCTGTCCTGGAGACGACCCTGGGAAAGACACTAGTTACTTACGGTAACGTCTTTTCCGGGAGTCGGAAGGACAGCACCCAAACTACCCACCCATTTGTAGGATATTAGTATTAGGATATAAATTAAGCATTATGTGGTCATCTCTGTTATTACTGATTAGGGTAGGATGGAGTATCCTTATATACGCTCTATTGGTGCTGTATGTTTTTTTAACCTTTTCCTGTCCAGCAGTGAATGGAAGGGATCATCTCTCATCTGGGTTGCTGTCCTTCCGACTCCCGGAATAGACGTTACCGTAAGTAACTAGTGTCTTTCCATAACATACACAATAATAGAGAATTTTGTGTAGTTCTCCCATATTTTTCTATGAGTTTATATGATTTTATATTTTTCTATGATCAACAAGCTCTAAGATGTAATTGAAATCCCTGTCCCACTACAGTTAGTACAAATTCTAAAGAAATGTGGGCATCATATTTGACTGAGATGCATCTATTAACAGCAGATTTTGTAAGAATTCTTTTTTACAGTGTTTAGCTTTGTTATATCGTTGATACATGCTGATTCAATGCAGTAGAGGACCTGTATATGTAGCAATGCGCATATTTATTTATGACCTTGGCAAATTTTCTGATGGAAAATTACATAGGTGTGTCCCAAAAGATTATAAGACGATGTACAAGAAGCATTATTGTGGAAAAAAACATTTCTCATTTTTATTAACATTTGAGCAAAAAGTGTCCAGTCCAAAATTATTCATACCCTTCTCAATAATCCAATAGAAAAACCTTAATTGGCTATTAAAGCAGTGAAACGCTTCCTATAACTACAGACCTGCTTTTTGCATGTCTCCACAGGTATTTTTGCCCATTCATCTTTAGCAATGAGCTCCAAATTTCTCAGGTTGGAGGGTCTACTTGCCATCAACCTGATCTTTAGCCCCCCCCCACAGATTCTCAGCTGGATTCAAGTTAGGATTCTGGCTGGGCCACTCCAAAACATGGGTCACTGTCATGCCTAAATGTCCACGGGTGCCCAAGGCCAAGTTTCTCTGCAGACTGCCTGATGTTGTTGAGAATCCTCATGTACTGCTTTTTTTTCATGTGCCATTTACTGTGATTAGGTTCCCTGGTCCATTGACTGAAAGACACCCCCAAAGCATTAGATTTCGAAGACCATGTTTGACTGTGGGGATGGTGTTCTTTGGGTTGAGGTCTTCTACTTTTTTACACCAAATGAAGGAAACATCAATGTGAGTAAACAATTACATTTTGTGTTTCAAAGTTTTTATTAAAGATTTTGAAAATTTTCATTAACAACGGACAACAAAAGGGCAAGAGGGTTAGCTCTTAGGAAACAAGATGATGTACACAGGGTGATCATAGATAACAAAACAGTCATATAACTTGGGAATTACAAATCTTTTGTTCTTAAATAGCCCGAAGTACATATATGAACAGGGAAAACAGATTATACAAAGGGAAATGGGGAAGGGTTCGATCCGGGCCAATGAGCCTGGTGGGGGTCAAGGTAGGGGTTTAGGGAGATTGCGACTGCAGAAGGGTAAATGTACCTCAGAGGATTACACCAACTGTCTGGGGTATGCTGTGGTAGTGGAAGGGTATAGGGGCCGGCCAAGGAGGAAAGGGGAGGGGGAAGGCCGGTAAAAGGGAAAGCCTAGGAGGTCGGCTCAGGCAGTGAGCAGGACCCCTACTGTTCGAAGATAATGTGAACTAGGGGTAGGAGTGTGACCGAGAAGAGGAAGAGTAAAAGGAGGAAGAGAGGGGGGAGAAAAAGAGAAAAGAAAAGAGAGGACAGAAAAGAAGGAAGGGTCCATCTCATAGCCTGGTTATCAATGTTTCCTCCATGTTTGGGTGTTCCAATTGGATCCAGGGTTCCCATATTTTCTCAAAGGATTTATGGGTGTCTCGGAGTATGCTTGTGAGTTTTTCATTGACCATATAGGAATTCATTCTGGTCTTAACTTCTTCAAAGCTGACCGAAGGTTTCTTCCAACTGTTTGCTATGGTCATTGTAGCCGCTGAGAAAACTAAGGAGGCTAGTTTATTTTGTTTGGCGGTCAATATCTCAATTTTTGCATGTAGTAGGGCATGCCAAGGATTTTTAGGAATCAGTTTGTGGAACAAGCTGGACAGTAGCTTAAAGACACGGCTTCAAAATCGGATGAGGCGGGGACAGGACCACCAAATGTGCATCATGTCCCCTGTCAATCTACAACCTCGAAAACAAAAGGGGTTGGCTGAGGGGAATACCTTCGCTATTCTAGCTGGGACCAGGTACCACCTAGTCAGAACTTTATAAGCCGATTCTATCGTGTGTAAGTTATTAGAGCATTTAGCTATTCTTCCCCAAATGTCCAGCCATACCTCTCTGTCCTTGGTTTCTGCTAGGTCGGATTCCCATCTAGACGCATATATATGCTGAATAGGGGTCCGGGGGCGAGTTAAAAAGGCATAAATAGAGGAAATGAGACCTTTTGAGTTGGGGTGGCGGAGGCAGATGTTCTCGAAGGGGGTGAGACTGAGCGGAAGATCCCTATCTTTTATAAGTTTGGTGATCCAGTGTCGCAGCTGGAGGTAACGGAAGAACTCCGTTTTAGGGATTTGTTTTGTTTCCTGGAGTTCGGACCACGAGCAGATGCCTCTAGGGGTAAGAAGATGGTCCACAAAGGTTAGGCCGTGGTCCGACCACCAGGAGAATGATGCTGGGTTGTCTAGGCCGGGGCGGAAGAGGGGGTTTCCCGTGAGAGGTGCTAATGGTAGGTGGGGGGGATTGTAGGTTGGCTGAGTAGCGTATGGAGTCCCAGACTTGGAAGCTGTGTTTCAAAGGGGGGCTCATGGTTGGGGTTCTCAATTTGGGGGGAGCCAAAGTAGGGTGCTAGGTAAGAGGGGTGCACATTCTGGGATTTCCAGGAATACCCACAAAGGGGTGTCCTGGAGCTGGAAGAGCCGAGTGAGTTGGCTGATAAACGCTGCTTTATAGTAGGAGCTGATGTGTGGAACACTGAGGCCACCATCTAGTCTATGCGCAAACATTGTTGATTTACGAACTCGGGGGCCTTTACGACCCCAGATAAAGGTCATAGCTCTGCTCTGAAATATACGTAAATAGTGGTCGGGGACTTTAACTGGAAGGGTTCGAAAATAATATAAGAGTTTGGGTAAGTATGTCATTCTGATTGCGTTGATTTTACCTATCCAGGAGGGTGAGTAGACCAGCTAATGGTTAAAGCTGACAGGGATTTGAGGAGCGGGGGGTAGTTGGCCGCGAAGAGGGAGGAGTATGAGGGCGTTAGAGTAATACCCAAATAGGGGAGTGTTTGTACCCATTGGAAGGGGCTTGTCTCTTTAAGGGCTTCATAACCCATTTGGTCCACTGAAATGTTCATTGCTTTAGATTTGGCTAAATTAATGTGGAGGCCTGAAATTTTAGCAAAGTTATTAAAAGCTTTGAGTGCATTGGGTATAGAAATAAGGGGTTGGGTAAGGAATAGGAGGGTATCATCCGCAAACATCAGTATCTTATGATCAATGCCCGCTTTTTCCACCCCTTTTATGTCTATGTTGTCCCTAAGACTTCTAGCGAAAGGTTCTAACGCTAGTATGAAGAGTAGGGGAGACAGGGGGCACCCCTGTCTCGTCCCTCTATTGATAGGGAAAACTTCGGAACTGTGTCCAAAGTAGCGCACAAAAGCAGTGGGATGGGAATAGATGCCTTCTATCCAGTTTAAAAATGTAGAGTCTAGGCCCCATTTGCTGAGGGCGGATTTTAGGTATGCCCAAGAAAGCGTATCGAAGGCTTTGAAGATGTCAAGCGACAATGCCACTCCAGGGATTTTATGGTGTTGTAGATGGTGGGTTAATAGTATAGCCCTCCTGGTGGCATCTTCAGCTTGCCTGCCTGGGACGAACCCCACTTGGTCTCTATGGATGAGAGTGGGGAGAACTGTGCTCAACCTCAGCGCTAGGATTTTACCAAGGAGCTTAAAGTCTATGTTAATTAGGGAAATGGGGCGGAATTGGTGAGCACTAAGGCACTCTTGCTCTTCTTTGGGGATCATAGATATTTGCGCTCTAAGCATATTCCGCGGGGGGAGCTTGCCTTCCCTAATTTCATTGTAGCATTTGGCTAGAGTTGGCGCTATCAGTTCTGAGGTTTTTTTGTAATAGTGAGCCGAAAAGCCATCAGGCCCAGGAGATTTGTTTACTTTCAATGTTTTAATGGCCGCTTGGACTTCAATGGTTGTGATTGGGGCGCTTAACCGGTCTGCTGTGTCTGATGAAAGGCTGGGGAGGGTAGTTTGATCTAGGAAGGCTGTGATGTCTTGGTCAGAGGCCTCTGATGGGTTGGAATAAAGGTCAGTGAGGAATTTGGCGAATATATCTATGATTTTACGGGGATTGGCCGAGGCTTGGCCCAAGTGGTCACGAATTTTAAGTATAGTAGGATGTAAGGGTCGGTTTTTTAAGGACCTAGCTAAAAGGGCGAGGGGTTTGTTAGCGTTGTAGTAGAACATCTGTCTCCGCCACCTCATTTGCCTCTCAACTTTGTCTGTAAGAAGTAGATCTAGTTCTGTGCGTGTTTTGTCTCTGATCAGTCTGTTAATGCGTGTAGGGTTTTGTTTCCATTCCTGTTCTGCCTTGTCTAGTTTGGAAGATAATTCCTCTATTTTAGAGTTCCTCTGGCGTTTAAGTATGCTTGCCTGACCAATTAGGAAGCCTCTGATTGTCGCTTTGTGTGCTTCCCATAAAGTCAGAGAGGAAGAAACAGAACCGTCATTATCTTCAAAGTATTCCTTAATTCTGCCTTTTAAAAGGCCTAAGAGGTCTTCTCTGGTCAGTAAGGAATCATTAAGCCGCCAGTGGAACTCTCTGCGGCGAGGAAGCATGGGTGAGAAACAAATTGAAACGGGGGAATGATCTGACCAGGAGGTGGTATGGATTTTAGCGGCTGGGACTAAGTGCAAGCACTGTTGCTGGACAAAAATGTGGTCGATGCGGCTGAAACTGTTGTGAGCATGCGAGTAAAAGGTGAAATCCCGTACTGTGGGATGGAGGTCTCGCCAGGCATCTACAAAACCATGCCTGTCCAGCAATAGTTTGATCTTGGCGCCTTGGATGTCAGAGGGGTCAGCCGAAGGATTAGAGTTAGGACTTTTCTGTCTATCAATTTTAGGATTCAGGGTGGCGTTTGTATCGCCGGTGACTATTATCGTGCCACAGCCATGCTGATTTAGTACTTGTAAAAAATGAGAGTAGAAGTTGGATTGATGGGCGTTTGGAGCATAGTAAGTTGCTATTGTGATGTCTTGATCATACAGTGTACCTGAAATTATAAGGTATCTACCGGTGGGGTCCGCTATTTGTTTGTTACAAATAAAGGGGAGATTTTTCCTAACCGCTATAAGAACTCCTCGAACTTTAGTCCGGGCACAGGCCAAAAAAGAGGTGGGAAAGTGTCTACTCAAATATTTCGGACATGACGAAGAGGATAGTCTGGTCTCTTGTAGACAGACCAGGTCTGCCTGGCAAGATTTGTAGTAATTAAATGCTTTGGACCTCTTTTGGGGAACACCAAAACCTTGAACATTGTGTGAGAATATCTTAAGAGTGTGGGTGGTCATGGAGGATGAGGAGGTATTTTTGCAGAAAAGAACCAGGCCACGAGATGGACAATCCAAGGAGAGAGGAAGAGAGAAGGGAAGAGGGAGAGAGAAGGGGGGTAGCAGTAAAAGAGAAAGGAGAGGGAGGACCAGAAACACTTCTCGGTCTGAGGTGTTCCGGCGAGGGAAATGTTATTGTAAGCCGAGGCGGGTCGGGGGACCCGCTCAGGAGAATGTAGTGACCCGAGATGGGTCAGTAGCGGGATTAACCCGAAAGTCAAGGAGGTCACCCAAGGAGGGAACTCCAAGGTCATGAGAGGTGGGGTCGTGTGTCAGCCGTCTGCCCCACCTGCCTTGTCACAGTTATCTGATACAGGACAGAGATATGTGTAGTATTAGGAGAATAAACTAAATAAACTAGGTGGAAAATAAAACGGGGGGAAAAAGGGGGGGGGGAGGGTAAGGGCCCCACTGTGTTTGGGGTCTACAATGCGGCATAAATATCAAGTGATGGGATCAGAGGTCATGCTCTAGAGTATGACGGTAGAGAGCGCTATACATCAGGAGTAAATATCCCTGGGGCTCGCGTGGCTGGGAGGGATTGAGTTCATCTGGGGTGCGAGCTCCAAGCCTGACCTGGGGGTTCCTACCTGTAACCGGTGTCGGGCTTGATATCTGACATATTCATTAGCCAATAGGAGATGCCGAGAATGAGATTCGGTGGCCCTAATCTGGGGCTCAATTAAGGGATCCACATAGCCAGCACCTCATAGAGGCCAATGGTATATAACCCACTTTCATAGAAAACAAAAAAGGGTCAAGCCTATCCCTCTCCGTCGGGCGCTGCCAGCGACATGCCCGGAACCAATTTCAGGACACCGAGCCAGGCCGCGGCAGCGCTCCACGCCAAGGGCTCTTGTTGCAAAAGATACCGGCATATGAATCTCTCAGAAGTATATGTACAAATAGAGAGAAATGCTACCATCTAGCGGTGTAGGTTGGCAATAATGAGATCGCTCAGCCTTAGAAGTGTACCATCGGGGAGTTGCTATTATTGGCGACTATGCGCAGGTATAATGCAGAATAATAAAGCTATAGTGGTAAACATGAGGGAGCGATTCGTTTAAATAGAGCAATCCCATACTTAGGGCTAAGAGAGCTACAGGTCTTAATTGTTGCTGGCGTAGTTTGATGGGTCAGGGACCATATATTTGCTGGCAGTGTGGATGATATCGTATTTAGCGGGGGCCCCCTAGGGGCTGCGTAGGGAAGGCTAACGTTTCCACAGAAAACATAATGGCGGAATAAGAGATTTGCCTGCGGTTAATGTCCCGTGTTATCTGAGCCGGTGGCTATGCTCCCCCAGCGGACACCCTCGCTACAAAGTGATTAGCTCAAGGGCAGTGTGGGATTAACTAAAGTGAGTCATTTTAAAGGGGTCACGAAAATACAACGCGGGATGCACATAGCCACCGACCCAGACCTGATATACCAAAACAACATATATTCCCTTCAGTTGGCTCCTAGACTGTTTTTCTCCTGTGCTGGTAGTCGCGCTCCCAAATCCATCACTTTATGGGAAGGTAAATTTCCATAAGGGCAAGGCGTAATTAATGCGTTTAAGCAGGCTAACAGATTGTGGTTAAGAGGCGTGCTGCCACCCATACAAGGTTAGTTTGCGTATTGATGTCATAAAGTAGGACCTTTATACAAAGGGCTGTTGTTAATCCGCACCAGCACAGGAAACCAACAGAGCAAGTGCCCCACAGGGATTAAATAATAGAAGGCAACATTTTCACAAAACAAAAGAGAAAACACAGTATAAGCATATATTGATAAGCCGGTCGTCTTAGGTAGCCATGCAACTCTGCTCTACACCGGGAGCCGCGTCCCCCCGGGGGCTAAGCGTAATTGAAATGACCAGCCAGCTTTGCATCGAGCCTCTGGCAGTAAGTGGAGGAAAGTTCACGGCAGTTCTTGTGGTAAAGAGAGTTCAGATTGCGCTCAAATCCATTAGTTGGGGTATGTTCATCTGGGGAAGGGGGAGGGAGGGGGAACTGGTAGCGAACGGCCCATGTAGAGCGGGAAGAAAGTGGCGGGGTGCCAAAATTCAAACGGTGTCCGGTACTCTGTACGGGCAAACAAAGTTCGAAAACATGCAATACAGCAATGATAAAAAGTTCAATCCAACTGGAAACTGGATAGCTATGGCTTTGTGAAATAAAGAACAGTTCAACTGTAGCTCTGGGTGTGATCCGAGTATCGGATTAGTTGGGCAGTGTAAAGGCTGAAAACATTGCCTCTAACAGTTAACTAGGGAGGGGAAAAGCCCGGTGCTTCAAAGTATAAGCGCCCGTAGGGGATAAACGGATGATGAATTAAACAAGAGTCTTACCCAACCGTGGAAACCGATAAGGAAAGCAGGTCAGGTGGAAGAAAGGGTCTCCTATGAAGAAAGATAGAGCCAGGCCAAATTCATGATGTGAAGTATCATGGCGGAGCATTGTCCGCTTGGTTGCCAGCCGATTTCGTGGAGGATCTGGTTGAACGAGGTGAGGAAGCCAGGTGTTCGTCGTCCCTCTGAGTAGAGGATCTTAGGTTGCGGATCCCCGCCACAGGACGATTATCCGTTGGCGGCAGAAGTAGATGTAGTTTCTCTAAGAGTTGCTGCGCTTCTTCTGGTGAGGAGACAGCATGCGAACGGCCCGAAGCTGTGAAAATTAATTTAAAAGGAAACCCCCACTTATACTTAATTTGGTGGGAGGATAGAGCAGATGTGTAGGGTTTCATAGCCCTCCGTTTGAAGATGGTTGAGGAAGCTAGGTCCGCGAAGATCTGGTAGCGGTGCCCTTGGAAAGTTAGCGGCTCGCTGTCTCGTGCAGCCTGGAGGATGGTTTCCTTTGTCCTGTAAAAAGTGAATTTTACTAGGATGTCTCTGGGTAGTCCGTTAGTTTTCAATGGGCCAAGAGCGCGATGTATGCGGTCGAATTCAAGCCGCTCTATTGGGATCGCCGGGACAAGCTCTTGGAACAGCGCGGTGGCTGTAGAGGTTAAATCTTCGATGGTCTCGGGTAGGCCCCTGATTCTGAGGTTGCTCCTTCGTGAGCGATTCTCTGAGTCTTCAAGACGGAGCTTAGCTTCAGAGAGCTCAGTCTTCATCTCGGCCAGCTCTTTATCGTGGGCATCTAGGACTGTGGAGGCTTTGCTCACTCTATCTTCCAGGTCTCCGGTCCGGCCAGCTAAGTCGCCGATCTCTTTCTTGAGCTGCTGTGCGATTCTGTTGGCCACCGAGTCCAGCTCACGCTGTAGCAGCGATTTGAATTTATCCAGGAGCAGGGCATCTTTCGGGGTCCACTCTAGGGAGTCATCCGCCTCCTGACGTTTCGGAGTGTTTTTAGATTTCTTAGGCGGCTGCCTTGGGTAAGAGGCGACCGTGGCCCCTGAGCACGAGGAGGCCGAGGACGCCATGTTGTCCTGGCCGCGGCGGCGTCTAGCTTTCGAGGCTGGAGTGGAGAACGACTCTTCTTGGGAATCTCTGCGTCCCATAGTTGCTCCAAGGTTAGCTCTGGTCAGGCAGGGACGTTTGGCTGGGTAGGGGTGCCTGTAACAGGTCAATTAAAAAGTAAAGGCAGACGGCTGTGCAGAGCGCGGCTAGAGAGCGTCCATCTCTCAAGCGCGCCAGCCACGCCCCCGTAAACAATTACATTTTGGTTTCATCTGACCATAACACATACGAGCAGAAGTCTTCTTCTTTGTCCAGTTGAGCATTTTCAAAGGCCAAGCGAGCTTTTGTGTGCCTTATGTGGAGAATTGGCGTCCTGCTTGGTCAGCATCCGTGGAACCCAGCAGTGTGCAGTGTCCTTTGGATTGTCTGCCTTGAGACATTGCCACCAGCAGAGCCCAGATTCACCAGGATGGCCTTGGTGGTGATCCTTGGATTCTTTTTCACCTCTCTCACTATCCTACTAGTCAGCACAGGTTTCACACACAAAGCCGTTTAGACTGCACTGCAACTCGCAGGAGATTGGATTGCGTGGTGTGAGTCCAGGAGTGATTGCCAAGCACTAGTTCGATCAAGCTTCGTCGTCCTCTTCTACATGTCCCCCCCCCCCCCCCCCCCCCCCCAGTCAGCAGGTATCCATGTCTCCATAATGCTAGAAGCTGCCAGCCACATGCAGATTCCAGCTGCACAGTATGCTGCCTCCAGTATGCTGCCTGCCTATCACTCCCGTCCACTGCTTGTCTCTCCTCTGCTCTACTGCTGATTCAAAATTGAAAGTGAAAAAAAGTGCAGAGCTCAAATTACCCCCCTCCTCCTATGACTGCGTTTCCACCCAGATGGAATCTGCACGTGGCAGGTAGCTCTTTCTGATCCTATCCTCCAGTCACACCGCAATAATATGGTAGAGACGTTAGACTGTAACTATGGAAGGATTAGATTGTGAGCTCCTCTGAGGACACTCAGTGACATGGCTATGTAATCTGTAAAGTGCTCCAGAAGATGTCAGTGCAATATAAAAACTAAAAAAAAAAATTATTGCCCAGAGCTTAGCCCCACCCACAACTCTACGTAAAAATTCTGTTTTGACTCTGCCCCCAACTCCACCCCCTGTTCATCCAAAATTTTGGATGTCCTGCTTTTTTGGCCCTTTTGTCCGTCAAAAATTGGAAATTAGGTTGACAACCCTGCACTGTATCTGCAATTTTCCCTCACTGCAATCCCAAAAGTACACAGATAAGGTAAGTGGCTTCTCCCTAAAAAATTGCACTAGACTATAATGAACATATGACTTTGATAGAGACTGGATTGTAAACCCCTCTGAGCGACAGTTAGTGTCGCAATGGTGTACAGTGTGTAAGCACTGTAAAATATTACAGCACTATATTAATAGTAAATAATAATAATATTTCTGGATTTCTTGCACACTTTTAGACCCTAAAACTGGGAAAAAAATAATGTTACTAGAGTGCCTGCAGCAGCCCCTGCACTTAATCTTACTTGCAGTGAAGTGAAACGATACCCATTTGTGTCTTTTCTTCCTTTTCAGGTTTTTAGTTTTAGCAAAATTTCTTTTATTATAGACTAGCAGATGACCCGCCATTGTCCAGGTACGTATATGGTTGTCATTAGGTCCACCTACTTTTTCTAACCTTGACAAACAGTCACTCAATAACCACGTTTGGGGTTCTTGGCATCAATAATTTTTATTTTCCCATTGAAATGAAGCAAATCTGATTGGCTGTTTGTGGCTCCATCCCATTTTCTGGATTTGAACCCCAGTCACCCAATGATCAACTGTGCCAAGTTTGAGGCCTGTGCCATTAACAGTGCAAGAATGGCAGCAATGTAAATATTCCCCTTGAAAAGAAATTGGTTAATTTTTATTGGCTTTTGTAGGCTTCACTTTTCTGAATATTAATCCCAGTCACCCAGTGAACGGTGTGGCGTTTGATAACCCTGCTATTAACAGTGTAAAAATGGCTGCAGTTTATATTTTAGAAAAGATTAATATCTGGTGCACAGGTCATTAGGAAAAGAACTGACTCACAGAACTATAAAAGTGAAAAACTTTATTGATCAATTACTTGCGGCACCTAAAAATACTTAGCAAACCACCATATTAAACTCCATAAAAACTACACTAGGCATACCATAGGAGTGCTTCTCACAGACCTGCAGTCCCTCAACCCACACACACCACACATGCAGTTTGATCTTGATCAGCCAATCGTCCCTCAATAATGGATCATGCCATATGCCACAACTCATTCTCTAGGGCACTGCCCTGAATACAAGCTGCAACACTCTGATCTTCACCCAACCACGGGGAAATAGCAACTCTCCCTATGGGAGGCAGCTCAACTGCAGACAGGTCCATAAACATGACTGATGGTTGAACACACAGTGGGGTTACCTCACCAGAGTGGATGTTTTCATGGAAAGGTTCAGTAGTGCTGCATCGTCCCGCAGCTGACAGGTACCTGCTTCCATGCACCAAAAAGGGTGACGCTGGCCGCTGATTCAAATTCCCCTTGTGCGGTCTCCTGGACACATCCTACTCGCCCAGCATAGACCTCCACACACACATACGTATTACGGCCACAAGTCACGTGGGCTTCCTCAGTGTCATGACACTGGAAAGCACGGAGGCAGGTACCTGTCAGCTGCAGGACAGGGCAGCGCTGTCTGCAGTCGAGCTGCCTCCCGTGGGGAGAGTTGCTCTTTCCCCATGGTTGGGTGAAGATCAGAGTGTTGTAGCTTGTATTCAGGACAGTGCCCTAGAGAATGAGGTGTGGCATATGGGCAGAACACTGAACGTATGCCTAGTTTACAGACATGTGGTCTAATTGCCTTCTGCCTATATCTTTGATCCATTATTGAGGCACGAAAACCAGTATCATCGGTTGAAACTGAACACTGAATTGAGAGTTCCCAAGCTCATCCATACATGTGTGATTTATATGATCGGCCAACCAAGCAAGATTGATTGCATGTGTGGTGTGTGTGGGTTAAGTGAGTGCAGGTCTGTGAGGAGAGCTCCTATGGTATGCCTAGTGTCATTTTTATGATCGGGGGGGGGGGGGTGGTGTGGTGGTTTGCCGAGTCTTTTCAGGTACCACAAGTAATTGATTTTATAGTTTTGTGAGTGGTGGACATTTCTTCTTTCCCTTGTGCAGTTTACATTTTCCCAGTGAAATTTATTTTCAGCTCTGCCTGTTTTTTGTAACATTGACACACAGTCACTCAATGACCAAGTTTGTGAGCTTTCAGGTTGCTAGCATCAAAAAATGTATAAAAAAAAGTGCTATTTGGGATGCCTAGACCCCCCTCTTTCTCCATTTAAGAACATAGTTTTTTGGTTTATTCTGGATTTTTTGTTGTTTGTTATAAATTTAAAGATGGAGAGTTGTAGATCTTAAACCACTTAAGGACCGGGGCTGTTCTTTCAGATCTGCGCTGCGTGGGCTCTCCAGCCCGCAGCGCAGATCGTGTACACGGCAGGGCGATCAGACTTCCCCCCCCCCCTTTTTTTCCCCACTAGGGGGATGACCTGCTGGGGGGGTCTGATTGCCGCCGCTCCGTGTGGCCGAGCGTGGGGGGGCTCTTCAAAGCCCCCCTCCGCAGCATTTTCCACGCTCCCTCCTTCCCCTTACCTCCCTGTTCCTCATTAGGCCGCGCAGGACGGATATCCGTCCTGCGCCATGTAGGATAGGCTTCAGCCTATGAAATGACGGCGATCCCCGGCCAATCAGAGGCCGGGGATCGCAGATCTGCCTTACGGCGCTGCTGCGCAGCAGCGCCGTATTGATGTAAACAGCGGGGATTTCTTCCCCGCGTGTTTACATTAGGCGTGCGAGCCGCGATCGGCGGCTCGCACACTGTTCACGGAGACAGTCTCCGTGAACTGACATGGAAAGGCTGCTTGAGCGGCCATTTTCATGTAATAACCACTTAAACCTGCCGCCGCCTATCAGCGTTAGGCAGTCCTTAAGTGGTTAAGGGAGGATTGGGTCACTGGAATAGGTAGGGTTCTGAAAAGATATAGTAAGCGGGGAAGTAGGGTCATCCTGACCGCTTGGACTCATCCTGTCCAAGATAGTGAGGGTGAGTTCCACTTTAGAAGGTCCTGTTTTAAGGTGGCTAACATTGGTTTATAGTTTAGGTTAAAAAGCTCCCTTAGGTTAGTGGATATCCTAGATACGTAATGTATTTATTTTGGAGGAGGAAAACTAATGTGGATGCTATAGCAGTAGCTTGAGATTTGGGGCGATTGGTGAAGAGAACCTCTGATTCTGATATTGAGGGAAAGGCCAGACACCTCACCAAATTTTTTCATTAATTCCAGTAGGTTAGGCATAGAGGTATGCAGAGAGGTCAGGGTAAGTAATAAATCGTCGGCGAAGAGGTTGGCCTTGTACTCAACACCCGCTACAGTTATCCCCTGAATATCAGGTGAGGAGTGTATCTTGTTTGCTAACGGTTCTATTGTTAGGGCGAAAATTGCTGGTGAAAGTGGGCAACCTTGCCTCATCCCTCGTTGTATAGAAATGGTAGTTTGAGCATTGGTAGGAAGTTTCAATTTGGCCGTGGGGGTGAAGTATAGGGATACTATGGCTGTTAGGAAGGAGCCTCCGATGCCAGCTTTTTGGAGGGCCTGCGTCATATGAGGCCAATCAATTGTGTCGAAGGCCTTCTCCATGTCGAGTGATACTAAGGCCAGGGGGGGGGGTTTGCGGGCGCTGATGACATGGAGAAGGTCCACAAATTTCCTAACGTTGTCAGGAGCTTGTCTCAGTGGGATAAAGCCCACCTGGTCCCTGTGAATTAATGGCCCTAATACTTTGTTCAGTCAAGATACTAATATTGATGTGAATATTTTGTAGTCTAAATTTAGCAATGAAATGGGCCTACAATTCTTGATATCTAAGGGGTAGCGTTTGGGGATCACTGCTAACAGATTGTAGGAATTCAGGGGCAAGAGTTTTACCGTCCATAATAGCATTCAATATTTTAATGCGATACCGGGTAAGGATTTTCTTGAACTTTTTGTCAACTTCTAGCTCAGATATTGGGAGGTTAAGAGCTGAGGCTTTCTCTGGGCGAAAAAGCTTTCTCGTGTAGAAAAGAGGAGGGATGTGATGTTCGGTCACTGTTGATTTTAGATGCATATAGTGACTGATAGTATTCAGCAAATTCCTTATGTATTTTTAGTGGATCTGAGGTGACGGTGCCTGTCTTGGTTAAAATTTGATGTACTTTATTAAGTGATTGAATTTGGTGCAGTTTTCCGGTGAGCCACGTGCTGGGCCTATTGTATTGGGCATACACCTTTGATCTTGTCCAACGTATTGCTTTTACAGTGTAAGCTGATAGCAAAATGCCTACTTGGGTTTGAATGTCTTTTATTTGTGTTTGGAGGTATCTAGATGGTTGGTGGGTGTGAGCTAGTTGGAGTTGGAGTTATGTTCTAAATTGAGTTGTTTTTCAGTAGTGGCTCTTTTTCCTTGTGTGGCAATTTTAATTATCTGGCCCATAATAGTCTGTTTATGGGCTAGTCAGAGTATGTCGGGTCTAATATCATTAGTGTCATTTATTCTAAAATATTCTGTGAGGTGCTCTGCCAGTTCAAGAACTACTTCACTGTCTACAAGGAGGCTTTCATTTAGCCTCCATGGAGGCCAGGTTATGAGTATAGTAAGGGAGGTGCAGGCCGACCAGACTATGTCATGGTCTGACCATGAACTGATGACATGTCTAGAGAAGGCTAAATTTGGTATCAGGGGAGCGGACAATAGGATGGCATCTATTCTGGAATAAGTTTGGTGGGAGGCAGAATAGAATGTGTAGCCTCGAGATAACGAGTTATATTTCCTCCAGGTATCTATTATTTGAGCTGATGTCAGTAGCTTAGTTAGGGTAGCCGATTTGCTGTTTTTGTCTAGGAGAAGCAGTGGGGTGAGATCTGTCTAGTGTTGACTTGGGAGCAATATTAAAATCTCCTGCCCATATTACCAAGGTATTTGGGTGATCTTCTAGCAGTTTTAGGATTTCTTTTATTGGTGGTAAGGGGGAATCTGGTGGGGCATACACATTTATTATGCACACTTTAAGGGATTGAATGGAGCCAAAAAGAGCAACATAGCATCCTGCAGAATCCGTGATACATTGTTCTAGCACAAATGGCAAAGAGTTGTGTAAAAGGGTTATGACACCCCTATGTTTTGTATCTGCGGAAGAGACAAAGTATCTCTGATAGTTTTTATGATAGTATTTGGGGATGGCCCTCTTTGTAAAGTCGATGAAAGCTTTTCGCCTCTTTTGGGGAGAATTGAAGCCCTTGGTGTTATGGAAAATAATATTAATCAGAGGCATGAGGGGAAATTATTAGGGTATTGCTTTTTAAATTGTAGTGAAATTACTGGGATGCATGAGAATACTGTGTCTCCTCCTGGGGGTATTAGTTGTAAAGCTATGACCAATATAATAATATATAACATTTATTCTGAGTTTATCCAAAAACAATACTGTATACAGCAATGATAAACACAGCCAACATAAGAAGATAGGTGTTTCAAAACAAAGGGAGGGAAAACACCTCCGGGGTATGAAGTGAGTTGCCAACAATAAAATTAGGCTGGCAACACAGCTCACGGTGGTGAGCCAGCACTTGTGGTCTCAGACCACTCACCACATCTGGTACTTAGCCTATATATACTGTATATAAAGCTTAGTTATGTCTTTCAACACCAACAGTGCCATCTGGTGGCTAATTTTGGTAACAACATTATAATAAAAGAAAACCAATATGCACAATTATGAAATTGATAAAGCCTCTCGAGAGTTAATCAGTGTTAATAAAAATTAAGAAGAATACATTTGTATTTGGAGAGGAGTGATCTGGGGGGGGGGGGGGGGGTAGGGTTATTGCTCATACTGTAGTAGTATATTAACCACTTCGCATTCCGGGTTTTTTTTACCCTTTAACTACTTTACGACCGGCTCACGCCAATTGGCGTCAAGTCCTGGGGCTGCAGTTCCCCAGGGAACGGCCGCGCGCATGCGTGATCGTTCCCTGCCACTTCACGGAACGGAGTTCCGTGATTAGTCTGCTAGCCGCCAATCGCGGCTAGCAGGCTGCTTGTGAACGAAAGGGGAAATAAATCCCCTTCGTTTACTTGCGTACAGCGCTGCAGTCTCCAGCAGCGCTGTACAAGATCGGCGATCCCCGGCCTCTGATTGGCCGGGGATCGCCGTCCTCTCATAGACTGATGCCTATGAGAGGCGGAGAGCAGGACGGATCGCCGTCCTGCTCAATTCTTTAGGCAGAGGGGAGGAGGGAAGGAGAGGGACAGTGGTAGCGGCAATGAGAGCCTCTAAGAGGCTGAAGAAAAAATAAAATAAAAGTGACCTCGATGATCGGACCCCTCCGGCAGCATGTCCCCTTAGGGACAAAAATAGGAGGTGAGTCAGAGCGCTATATACCTTAGCTGGGCTGTGCAGGAGGCTGAAAAGCCTGCACAGCCCAGTACAGAAAAAAAGTGCCTTGTCTTTAGGGGGGTTTAACACTACAGTCATCAAGTGGTTAAGACTCCTGACAATTTTGTCATTTCAGCTGTCACTATTGATACATCAATATATTTTTGATTACCTATGCCATAAAAGTCATACATGTAGTTTTTTTCAAGACAATCTAGGCTTTCTTTGGGTAATATTTGTTTTCAAGAATTATTTAATTTTACGAGAATTTGATAAGGAAAAAATAGGTGTAAGTGCAGAAAATGCACATTGTTTCATATGTCACCCTTCACAGATTTTACATGATAAGTGCCACAGTTATAAAACATTCAAAATAGGTTAAAAACATAAAAGCAGAGCGATCAACAGTAACAAGAACTGCAACACTAATGTTGCTAAGTAATCAATGTCCTCTTTGGCGTAAGCCTAATGCTGTCCAAACAAAGTTCATCCACATTTGATAAGTATAGGCTCTTCACTGTAAAACTTCCTCCAAAGAAATTGATACATTTCTGTCACAGCGCTTATCACTATACGCTCACCAGATCGGTTGGCCAATCTTTTCAGATCAGCAGTCAGCGTTTTTGGCCTTGCCAGCAAGAGATTCCTCCGATCACTTCACCAGCCTCTCCAGGCATCCGAAGATAAGCTCAGAATAAAACAAGGGAAATGCAATAGTGTGATACCATTTGGATAGAGCTTAATATTATCACCAGTGCACCCCTTTTCCAGAACAGTGCCACCAACGTGCTTCCACCATAAACAGATACACAAGGCGCTCACCAGATGCACTGGCCGACCCGCAACAGACCAGCAATATAGCGTGTTGTTATAACTTCAGTTTTTGGGATAAAGGACATCCTAGGACTCAAACAAAGCCGACCATAGCATAATTCCGTTTGATTTTAATAAGTAATAAAAGTAGTGCACTTACAAATTTGCAGTAAAACATGCGCATATAAAAAAACGTAGCACAGGATCCTCCAGCGTCTCCTCAGCTCCTTAGGCTCCGCCCTACTAGTTTCGTCCAATGACTCATCAGGGGCTCGGCCATTCAGAGCTGAGGGACGCTTTAAATACTCTCCACCTCTATCACATGACCAGCTGTCTCAGCTGGATTCATTCGCTGCTGCCGCTTCTGTCATAATCATGCGGCCACTCCAATAGGCTGTCCATATTGGACTAAAGACTACAGTACCCATCTCACTTAGCGGCTACTTCCGCATTTCGGGTGTGTACACCCATCACCCAGCATTTATTACTTGAAATCCTAATCCCCCTTCCAGTTAAAAACAGTAGCCTTATTAAACAACCCCAGTATATCATTACACTCACCGCTTTCCTCCACTGTACATCCCCCATCTGCTAACTGGGGGCTGCAAACTCCAGAATCCACATGTCAGCAGCAGCGGCCATCTTGTGCCTCATAGACTACATTACCCAGAATCCCCTGAGTCAGACGGCTGCCATCTTGAAAAAACAGACTACAGGGATACTGATGTCCTCTGCTCCGGTTTGCAATGACTACATCACCCAGGATCCCCTGAGTCATAGCGACGGCCATCTTGGAGAGGGACTACAAGGAAAAAAATGCCCTTTGTACAGTATTTCATAGATATCTTCTGCCTACTCTTGCAGGCATGAAGCTAGTACAAGCTAAAAACTCAAAAAATTAAAAGTAAAACTAAAAAAGTCTTGCAAAATGAACTACATAAACAAAAATATATAAAATTGAAAAAAGGGGGGAAAGAAACATCACCAATCAGTGGCCATAGAAATTCTCATTCCTGAGCAACCTTATTTGAAAATCGGGGAAATAAAGAAGGTATGGTTACCACATGACTCAGAGTACCCCCTTATGTGATGCCCCCACACACGATCACCTATCGGGACCCATCCTACATATCATTACATTCACCACTTTCCTCCACTATACACCCCCATCTACTAACTGAGGGCTGCAAACTCCAGAATCCACCTGTCAGCAGCAGCGACCATCGTGTCCCTCATTGACTACATTACCCAGAATCCCCTGAATCAGACGGCTGCCATCTTGAAAAAACGGACTACAGGGACACTAATGCCCTCTGCTCCGGATTAGAATGACTACATCACCCAGGATCCCCTGAGTCATAGCGGCGGCCATCTTGGAAAGGGACTACAAGGAAAAAAATGCCCTTTGTACAGTATTTCATAGATGTCTTCTGCCTACTTATGCGGGCATGAAGATAGTGCAAGCTAAAAACTCAAAAATAAAACTGAAACTAAAACTAAAAAAGTCTTGCAAAATAAAAATACATAAACAAAAATATATAAAATGAAAAAAATGAAAAAAAGGGGGGGGGGGTTAGAAATATCAACAATTAGTGGCCATAGAAATTCTCATTCCTGAGCGACCTTCTTGGGAGATCAGATCACGGAAATACAGTGACATAAAAAGGGTATGGTTACCACATGACTCAGAGTACCCCCTTATAAGATACCCCCACACACGACCACCTATCGGGACCCATCCACTAAGGTATAATTAACTAACCTCTCATCTACCCAATTTGTATAAATGCCTTAAATGGGCCTACAGTATAGACCAGAACCTTGACCAGTATAAAGAACTGCGGCTCATAAATCCAGCTTCAACAGTGGGAACACAACCCCCAAAATGACAGTTTTATCACCCTCACCCTCCCATATCACCTGATAACCCTAATCATCCGCAATAAAACAGTTTATGTCAAGTTCCACATTCAAACCCCCAGGGGTGAGTGTCTTAAGCTCATATATCCATCTCGTTTCCATTTTTGATATCTCCCTAACCTTATGACACCCCCTCCACCTAGTCGTTAATTTCTGTAACCCACAAAACTTCAAGAATGTAGGATTTCTATTGTGTTTCTCCAAAAAATGTTTAGACACACTGTGTCCCCCGAAACCTCTTGCAATATTATTAATGTGTTCCCCAATTCTCCTTTTTAGGGTCCTTTTCGTGCGGCCCACATATTGTAGGCCGCACGGGCACCAAAGGAGGTAGACCACATATTTACTGCTGCAGTGAATAAATTCCTTAATTTTATGACTCCTCCCGGTTTGCAAAGAAGTGATTTCCTGTTTCCTAACACCATGTGCTCTTTCGCATGCAACACATTGGTGACACGGATAAAAACCCACATTACCCCAGGCATCGGTTCTGTCTCTTACTTTAGGGCCATCCACATATGTTTTAACCAATTTTTGCTGAAGGTTACTAGCTCGCCTATAAATGAACTTTGGCTGCTCTGGTAGCGACCTACCCAGAACAGGGTCATTCCTTAAAAGACTCCAATGCCTTCTATAAATCCTTTCCACCTGTTTATATTGTGAGTTATAATCCATCAGGACCGCATATTCAAACACATTGGACCCATTGTTGCTCTCTCTTTTATCCTCTAAGTAATGTTCTCTCTGTGTATTTAAAACTTCAGTAGAAATTTCGTCAAGGTAATCCCTACTATATCCCTTTTCCACAAACCGCTCAATGAGCATCTCTGCTTGCATAATATAGTCTGTTTCAGTACTGCAATTTCTCCGTATTCTACTAAGTTGGCCTTTGGGGATGTTCCGCATCCAATTAGGGTGATGACAACTTTTTACTGGGATATATGAGTTCCGGTCGGTTTTTTTAAAAAAGGTTTTCGTTCCTACCGTACCCTCCCTTTTCATAACCACCACATCCAAAAAATCTATTTGTTCTTGACTACATTTCATTGTTAGTTCAATCCCCCATTCATTATTATTGGCCCACTGTATGTATCTTTCCAACTCTTCCTTATCACCACTCCAAATCCAGAAAAGGTCGTCAATAAACCGTTTCCAATTGGATACTTTACTACTTTCCTGTGCCCTTAGTATCTTTCTCTCCCACTGATCCATAAAAATATTTGCTACACTCGGAGCAAATTTTGCCCCCATGGCACATCCAACGGCCTGCACGTAAAATGCACCATTGTACCAAAAATAGTTGTGTGATAAACAGAATTCCAGTAGTTCCAAAATAAACCCAATTTGGTCCTCACCCACCCCCCCAGCCTCTAAAAGAGCTTCCTTTACAGTTTCCAATGCCCTTGTATGCGGAATGATGGTATATAACGCGGTCACATCTGCTGTGACCAACATGTCACTATCCCCAATTTTCATACCATTAATGGATCGTAGAAAATCTTTGGTATCCCTCAGTAAATACGGTAAAGTGCCCACTACTGGCTGCAAAAATATGTCAATATACTCACCAATTCTTTGGTTGAGTGACCCTATCCCACTCACAATAGGGCGTCCAGGTGGGTGGGTTTGACTTTTGTGGATTTTAGAGTTGATGTACATAACCGGAATACGTGGGGCATCAACCATGAGGTATCTGAACTCTACATCCTTTAGAATTCCTTTCTCCAACCCACTCCTAAGAATTTTCCTTAATATTTCCATATATTCGCTTGTTGGGTCTCCCTTAAGTTTTCTATAAGTAATGTTATCACTAAGAATATTGGTCATTTCTTGTGTGTATTGTTCATGATGCAAGACAACCACCCCACCCCCCTTATCAGCCGGCCTCACTAAAATTTCCTTTTTTTCGCTCAACTCTCGTATAAGCTGTGCTTCACCCTTGTTGTTTTTCATATTCAGTGATTCAACATCTTTGAGTACCATATTTTTAAAACTCACTATTGTGCTATCTTTTGACATATCTGGTGGATTGAACGTGGAACGATTTTTTAAATTTGTGTGCATATATTGTGAATTTAGCCCTCCCCTATTGGCCCTATTAGTGGGTCCCTCTTTAGCTAAAAAATACTTCTTGATGTTCATCTTACGAATAAATTTATGCGTATCCACATATACATTAAATTTGTTTACACCTTGCTGAGGTGCATATTTCAGTCCTCTATCAAGGATATTTAATTCAGCTCTGGTCAATGGTATACCACTAATATTAAAGATGCCCTTTCCACTCACTTCCTTCTTTTTAGATCTCCCCTCTCTTCTTCCCCGTCTGTGTCTCTTTTGCATATGTTCCTTATCTGATAGTCCATGTCCTCCCATCTGTCTTCCTCCCCCCTCCTGTTCCCTAAAAAATGATGGCGAGTGACTTCATCCACCTCCCGCTCCAAGGGTTCAAATCTATTATAAATGGGCAGTGATTCCCTTAGTTCTTTTTCTTCCCAACTCCCCTTTGCTGGTGGTCTCCTATACGGACTAGGGTGATGGCCCCGATGTGGGTTACTCACATAATCCCCATTCTGACCTCCCATATGCAATCCTCTATTTCCTCCGGGGCCTCTACCTCTGTTATACCTGGGGATCTCCCACTGATCTTCTCTCTCCTGTCTGAACCCCCTTCTACTGGGTGAGCTATACATACCTCTGCCCCCTCTTGTGGGTCTCTTTGGGACTGCTCCCCTATTCCATTGGGGTTCAGGTCTATCATAGAAACCTTCCCTCCCACATAGGGTGTCATAATTGTCAAGCTCATGGTCACACTCCCTACTCCTAATTTGTGGTTCAGTGGCCTTTTGGGTCTCGTCCTCTTTCTTTTTCCTTTTACTCTGTTCCAGCTGCCACTTATATGCTGTTTTCTTCTTATAATCTTGCCAGTCATTTTGAAATCTATTAGTCCTAATATCACATACTTCTTTTTCACACTTTTGCACAATTTTACTTATGGCTGCTGAATTAGTTTTAACCTCATCATCATCTTTATAAGGCTCTAGTTTCCCTTTTATAACATCAATTTCCCTACCCAACCTTTCCAGTCTGTTTTGTTTCCTTTTGGCTAAAATTTTCAATAGACTTATCCCACAATTATTCAAAAACTCCCCCAATTCTCTATCATTTTCATCATTTTCTTCCCCATCATTGGGTAGGATATCCCACCTATATCTCCTCGGGATTATCCCCTCAGTGGCCTGTTTCTTAAGGCTAGCCAGATCCCACCATGTATTAGTTTCTCTAATCATTAAATGCTGCAATTGTTTGAAAAGTGCATCCGTGCTAACATGGTTGGGGTCTGGTTCCTTAACAAAGATTTTATCCAGGTCTATGACCCCTCTATTTCTCAATTCAAACACCTCCATTTTCTCTATTTGAGTATGCTGCCCAAGTGTTAACACAATATAAAAATCAAATAAACATAAAACCTGGCGCTCCTCACTACCTCCTTGCTTTCCTCTCTCCTATATCAATCTGGTTCGCTTACTGCATAAAAAGGAGAATTGGGGAACACATTAATAATATTGCAAGAGGTTTCGGGGGACACAGTGTGTCTAAACATTTTTTGGAGAAACACAATAGAAATCCTACATTCTTGAAGTTTTGTGGGTTACAGAAATTAACGACTAGGTGGAGGGGGTGTCATAAGGTTAGGGAGATATCAAAAATGGAAACGAGATGGATATATGAGCTTAAGACACTCACCCCTGGGGGTTTGAATGTGGAACTTGACATAAACTGTTTTATTGCGGATGATTAGGGTTATCAGGTGATATGGGAGGGTGAGGGTGATAAAACTGTCATTTTGGGGGTTGTGTTCCCACTGTTGAAGCTGGATTTATGAGCCGCAGTTCTTTATACTGGTCAAGGTTCTGGTCTATACTGTAGGCCCATTTAAGGCATTTATACAAATTGGGTAGATGAGAGGTTAGTTAATTATACCTTAGTGGATGGGTCTCGATAGGTGGTCGTGTGTGGGGGTATCTTATAAGGGGGTACTCTGAGTCATGTGGTAACCATACCCTTTTTATGTCACTGTATTTCCGTGATCTGATCTCCCAAGAAGGTCGCTCAGGAATGAGAATTTCTATGGCCACTAATTGTTGATATTTCTAACCCCCCCCTTTTTTTCATTTTTTTCATTTTATATATTTTTGTTTATGTATTTTTATTTTGCAAGACTTTTTTAGTTTTAGTTTCAGTTTTATTTTTGAGTTTTTAGCTTGCACTATCTTCATGCCCGCATAAGTAGGCAGAAGACATCTATGAAATACTGTACAAAGGGCATTTTTTTCCTTGTAGTCCCTTTCCAAGATGGCCGCCGCTATGACTCAGGGGATCCTGGGTGATGTAGTCATTCTAATCCGGAGCAGAGGGCATTAGTGTCCCTGTAGTCCGTTTTTTCAAGATGGCAGCCGTCTGATTCAGGGGATTCTGGGTAATGTAGTCAATGAGGGACAAGATGGTCGCTGCTGCTGACAGGTGGATTCTGGAGTTTGCAGCCCTCAGTTAGTAGATGGGGGTGTATAGTGGAGGAAAGTGGTGAATGTAATGATATGTAGGATGGGTCCCGATAGGTGATCGTGTGTGGGGGCATCACATAAGGGGGTACTCTGAGTCATGTGGTAACCTGTGAGGTTTTTAATATTAATATAGATGAACATAAGCCCTTGTAGGCCCAATAATGACAGGTTCTCTTAGAATTCAGAACTGTTCAGAAAAGCTATTTCTCTGCTAGATTTACTGTGTCAGCAAGTATTGATTTTCTTTTGTAACAAACAAGTCAAAAGTCCCTCGGCTTTATTTGCTTTCTACTATGTAACTAAGCCACTTCTTTACTTAAGCATGTTTAACTTAGATAGATGACCGAGGACACTGGGGTCTCTGGGACAGTGTCACCCAGATAAGACTTGTCCTGAGCTAACTTGTTTTTACTATTATATTTTAGGAACGAGCTCCCCCTGGTGGGATGTGTTGGATTTCCCTTCCATACATTTCATATACATTCTTTGCCAGGATTGGCTAAAGGGGTACATACATCCCTTGCTAGGATTGGTCAGGGAAAAGTTAAACCCCCAGGCTGTGATTGGTTCTTACGTGCTTTGCTATGATTGGATAATTTGTACACCACCTTACTGTTCCTACTGAATAAAAGCTTTGACCGGAACTCATTAAAACAAGGAAGTGATTTTAAGCTATCCTCTGGTGTCGTGTCACTTCTTCCACTGAAGGGTAAAGGGTCACAGGCTTCGGCCTACTAATTTGGGTATCCAAAGCCAACGTGTACTTGGAGTCTTGAGCTCCATTACCCAAACTTTTGCTTGGCCCTGTTTCCAGCCCTGACAGTTTTTGGCGCCCAAACAGGGACTGAACATCTGATATCCACTGAGGGAACCTGGCCTGGAGATGTGGGACGACCTACAGAGACATCTGTGTCAACTGCACTAGTGGTAAGCACTTTGTATCTCTCTTCCCACAGGCTCCCGGCTTGCCCCTGAGTGAGTATATCAGTGCTTCAGAAACCTTGGCTTCGGATTATCTGTGCATTGTGTGTATGAATGTACTGTGTATGCATGTATCTGTATTGCTTATGGTGTTTATTTCTATGTAATCTGGCATTGTATTTGGGATATTTGATAAATTTGTCTGACAATGTTTGCGTACCTCCAGATGTTACCATCATGTCATCTTTCTTAATAGTAGCCGTGCTGTTTCTAATTGAGTTTTCTAGGAGGATCTAGAGGGTTAAAATATTACTGTCTAGTTTCTGTATTTGCTAGAGAGAAATCACTGTTTGCTCATCTGCCGTTGTCTGTTTGAAGAGTGTTAATCATTAACTTGAAACTCAGTTTCACATTGTCAGGAAGATAGAACAGAAAGTGAAAAAGTATAGATTGGAAAATGTCATTTCAGACTAACATGTATAAACTGATATGGATAGTATAAGATACTGAAGCCCAGTGTCTTGAGTAATCCATTCTCTAGGCTGCCCTTGATTGTGTAGAACTCTCAGTCTGTCTGTATAGGTTAACAATCAGCTGTAATTTTACATATTGCAGCAAAGGTGAGATATTGATTCTAAGGGCCCAAGAATTATATCTCACCTCTTTTGGTCTTTTTTGGTAGAAAGATTTGTACAGATAGGACTGAGAAATAAGAAGAGGGGTATAACATACATGAAAGTCTGAAATATTGCATTGCATTGCATTGTTAACAGGTGCCAAGAGAGGTTAAATAGCTGCACAGGGGGGTATTTTTTGGGTTATTTTTGTGTGGTAAGAGGCTGCAGTCCATCCCTATAAAGTGCACTTTAGAAAATAGGTATAGGTAAAAAGATGGGAAGCTTGGTGTCCCGTCTGACTGTGGGTCAGTCTACTACTGACTCCAGTCCACCCCCTGTTCCTGGTGAGACAGCTATAGATTGGATGGAAAGAAACCATGGCACTTGGGCAACTGTGCCGTACAAAGAAATGTGTAGAAGGGGTAAACTGCCAGAAAAAGGAAGGTTAGACGCAGATTTTTGGGAAGATTTTATAGCAAAGAATAAGTCATGGCTAGAAAAGAATGGGTTATCAGCTCAAGCCAACACCTGGCTGGCTGAGAGCAAGCGCAAGTCATCAGATATGGTAGAATGTTTTTATGCTGGCAATTACAGGTATGCCAGCAGACGTAGGTTGCCCGCAGGGTGGCCCGATGAATCAATCATCGATGACAGAGAGGACCCAAGTGTCACAAACAGTGGGACGCTTGCTGTAATTCAGTTGTTAGAACAGGCTAGAAGCAGGTTAGCTGCTCCAAGTGTAGCTGAGGGAGCAGCAGCCGCTGCTCCTCAGGTTACTGCACCCACTGAAGCAGGTGCTGCAGCAGCTAGTGTCTCTTCTCTCACTGCAGAAAATGTCGGGAGTAAGGTAAGTACATAGCAGATACCACAAAGGAGGCAGAGCAACAGAGTTACAAAAATACAGAAAACCTTAGATGAATTAATTAGTGTTTATCCAAATTTGAGTGGGAAAATTGCACATTGGCTTGAACAGCACAAGAAGATGGGTAGAGAGGAAAGGGATTTAATAGCTAATCAGATAGGTGCAGCAACTCAAGGATCCATTGAGTACAAAAAATGGTATTATGTCTGGAAAAAGGCTCTTGCCTATTTCAGGAAGCAACGGGTTGCAAACATTGAATCAAAATTGGAACTTTCGACTGAGAGTGATGAAGTAAGTGATGATGAGATTGATGAGGAAGTTGAGCATGTACGATATGCATGTGAGAAAATGTTGCAGGATGTGCCTTCTCCCCCTCCTCCCTACATAACTCCAAGCCCTGCTCCAACTGCCCCTCTGGCAGTCAAGCAAATTGATAACCTGTATCCAGTTGTTAATCCTTTTTACCCTGTTAGGACTCAAAGGATTGCAGAACTAGCAGGTGAGGACCTGACTCCCAGGTTCCAAATTGAATGGAATCAACCATGGTCTAGGTCAGAGCAATTGACCTTGGCCAGTAGCATCCCCAATCCCATACAGAATCCTGCTGGATTTTGTAGACGCCTTGCAGCCATCCAGAGGACTTATGGGGCCACGATGTTAGATTTGGAGGAGATGCTGAAGGTGGGACATGGAGTTGTGGTGGATCCCATCATAGCTTCACATACTGTTACTCGGGACAAGAATTCAGCAGTTGAAGGAGGAAGATTCATCACACATCTACAAGATGAGTGGTTGAAGGGAAAAGTAGAAAAGTCCTGGAATTATGCTTCAGGACTAACCCAAGAGTCAGATGAAACTGCTGTTGCATTCTGGCATAGATTGAAAACTGCCTTTTTAGATGCAGGCTACGTAGGAGAGAACGAGAGGGACGATTCTCAATTGAGAACCGCTTACCTCAATGGGTTAAGGAAAGAGTATAGAGAAGCCCTGCTCATCAGCAGGCCTGAGGCTAAGAATTTGAAGGAAAAACTGCTACTACCCATCATGGGAGGTTTAGATGAAAAGTTTAAAAAGAAGGACAAGCCTCAGAGAGTTATGGTGGTACAGGAGGAGACAGGATACAGAAGGGGTGGTCCCAGAGGTAGATACACTGGAAGAGGCAGAGGAAGGGGAGGAAGAGGAGGCAACTACATCCCTATGAATGAGAGAGATTGTTTCAGATGCGGGAGGAAGGGCCATATGTCTTGGTCCTGTATGGAGGTCATACCAGGAAATGCTGAACATGTTAACCCTTCTGTTGCTGGTCAAGAAGGTGATGAATAGGGATTCGGCCAATCTGTATCCACTTACTCAGTGACCACTGGTAGAGCAAATTCCAAGGATGCTATTGTAAAACTATGGTTACGTGAAGCTCCATACTCTCAATTTGATTGCCTGGTGGATACAGGGGCCAGTAAGTCAATCTTAAAGGCATCAGAGGTTCCCCCACATTTGCTTACCCCAAAGGAAGGTGTTGGGATAGGGGTGGGGGGCAAACAGATCAAGTTAAAACAAACAAAGGTTATACCAATGAGGGTGGGAGATCAGGTTGACATTGTAACATCTGTAATGGTTTCTGACACTACTCCAGAAAATTTGCTAGGTGCTGACATTTTGAGTTTAATACAGGCCAACATTGATTATGGACCAGAAGGTATACGGGTAACCAGTCCGCTAGACCCACATGTGTTAAATTTGATGTCTGCTCTCATTCACTTTCCAGACCCGCTACCAGAGCAAGCACCCTTTGCCCCTGAGTTGGAAAAAGTTCCCTCCCACTTATGGGCAAAAGGCAAATATGATGTTGGACAACTTGATGTCCCTCCTGTCATAATTAAATTGAAACCTGATGCTGTACTGCCACGAGTTCATCAGTATCCACTTAGTCCTGAACAAAAAGATGGCATCAGGTCACAAATTGCTGAGTATGTAAAAGCTGGTGTTCTGGTGTTAATGTCATCTCCCTCCTCTACACCTCTGTACCCTATACTGAAGAAGGAAGCTGGGAAGACAGCCAAGTCCAAAACATACCGATTCATACATGACTTAAGGGCTGTAAATAAGATCATAGATGCAGATGTACCAATTGTCCCGAATCCTTACACCATTTTGGGTCAAATACCTCCAAGCTCCACCCATTTTTCGGTCGTCGATCTCGCGAACGCGTTTTTTTCCGTTAGGCTCCACCCAGAAAGCTGAAACCCCTTTAGTTTCACTTTTGATGGGAAGCCTTACTGTTGGACCGTTTTGCCCCAAGGTGGTGTAAGTAGTCCTTCTCTGTACAACCAAGCTCTGCATCAGGTACTTGAGGGATGGAGGGGTGACCATGACAACACTCAGCTTCTTCAATACTGTGATGATTTGCTTCTTTGCTGCGATTCTGAAATGATTTGCAGGAAAGAGACAGTCAGTCTGCTGTGCTATTTGGCAAAAACAGGTAACAAAGTGTCAAAAGACAAATTGCAATACTGTCAAACAAAGGTAACATTTTTGGGTCATTGTATCTCACAAGGTGCAAAACATTTAACTGCTGACAGAGTATCAAATGTCAAGAATTACCCCTTGCCCACTTCTGTAAGAAAACTGAGAACTTTCCTGGGTTTGATAAGTTACTGCAGGGATTGGATTCCAGGAGCATCACAATTGATGGCTCCGCTTTATGAATCCACATCAAAGGAGCCGTTTGTTATCACTGAGGAGGGTAAGGCTTCTTTTGAGGCGCTGAAACAGGCCATTTCCACCGCTCCGGTGCTCGGCCTTCCCGATTATAGGAAGGAATTTTTTCTTTTCTGCCATGAGAGCAATGGACATGCTATGGGGGTCCTCACTCAGCTGCATGGCTCGAGGCAGAGGCCTGTAGGATATTTTTCAGCCAAACTTGACACAGTGATGCAAGGGTCTCCTGGGTGTGTCAGGAATGTAGCAGCCTGTGCCCTTATGCTAACCAAATCTGCAGATCTGGTTTTAGGACATAGTCTCACATTGCTGACTCCGCACAGTGTATTTGAAATTCTGAACAAAGTACAGACTAAACATTTGTCTGTAGCAAGGCTAACAAAATATGAAGTTGCTCTACTCACTCCTGAAAATTTAAAATTAAAAAGGTGTAGTGTTCTAAATCCAGCTACATTACTGCCAGATGAAGAAACTGAAAGTTCAGAGGAACACGACTGTTTAGAGTTAATGCAAGCTGAAACAAAGGGGCTGGACAACGTCCAGGACACCCCCATACAAAACCCTGATTTTGAGTTCTTTGTTGATGGTTCCAGGTACTACATAGATGGTAAAGCACACACAGGTTATGCTGTTGTCACATTAGAAGAGGCCCTTGTCCAAAAATCTTTGCCTCCCCACAAATCAGCTCAAGAAGCTGAACTACATGCCCTCATTGATGCATGTACTCTGGCCGCTGGTAAGACTGCCAATGTCTACACAGACAGCAGATATGGATTTGCCATATCACACGACTACGGTCCAATATGGAGGTCCAGAAACTTTATGACGGCTGCAGGTACCCCAATTAAACATGCTGAACTTGTAACTGAGTTATTCAAAGCTCTTCAGTTGCCCGCCAGAGTAGCCATACTAAAAGTACAAGCTCACACTAAGGAACAAACTAAAGAAGCCAAAGGAAATCGTTTAGCAGACCAAGCCGCTAAGACCGCTGCCCTCACTCCCATAATAACAGTCGCCCTGTACTCCATGACAGACAAACAGGCTGTGCCCATAGATGTGGAGATTTTAAAGGTACTTCAAATGCAAGAGGCCGCCACACAAAAAGCTGCATGGACAAGTAAGGGGGCTCAGCAAGAAGAAGATGGAGTGTGGAGGGCTGGAACTTTGTACTGTCTGCCGAGATCACTGTATCCAATGATGGCTGCTCTGCTGCATGGACCTACGCATATAGGTAAGAATGGCATGGTTGCTTTGGTGGGTAAGTACTGGATAGCTCCTGGGTTCAGCCCTGTTGCTGCCCGAATCTCAGCCAATTGTGAGATCTGCATGCGTCATAATGTTGGACAAATGGTTAGAGTTAGACAGAGACACTTGCCTCGGCCTGAGTACCCCTTCCAGAGGCTACAAATTGACTTCATCCAGCTACCTAAGGTGGGAACTTATGAATATGCATTAGTATGTGTTGATCTCTTTTCAGGTTGGCCCGAATGCTGGCCTGTGGCCAAGGCAAATGCAAAAACAGTTGCTAAGAAGCTGCTTTCTGAGGTGATATGCAGGTACTCATTACCAGAGGTAATTGACAGTGATCAAGGTTCCCACTTTACTGGACAGGTAGTACAAGAGGTCATGCAAGCCATGGGTATCAAACAAGCTTTCCACACCCCCTACCATCCACAAAGCAGTGGGAAAGTTGAAAGGTTAAATGGTACCATTAAAAACAAATTAGGAAAAATGTGTGAGGAAACTGGTAAGCCCTGGACAGAGTGTCTCCCTGTGGTCCTTTATAGTATCAGGACCACTCCCATGAAACATAGACTTGGTTTAAGTCCTTATGAAATTCTTTTTGGCAAGGTGCCCAGAACAAACATTTATCTACCACAACAAATGCAAGCTTTCCATTCAAACCTGGCTGAATATGTTATAGCATTACAAAATCATTTAACAGAAACTCATAAAAGCATTTACACTTCCATTCCACAGACGACTTCTGCTGAGTCGCATAAGATTGAGCCTGGAGATTTTGTGGTTGTCAGAAAATTTACCAGAAGGTCTCTAGAAGCCAGATACCACGGGCCATACCAAGTTCTGCTGGTGACAGCTACAGCGGTAAAACTTGAAGGATTTACCACTTGGATTCATGTCAGTCATTGCAAGAAAGTCACAAAGAGTGACAATGTGTAGGCTATTCATTATCCATGCTGTGTTGTTTGTGTGTTTTGTCTATGTGTCACAGGCTCAGCACAAATTCTGGGAGGAACCAAATCTGTATATGACACTACAGAAAAGAGTAGCTGAAGCTGAAAATAGGACAAAATGCTGGGTATGTGGTATGCAGCCTAAAGATTCTAAAGGGTTACCTCTCATTGCTATTCCCATAACAAGAGATGTGTTAAACCACCAAAATCTTATTGGAAATAATCTCACTGCAAATAGAGATAGAGTTGCTTGGAGAACCCCAGTTCTGCAAGTGATGCCCAACTCCAAGCCAGCCATCTGCATAAACATAAATAGAACTTATGAATGGCCACAAGTATCCCTAGGTAAGCTGCCCATATCCTATTGTGACAATGTCCCTTTAAATTTGTCCATGCTCTGGAAAAATGTAACAAAGGATGATATAAAAGATGATGCTTGGTCATTAGGTGTTGCTTTACTTATGCTTTTAGAGCATCCAAATGGTCCTATGAACTTTCCCTCAGATAAAGGTATTAATAAGACTTAATCTTACAATCCCTGGTGCTATCCACATTCCAGAGTGTTGGAACTTGTTAAGGTTAGAGCTTGCCATGATAGGAGCAGGAGCACATTCTAATGTTTCCAAAAAGATGTTCTCACAAGGAATAATTACACTGCAACCTCCCTACTACTTTGTGTGTGGACGCTGGGCCTACGCCTGGTTACCAAGAGGAAGCCATGGCCAATGCACCATAGCTACCCTAGCCCCAGCCATTGCAGTAGTAGATGAAAATGCAGTCACTGCAAAAAAATATTTGTTACCACATAACTATTTGTACAAAAGAAACTTGTTCACCTTAGGTGACTTAGCTTGGGCCATTTTCCCACAATGGACAGGATGGGGTTCTGAGATGATGATAAGACTAAATAATTACTCTGGTATAATTGATAAGATGTTTAATGAAACCATAGCTGCCATTACAGCCAATACAGTTGAAATATCTCAAGTAAGGAAGTTAGCGTTACAGGAGAAGTTGGCGCTGGATTACTTACTAGCGTCACAAGGCGGAATGTGCGCGATTGTCGGATCGGATTGCTGTACTTGGATTGATGACACAGGGGATATCGTGTATAATCATCTGCAGAAGGTACAGGAGCTGCAGCACCAAGCTAGGGAGATAGGTCACGAAGGGTGGAATCCTTTTAAAGGATTTAGTTTTGGAGATTGGTTTGGTTCAATTGGCAGGTTCTTTAAACAAATTGCTGTTTATCTAATAATGTTTCTTGTTGCTATCTTTTTCATTTACTTTATCTATAGACTCATTATGTGTTTCATTAGCAGGTGTACTCAATCTTCAAACGCTACGCGCATTTACCTGGTCCAGAGGAGGAGGTCTCATTTAAATTCTGAATCATCCACCTCGGGCTATGAAAACTCTTTAGTTTAAGACAATATATGCATACATACTTTTGTGTCTAACATTTTTCTTTCCAGATAGGGACAGTAGATGGAACCTAGAGGCTTGAATGTCCTGGGGACTGCCACAAGGGTAAAAGTAGGGTCTATGTCCAGTAAGGGGTTAACAGCTCCTCTGGGGGCCTTGAGCTGGGCATCAGCTTCCATCTACTTGGCTAGGCAAGATTAAGTTTTTTGGAATATTGTTAAAATACTTTATTTTGTAATTGTTTATGTAATTGTAATGATTTGTGTGATCATATATGATCAAAGGGGGGAATGTGAGGTTTTTAATATTAATATAGATGAACATAAGCCCTTGTAGGCCCAATAATTACAGGTTCTCTTAGAATTCAGAACTGTTCAGAAAAGCTATTTCTCTGCTAGATTTACTGTGTCAGCAAGTATTGATTTTCTTTTGTAACAAACAAGTCAAAAGTCCCTCGGCTTTATTTGCTTTCTACTATGTAACTAAGCCACTTCTTTACTTAAGCATGTTTAACTTAGATAGATGACCGAGGACACTGGGGTCTCTGGGACAGTGTCACCCAGATAAGACTTGTCCTGAGCTAACTTGTTTTTACTATTATATTTTAGGAACGAGCTCCCCCTGGTGGGATGTGTTGGATTTCCCTTCCATACATTTCATATACATTCTTTGCCAGGATTGGCTAAAGGGGTACATACATCCCTTACTAGGATTGGTCAGGGAAAAGTTAAACCCCCAGGCTGTGATTGGTTCTTACGTGCTTTGCTATGATTGGATAATTTGTACACCACCTTACTGTTCCTACTGAATAAAAGCTTTGACCGGAACTCATTAAAACAAGGAAGTGATTTTAAGCTATCCTCTGGTGTCGTGTCACTTCTTCCACTGAAGGGTAAAGGGTCACAGGCTTCGGCCTACTAATTTGGGTATCCAAAGCCAACGTGTACTTGGAGTCTTGAGCTCCATTACCCAAACTTTTGCTTGGCCCTGTTTCCAGCCCTGACAAACCATACCTTCTTTATTTCCCCGATTTTCAAATAAGGTTGCTCAGGAATGAGAATTTCTATGGCCACTGATTGGTGATGTTTCTTTCCCCCCTTTTTTCAATTTTATATATTTTTGTTTATGTAGTTCATTTTGCAAGACTTTTTTAGTTTTACTTTTAATTTTTTGAGTTTTTAGCTTGTACTAGCTTCATGCCTGCAAGAGTAGGCAGAAGATATCTATGAAATACTGTACAAAGGGCATTTTTTTCCTTGTAGTCCCTCTCCAAGATGGCCGTCGCTATGACTCAGGGGATCCTGGGTGATGTAGTCATTGCAATCCGGAGCAGAGGACATCAGTATCCCTGTAGTCTGTTTTTTCAAGATGGCAGCCGTCTGACTCAGGGGATTCTGGGTAATGTAGTCTATGAGGCACAAGATGGCCGCTGCTGCTGACATGTGGATTCTGGAGTTTGCAGCCCCCAGTTAGCAGATGGGGGATGTACAGTGGAGGAAAGCGGTGAGTGTAATGATATACTGGGGTTGTTTAATAAGGCTACTGTTTTTAACTGGAAGGGGGATTAGGATTTCAAGTAATAAATGCTGGGTGATGGGTGTACACACCCGAAAATGCGGAAGTAGCCGCTAAGTGAGATGGGTACTGTAGTCTTTAGTCCAATATGGACAGCCTATTGGAGTGGCCGCATGATTATGACAGAAGCGGCAGCAGCGAATGAATCCAGCTGAGACAGCTGGTCATGTGATAGAGGTGGAGAGTATTTAAAGCGTCCCTCAGCTCTGAATGGCCGAGCCCCTGATGAGTCATTGGACGAAACTAGTAGGGCGGAGCCTAAGGAGCTGAGGAGACGCTGGAGGATCCTGTGCTACGTTTTTTTATATGCGCATGTTTTACTGCAAATTTGTAAGTGCACTACTTTTATTACTTATTAAAATCAAACGGAATTATGCTATGGTCGGCTTTGTTTGAGTCCTAGGATGTCCTTTATCCCAAAAACTGAAGTTATAACAACACGCTATATTGCTGGTCTGTTGCGGGTCGGCCAGTGCATCTGGTGAGCGCCTTGTGTATCTGTTTATGGTGGAAGCACGTTGGTGGCACTGTTCTGGAAAAGGGGTGCACTGGTGATAATATTAAGCTCTATCCAAATGGTATCACACTATTGCATTTCCCTTGTTTTATTCTGAGCTTATGGTCGGATGCCTGGAGAGGCTGGTGAAGTGATCGGAGGAATCTCTTGCTGGCAAGGCCAAAAACGCTGACTGCTGATCTGAAAAGATTGGCCAACCGATCTGGTGAGCGTATAGTGATAAGCGCTGTGACAGAAATTTATCAATTTCTTTGGAGGAAGTTTTACAGTGAAGAGCCTATACTTATCAAATGTGGATGAACTTTGTTTGGACAGCATTAGGCTTACGCCAAAGAGGACATTGATTACTTAGCAACATTAGTGTTGCAGTTCTTGTTACTGTTGATCGCTCTGCTTTTATGTTTTTAATATTTTTGTGAGTGTTACACACACTTTTTATGCAGTAAGCGAACCAGATTGATATAGGAGAGAGGAAAGCAAGGAGGTAGTGAGGAGCGCCAGGTTTTATGTTTATTTGATTCAAAATAGGTTACTTGTCTTCTTCCGGTTAAATTGATACCCTACATGACATATTTAATCATGACATATTTAATGTTGCGTACCCTTAATGCCAGCTTGTGCGTTTGTAGCAATTGGGCCCAATCGCTATGGCGCACAGTTTGGGGACCTCAGTGCTGTACAGATACATTGCTAGGCAACAGTACAACAATGCATATGTACAGTGTTGGGTCCCGGAGCTGTCGACCTAACTACTGGCGGCAGCCATTACAGGTGTCCACTAATATTAGGGCCAAGTATAGGTGACACAAGGGGTTAATTAGTTAGGTAGGAGTTCATATTTTACTTGGGGAGGTTGTTTTTTTTTGGGTTTTATGAATGAATGCTGCTATAAGCAGCACTCATTCACAGTTAAATTAATGCATGCTCATGCACGCGCATGTGCATGAGCGGGACTAGTGGGGACGTGCACCTGCACGCGCAGGAGCACGCACGTGCACGCGCGGCAGCCTTTTAACTGCAGGGCAGGAATTTCACATCCTGGAATGTACAGGGGGGCCAATTAGGAGTGAAATTCAAGTCCTGGAATCTTAAGTAGTTAAGCATCATATGATAACAAGGAGATAGTGAAGGGTCAGGCTATGGGCCTCTGACCATTGTTTTTGGATGGGAAAGATGGCTGACTGGAATGTCAGAAACACTGTCCCGAGCTCATTATGGTGGTATACCAGTGCAGATAGAGGAGAGCCTTTCGATCTTCTTAATATAAAGTGACATTAGAGTAGATATAATTGACCCGCATAGGGGATCCATAGGTGAAAGTTATTAGAGTCATGACGATGACTTAGCATGATAGTAAGTCAACATGACATGACTGAGGTATGGGACGAAGGCTAGTTGCAAAAAGAGATAATAGTGCAGACGCCGTCACAGGGGGACTTAGCGTCAGGGGCAGCAGGAAGGATGAATGCCGTCTCAGACAGGGTCCTGCGAGGATCGCAAGAGAGCCCTTTTTGTGGACCAAATTTTTGCAGGACATGAAGGTCATTGAGGTAAAGGTGCTAAAGGCATGGGTTCAGCCGGGATGGATGTTGTTTCCATGGAGCTTCCTACCCTCTTCCAGTGTACGGCATGTGTAGTTGCGGCCTTCATGCGTAAAGTTTAGGGAAAAGGGGAAGCCCCACCGATACTTAACTGAGGCCTTTTGAAGCGAGAGAGTTATAGGGCAGAGGGCTCATCTGCGTTGTATGGTTGTTGCGGTCAGATCCGCAAACAGCTGGACCATGTTGGGGACTCCTGGTAGAGAGGTGAGGTCTTCTACTAGAGGCCTCTTGTAGGAGGTCTCGGACTTCCTCATACTGCAGCTTCAGCACAATATTGCTTGGTAGATCTGTGTTGCATGGCTTGGATAGGGCCAGGTGTATCCGGACAATACGGAATGAGGATTGGTCCATCTGTGGTAGCAGTGCACAGAATAGGATGAGCACCATCGGTTTGAGATCTATGATGGCCTCGGGCAAGCCTCTGATACGGATATTGGCCCGTCTGCTTTTTTTCTTGACATCTTCTAGTTTAAGTTCAAGGGTTTCGATTTTTTTTCCGCCTGCATGTCTATAAGGGCTTTGTCAGCAGCAAGGGTATCCGTGATGTCGCCTGTTTGCTTCTCCAAGTCATGGACTTGGCCACTGAGTTCTCGGATTTGTAAAGTAATGTCTCTTATTGCTTCTTTTAGTGCTAGTCGAAAGACCTTCTGATGCTGGCAATCAGATCTTCTTGGGATGCGGCTTGTAGGGGGACTCGGTCACCTTCCTCGGGACAAGCAAAGATGTCTTGATTTTCATCTTCAGGCGTGAGAGAGCTGCTCTGAGATGGCTGCAGCGTGTTATCGGACATCTTGGAACGGTTGTTTTGGCCTGGTGTCGGAGGAGGAGGCTGCTCAAGAGGGTGTAAAATGCTCGAATTGTCTCCGGACTTGCCTTTTTTGGTTTTGGACATGTTGCGATGCCTATTCTAGGAATTAGGCAAGTGTTGGATAGCTGAAAGTCGCTGTTTTTTAGCAGTGGTGAGCAGTCTGAGAGCGGAGCAGCGAGGAATCACATGCATCCTCTCTGGCGCCACGCATGTGCCTCTTCATAATAACTTTTAAGATAGCAGATCTGAACTCAGAATGTCCTTTCTGCTCTAAAAGATGCACAACAGCATAATGACCTATAATAAAGCCGACCTGAACTCAGAATGGTCTCTCTTCTCTAAAATATACACAACAGCATAATAACTTTTTACATATTGCCCCTGCAGCAACCTTACTGTTCCAGCAGCAGCAGCATATTATCCCTGCAGCCCCCCGCTCATTGTGTAGCAGCATTGTGTCCCTCTACCCCCTCTCCCCCATTGTGGTGGTAGCAGCACCTTTTCTTTTCAGCCCACCATTGTGCCAGCAGCATCAGCATATTGTCCCTGCGCCCCCCCCCCCCCCCCAATTGTGCCAGCAGCAGTCACATTGTCACTGCAGCCCTGAAAAGCTCTAAGCCTCATTTTCTAGTGATTTCTTATGCTTATTTTTCTATCATACGTGATGTGTCACGGATATATGAATGTTTGTCGTGATGTGACGTGTCACGGATATATGAATTTTTGTCGTGATGTGACGTGTCACGGATATCTCAATGTTTGGAGTGATGTGTCACAACCTGGAAAAGGTTGGCATTCAGAGTTTATAGACTTACTCCAGTCAGAGAAGCAAACATCATCTTTCCCTTGTCCAGTGGAAAGCTAGTTTACTGCAGACTCACTGTGACCGTCCTTGAAGCCACAGTTTATCATGAGCAATTGAGCAAGCATGTAGCATTTTTTTGCATGAAGCATTATTTGATGAGGTAATAGTGGGACAAATACCGGTTTTCCGTTCCCCCCCCCCCCCCCCCCGCTTTGCTCCCTCTCTGTCTCCCTGTATTACGGATGCAAGCCGCGGTGGCTTGCCGACAGTCTGAGCAGGCGCCAGGAGGTGATGCACATCCTGAGAAGCTGCGGCTGGAGCGCATACGCAGATTGCTCCTGGCCGCGGCTGGAGTGCAAACGTGGCGTGTGATGTCATCAGGGACGCTGGTTTCCGGCGGCAAGTGCGCACATTACAATCCTCCGAGCCAGACCAAGAAGAAGCATGGGCGCTGCTGTCATGTTAACAATAACGGACGCAGAGGGGGACCGAAAGGAGTACAAGGGGAAAGCAGAGGCAGGGATGCCAATATATGCTGCAGATTAGGAGGCAAAAAGCAAGCACCATCGCCATGACATAAGGTTAGTATATCCAGCACCCACTTATCTCATCCCACACGCCCAATCACTCCAGCGACCTCATAATTCCCCCACTGAAAACAGGACAGTGACACACAATTAAACTGAGGGCCTGTCTGCCTGAGGCACACCACTGCACCAGCCACCAGCAATTTTAATGTGCACCACCTGAACTCCCACCACATGCCCAGTCACTCTAGCTGCCTCCAAGTTCCCCCACTGAGGAGTCTGTCACAGTTACACTGAGGGCCTGTCTGCCTGAGGCACAGCTGAGGGGGCCACACCACTGCACCAGCCACCAGCAATTTTAAAGTGGACCACCTGAACTCTTGCACAGGATAGATTGAAGGAAACCAGAGACCTTCACCCTACCTTTATGTGTATAGAGAGTTTATCCTATCTAATATTCTCCCTCACACAGCTGGCACAGCAGCAACTGTTGAAATTTGAAATTTGATCTCCTTACTGTGTCACCAACTGTGACCTGACTAAGTGAGGACAGAATAAAAAAAAAACAGAAATGTTCTCTGCTGCCCTGCATGTATTTAGAGGCATTGTCTGTCTAATGCCCTTTCTGTGACTGAGCAGCACAACAGCAAACTTTGTAGTTTGATCTCTCCCGTGTCAACTAGCTAAGCTCATTAAATTGCAGGAGCAGGGTGAGCTTTTTTACAGTTTTACCTGGTGCTCCAAATCTCCCGGCGGCTTAATCATATGTATACCGAGGGAGTGGGACACCCCACACTGGGGTGGGGCGGGACATTATTTAATTTAAAAGGGGGGGCTGGGACCAAATAATTGTATAAATACTGTATACCGTCATACCGTGGTATTTTTTTTAGACGGTTATCATAACATGGAATTTCATACCGTTGCAACCCTAGTCACAAGACCTAGGGGTGGAAAAAGTAAAAATCCGACCTTGTTCATAAGGTGCCCAGATGTTGGAGTCCTAAATATGTGCATGCCTGAAATAAAGGGTATTGCAAATATCAGTGACAGCACTTATTTTGTAGGGCTACTCCACAAATAAAGTATTTGAATCACTGAGTGATAAGGTCTCCCCAAAAAACTTTTTAGATACCATTATAGCTGTGACAAAACCCTAATAAAGGTTTCGACTCTTTATTGACTTTTATTTTTTTCTGCATTTGACTGATGGACATTTTTCATGTTTGAGGTTTATGTTTAGCCACTTAAGGACTGCAGCCTTAAACCCCTTAAGGACCAGACACTTTTTTCCATTCAGACCACTGCAGCTTTAACGGTTTATTGCTCGGTCATACAACCTACTTTCTAAATGAATTTTACCTCCTTTTCTTGTCACTAATACAGCTTTCTTTTGGTGCTATTTGATTGCTGCTGTGATTTTTATTTTTTATTATATTCATCAAAAAAGACATGAATTTTGTAAAAAAAAATGATTTGTTTAACTTTCTATGCTGACACTTTTCAAATAAAGTAACATTTCTATATACATTTTTGTCTAAATGTATTGTGCTACATGTCTTTGATCAATAAAGAGACACTTATTACAAACTATGGTGCAAAAAGTGAATTTCCCCAGTTTGAAGCATCTCTGACTTTTCTGAGCACCTGTCATGTTTCATGAGGTGCTAGAATTCCAGGATAGTATAAATACCCCCCAAATGACCCCATTTTGGAAAGAAGACATCCCAAAGTATTCACTAAGAGGCATGGTGAGTTCATAGAAGATTTTATTTTTTGTCACAAGTTAGCGTAAAATTACACTTTGAGGCAAAAAAAAAAAAAAAGAAATCTGCCATGGACTCACCATGCCCCTCTCTGAATACTTTGGGGTGTCTACTTTCCAAAATGGGGTCATTTGTGGGGTGTGTTTACTGTCCTGGCATTTTGGGGGGTGCTAAATTGTAAGCACACCTGTAAAGCCTAAAGGTGCTCATAGGACTTTGAGCCCCTTAGCGCAGTTAGGGTGCAAAAAAGTGTCACACGTGTTATCGCCGTACTCAGGAGAAATAGTATAATGTGTTTTGGGTTGTATTTTTACACATACCCATGCTAGGTGGAAGAAAAATCTCTGTAAATGAGAATTTTTTTGAATTTTTTTTTTACACACAATTGTCTATTTACAGAGATATTTCTCCCACCCAGCATGGGTATGTGTAAAAATACACCCCAAAACACATTATACTACTTCTCCTGAGTACGGCGATACCACAAGTGTGGCACTTTTTTGCAGCCTAGGTGCGCTAAGGGGCCCAAAGTCCTATGAGTACCTTTAGGATTTTAAAGGTCATTTTGAGGCATTTGGTTTCCAGACGACTCCTTACGGTTTAGGGCCCCTAAAATGCCAGGGCAGTTTAGGAACCCCACAAGTGACCCCATTTGAGAAAGACAACACCCCAAGGTATTCTGTTAGGAGTATGGTGAGTTCATAGAAGATTTTATTTTTTGTCACAAGTTAGCGGAAAATAATTTTTGTTTTTTTTTCACAAAGTGTCATTTTCCACTAACTTGTGACAAAAAATAAAATCTTCTATGAACTCATCATACACCTACACCTGATTAGTACAGCAAATTAAAAAAGCTGCAAGTAAAAATGAGGTTATAGTTATGGGCGACTTCAACTTTCCAGACATTGACTGGGGTATTGAAGCTACCCATTCTGGTAAAAGCAGCAGATTTCTGGCAGCACTACAGGACAATTACTTGACTCAAATGGTAACGGAACCAACTAGGGGGAATGCGTTACTGGATCTGATCATTTCTAATAGACCAAATAATGTATCAAATGTGCAGGTTCAAGAACATTTGGGAAATAGTGATCACAACATGATAACGTTTGATCTGGTGACTGATAGGCCACGGGGCAGCGGGACCACTAAAACTATGAATTTTAGAAAAGCAAAGTTCAATCAAATTAGGCAGGCACTAAGTTTGGTGAACTGGGATAATGTACTACAAGGGGAGGACACTGAACGGAAATGGCAAGCTTTTAAACTTATTCTCAATCAATATTGTAGTATGTATATCCCATATGGAAACAAAATGTCTAGGAATAAAAAAAGGCCTCTATGGATGAATAGAAAGGTTAGGGATAAAATGAAGAGGAAAAATATTGCCTATAAGGTCCTAAAACAGGAGGGGACCTTTCAAAAACCTGAGCGGTTTTTGCCTTTTTCATGATTGCTAACTCAGTAAAGGACCAGCCCTTAAAGCGTTGCTATCATATAAATCCGGCATAGTGGGGTCTGAACCCTCTATAACAGTAATTATAGATTGACGGTATACCTTGAAATTAATCAGAGCACTCAGTATGTGATTTTATATAAAACATTGTATTTGCTTATCATACAGCATATATACAAAATATGAACAGTTCCAAGTAGTGTTTCCTTATAACAGTATTCCATCTTATCAAGGCTTTAGAGCCAAGCAATTGTCAATTTTCTAAGTTAATTCAGAAAAGAATATAACAGTTGTGTTATGTAGAATAAGATCAGTAGTCTCATCTGTGTCAATAGCTGTGTATCTAGTAGCTGTGTAAAACTTGTAGTGATCTTCTTAAAGAAATAGCATAAAAAATAGCTTCTAAAAAAACTTCTTGCTAACATCTTAACAGAACATAATGCTGAAAAATTAATAAAGTAAATCACCAGAATATTAAGCATATTACCCCTTCTCTGTCATCTCTTCAGCATCTAGAACTACTTGTGGGAAGGTAGCTTCTGCCTCATGTGTCTTCTCAGGAGATTGTTGGGCTTCTGCAAACTATGAGCTTTCAGCTTCTACTTTTATAGGGGTTGGATGCAATGTGGCTGCCTAATCTGGAGTTTCCCTGAATCCCAGACTCTGATTGGCTAAAGCTTTTGTGCGTCAAATGCTATCTATGTTTTGAATACCTAAATCATAATATTATTATTTATAAATTCTTAATTACCTTATCTTGTGGGAATTAACGTCATCTGGAGTGTTTGACATTTTGTTTAGGTCATTACTGACGCACTTAATTAAAAATAGACGTCAACAGCCATCTTATCTGCTGGTTGACTTTTTTGACCCAGACATTGAGACTAAACAATGTCATTCATGACGCATTTATGATAAAATGTTCTCTGCTAATTAGGTTGGAATGTCTTGGTACTTCCCCAGACATGAGATTGGTCAGGTTGACACTGTAACCAGACCTGTAAGAGTCTTCAGCAATTTAAGGCTTATTAAAACATACAGGGCTTCTAATATACTTATTTAAATATAAAGCTTATTATATAATTCTTCTTAAACCAATTAATCATATAAGAAATAATTGCATATTAAATCTTAATAATATAAAATCATTTTCCATATAAATATAATAACTTCAACCGGTAGAGGTCAGCCTTTCATAACAAATAACAAACAGTATTAATAATGTTGATTTTATTAGACTATGAAACCGCCAGGTGGCATCATTGAATCATCTTTAACTAATTGGGAAAACCCCTTGTTTTATATTTGATCTCTTTCCTATTTTGACTTCTCTAGCTGGGAAATGTTTATCTTTTCTTGTTGGCCTTTAAGCAAAGAAACATGTCAACAATTCTTCCAGAACCAAAAAAATTGGGGTACAGCCTACGTTTTCCCATTATTTGAGAAGGGCAAAAAATCAGATCTAGGAAATTATAGACCTGTAAGCTTAACATCAGTTGTATGCAAACTATTTGAGGGGTTACTAAGAGATACTATACATGACTTCATAGTAGAAAATAATCTTATTTCTCAGCATCAACATGGGTTTACTAAAGACAGGTCCTGTTTGACTAACATGCTCAGCTTTTATGAGGTAGTGAATGCTAATATGGATATTGGGAATGCTGTAGATGTGATATACTTGGACTTTGCAAAGGCCTTCGACACTGTTCTCCACAAAAGTCTGGTGCAAAAGTTGAGGATGCAAGGACTGGGGAAGAGTCTGTGTGCATGGATAGGGAACTGGCTAATGGACAGAAAACAAAGAGTTGTGGTCAATGGATCATACTCAAAATGGGAGACTGTTAGCAGTGGGGTCCCACAGGGGTCTGTACTGGGTCCAGTGCTCTTCAATTTATTTATTAATGACCTAGTAGATGCAGTAGTGAGCAATGTTGCTATTTTTGCAGATGATACAAAATTGTTCAGAATCATCAACTCTCAGGAAGATAGTGTCATATTGCAACAGGATCTGGATAGGATGACTATATGAGCACATAAATGGCAGATGAAATTCAATGTTGAAAAATGTAAAGTCATGCATTTTGGTTGTACCAATGGTCTAGCACCATACAAAATAAATGGGATACAGTTGGGGACATCAAACTTGGAGAAGGACTTAGGAGTACTCATCGACAACAAGTTAAATAATCGTACTCAATGCCAAGCCGCTGCAGCTAAAGCTAACAAAATTTTGGGATGCATTAAAAGGGAAATACAAACTCGAGATGCTAGCATAATATTGCCCCTGTTTAACTCTCTAGTAAGGCCACATCTGGAATATGGAATTCAGTTCTGGGCACCACATTACAAAAAAGATATTGCAGTTTTAGAGCAGGTGCAGAGACGAGCAACAAAATTGATACGTGGGATGGAAGGTCTCGCTTACCAAGAAAGGTTAGATAAACTGGGTTTATTTAGTCTAGAGAAAAGACGCCTTAGAGGAGATCTAATTAACATGTATAAATACATCAGAGGGCAATATAATAGCTTGGCGGATGAGCTTTTTGTCCCTAGGCCTTCTCAAAGGACTAGAGGACATGATCTGTGCATGGAGGAAAAATGTTTTAGCCATTTATTTAGGAATGGATTCTTTACAGTAAGAGTGATTAAGATGTGGAATGCATTGCCACAGGAAGTCGTTATGGCAAACTCTATACCTGCATTTAAAGGGGGCTTAGATGCTTTCCTTGCGTTGAAAGACATCCATGGCTACAATTACTAGGTAATGCCTAATGATGTTGATCCAGGGATTTTATCTGATTACCATCTGGAGTCGGGAAGGAATTTTTCCCTTTTGAGGCTAATTGGACCATTCCTTGTAAGGGTTTTTTGCCTTCCTCTGGATCAACAGGGATATGTGAGGGAGCAGGCTGGAGTTGTACTTTGTACTGGTTGAACTCGATGGACGTATGTCTTTTTTCAACCAAAATAACTATGTAATTATGTAATTATGAAAGGTTGTATTGGCACTGAAGTGCAGGAAGCGCAGGATGTTAAAGAGGAATTTCAGTGAAAATAATGTAATTTAAAAAAAGTGCTTTAAATTTACAATAATTATGTATCAATTATTTAGTCAGTGTTTGCCCATTGTAAAATATTTTAAATCCCTGATATTCTGACATTTATTACATGGTGACATTTTTACTGCTGGCAAGTGATGTAGCTGCTGCTTGCTATTTTGGCAGTTGGAAACAGCTGTAAACAGCTATTTCCCACAATGTAACAGGGTTCACAGACAGGAAACTGCCAGAAGTACCTCGGTACTCAGAGCTTCTTGTGGGAGGGGTTTCACCACAATATCAGTCATACAGTGCCCCCTGATGGTCTGTTTGTGAAAAGGAATAGATTTCTCATGTAAAAGGGGGTATCAGCTACTGATTGGGATAAAGTTCAATTCTTGGTTGAAGTTTCTCTTTAAGTTTGGAAACTTGGAGTGGTTTCCCCTGAAAAGGCTGGGCATGGTAGCTTCTTGGATTGGCGGTTGCGTATTGTGTGGCATAACGGTTGGTCTCAGCCACAATTAAGTCGTAGAGATCCACGGTGCAAAACAGATGAGAAAAGTCTAGGGCCAATCCTAGATTATCTGTCTCCACCTGGACTCCAGACTGGGCGGTGAAAGGGGGCATTACGAGTGCGGCGGAACCAGGGGATTGCCAATTGGGATTTGCCAGCACCTCTGGGAGACTATGGGTAGTACGGGCCCGTTTTGCTGGTGGCTGCGACTCTTAATGTACGTGCCACCGAACCAGTTTCTACTACCATGCTGGTGCTCGCCACTTCACCAGGGTCTACGGTAGTACTGGTGCTAGGTCTAGGAGATGCTACGCTGCTAGTGCATGCATCATCAAGAAAACTCGGATCAACGCTGGCACCACTCTGCTGCCCTTGAGTCTAATCCTACGGTCCAGTGACATGGGGTGTGGTACGCCTGGCTCTAGCCGGGATCTCAACCTCGTCATTGCTATCGGTCAGAGAGACACTGCTGTTCACCGGTTCATATTCTGACCCAGATGATTAGTCGGATGAAGCTTCCCAATCGCACTCACCCCACTGGGCCAGAATCTCGGCGGCCTCTTCAGCGGAATACCCCTTTTTTGCCATGGTGGACTGCTAAATTTACGGGGTATTCCTCTGAGACTACCCAGGAAAAAGAGCACCTACCTAGCAAAAGGGAGTACTTGTGAAGCAGAAAGCTGTGGTCACTGAGTTTTGATTTAAAAAAAAAAATCAAAACTGATCTTTACAGCACCACAGTTACTGTACAGTGTTTTTTGCAGTGATTAGAAAAAAAAATCCTGTCACTGCAGTGGGGCGGGTGAGTGTTTGGCCAGGTGATCAGAAGCGCGCAGGGGGCAGATTAGGGCCTGATCTGTTGGGTAGGAGTGCTAGGGGGTGACAGGAGGTGATTGATGGGTGTCTCAGGGGGTGATTAGAGGGGAGAATAGATGCAATCAATACACTGGGGAGGTGATCGGAAGGGGATCTGAGGGTTTGGCCGAGTGATAAGGAGCCCACACGGGGCAAATTAGGGCCTGATCTGATGGGTAGGTGTGCTAGGGGGTGACAGGAGGTGATTGATGGGTGTCTCAGGGTGTGATTAGAGGGGGGAATAGATGCAATCAATGCACTGGGGAGGTGATTAGGGGGCGTCTGAGGGCAATCTGAGGGTGTGGGTGGGTGATTGGGTGCCCGCAAGGGGCAGATGAGGGTCTGATCTGATGGGTAGCAGTGACAGGGGGTGATTGATGGGTGATCAGTGGGTGATTAGAGGGGAGAATAGATGCAATCAATGCACTGGGGAGGTGATCAGGGGGGACTGAGGGTGATCTGAGGGTGTGGGCAAGTGATTAGGTGCCCACAAGGGGCAGATTGGGGTCTGATGTGATGGGTAGCAGTGACAGGTGGTGATGGGATGATTGATAGGTGATCAGGGTGTGATTAGAGAGGACAATAGATGCATGCAATGCACTGGCGAGGTGATCAAGGGGGGTCTGAGGGCGATCTGAGGGTGTGGGCGGGTAATTGGGTGCCCGCAAGGGGAAGACTAGGGTCTGATTTGATGGGTAGCAGTGACAGGGGGTGATTGATGGGTGATCAGTGGGTGATTAGAGGGAAGAACAGATGTAAACAATGCACTTGGGAGGTAATCTGAGGGCAGGTCTGCGGGCGATCTGAGGGTGTTGGCGGGTGATCAGGTGCCCACAAGGAGCAGGTTAGGGTCTGATCTGATGGGTGGCAGTGACAGGGGGTGATTGATGGGTGATTGACAGGTGATCAGTGGGTGATTACAGGGGAGAATAGATGTATACAGTACACGGGGGGAGGGGGGAGGATCTGAGGGTGTGGGGGTGATCAGGAGCCCCCAGGGGGCAGTTTAGGACCTAATCTAAAATATAGCGTTGACAGATAGTGACGGGGGTGATTTATGAGTAATCAAGGGGGTGATTGGGTGCAAACAGTGGTCTGAGGGGGTTATCAGGGGGGTGTGCTGTGGGCGATCAGGGGGCGGGGGACAGGATGAGTGTGCTTGTGTCATTACTACAAAGGCTGCCTCCTCCCCTGGTGGTCGCTCGATCACTGGGACCGCCAGGGGAGGAGGCAGCCTGTATAATACACTTTGTTATCTTAACAAAGTGTATTATACACTTAGATTGGCGAGATCGGGGTATTTACAACCCGCCGGCGCTGCTAATTGGCCGGCGGGTTGACGTCGCAGGTGGGTGGAGCCTAATGCCAGCGGATGCACGCGGATCTATGCGTGCGATCCCCGGTTGATCAGTCCCCCAGGTGCCGCCATGGATCGGCATTACGCGGTCCTGGGGGAGCCACCTTGCCGATGCCCATAGGTAGTGGGCGGTCGGCAAGTGGTATCTTGCATTGGCTAAATCTACCAGCAGAACGGAACAATTGTTGGCCGCAAGAAACATTCATTTAGAAAATGCTGCGTTCACACTAAGAATAACAATCACCATGCAAAGAATATAATAATAACAGTAAACTCTGGATTACAATAATACATTTGTACTGAGAAAATGCCATGCAGGCTACAAAGAAACCATACATAAAATAATTGAAATGCACATACTTTTCAGCGCAGTGAAATAAATCCTAATTTCTGTCTTTGTCACCTGATTCACTCCATATGGCTACAATTATATATTATGCTCAATTATACAATTATATATAACACTCAGATAGTCAGCTGTTTTTCTAATTTTCTCCCCCCAGAGATAGACAGACATATGGCTAGATAAAAAGAGTGGTAATAATAACACTGGCTAACGGCGCTGTGCACTCCTTACTACTGTAATTCTCAGTAAAAACTGCTGCTTATATCTTGTGTACATTCACTTTATATACTGCTTTTTAAAGAGAACCCGTACTGAGTAAAAATATTTAAAATAAACACATGAGGTAACTTCAAATGAACATTACATAGTTACCTTGCCATCAGTTCCTCTCAGAAGCTTATCATTTTCTTCTGACAATAATCCCTTCCAGTTCTGACAATATTTTGTCAGATCTGAAATATATCAGTTGCTGTCAGTAAAATATCAGTTGCTGTCAGTTATAGCTGAGAGGAAAACTGATGTACCAGGTAATGTACGTGTTTCCCTATGGCTCAAGTGGGCGATGTTACAGTTTAACTGTGTGCTGACCAGAAAGCTGTTATGGGTAATGGCCATTTTCAAAATGGAGGACAGAAAATTCCCTTGATCACAGTGAACAAACAGGACGCGGGACAGGAGAAAGATGAGGAGTAGACTACATGGAAGGTAAGTATGACTTGTGTATGCTTATTTTGACTTTTAATTTTCAGTTCAGGTTTTCTTTAAAGTAGAACATTTCTCTGATGCAAATGCTGTTTTATCTTTTCTCTCCCTGCGCGTCAGTTAACAAGCACACCCTGCAAGATTTTACTTCTAAGGGATTTTCACTAATTGTACATATACGCTATAGCCTGGATGATGAAAAGTATTTGTCTGGCATCTAGTTTAAAGTTCCTGGGCACTTCTGTCCCTCGAGAAACAGGAAAAGGGCCCAGTCTGATCTTAAGCTATGCCGGTGGAGCGAGATGGAAGAGGGCTCCTAAGTCCATGTGTGGAGGGAATGTAAGAAGATAAAGATGGATAAAAACAGTGAAAATGGCATTATATGAGGCCAGAGTGCATATGTTCCCCTATTTTATACCAAACTGGGATACAAGCCTTTAACAGGGAGGGGTTAGCTCACGAAGATGGGTATCCACTGTGTAAGTTAACTTGTCCAAATGGTGAGGACAAGGAACTTCCCTGTTTCTGATGTTCAGAAATATTGGGGGTATTCTTGACATTTTTGGTGGTTCACGTGCTTCCTCACTGGTTTTTAGAATGTTTCTGGATGCATTCCTTGGTTTATTTGTTTGTAAGATTGTTTATGCATGGTGTTTTCTTGCTTTTTTATGGTCTACTTAGAGGTTTTCACACTGCTTCACTTTCCTTATTGTCTGTCCTCACTGTTTTGTCTTTTTGCATACTATTTTCTCCCCTGCTAGTGCCATTTACTTGTCATCTTACTGCTGTGATTTATTTTTTCATAAACTGAGTGCTTTATGCACAAAGCTTCATATGTATCCAATACATTCTGACTTGCAATGGGGAGGGGGCATTATTAACCAGTTAGAACATTAGTTTACTTAGTTTACATGCATCCTTGTACAGATACATTTTGTGTATTTTTAGCTTCTAGTAGTGCCATGCACAACTCATTCTACAAGTTATGGATCAGCAACCAAACACCTGCTAAGGTGAATGTATATTGTACATAAATCCAAAATAAACTTTTCACAACTGAAATTGCAACACGATAAAGAAATGCATGTAGCCATATGCAAATCCCAGTATCGGATACAGAGGGTCATGTACGAATGATTACGTTTTCATGCATATTGGATCATGTGACACCCAATATTGGGTGATATAGACCAGAAGACAGTTTGTTCAGTAAATGCTATTAGCCACAAATTGAAGCAGCCACATTTTTGAAAACGTGTAGAAGCAATGCCTTGAAGAAGACAGCATGCTGTATACCAGTATGTTACCTGTATATCAGCAGGTAATGGATGGGGAATGAGACTGTATCCTTAAGCTGTGGGACCTAAATTTGTCAATGTGTGCAATTGCCATGTGTGTTGGAAATGACACAAGGACCATGCAGGGATATGTGACGCGATGGACGCTGGGACATGAGAGAACATGCTGAAGAGGGACTGGATTGAACAAGAGGCACAACAGAGTGCACAGACCAGCAGATTCATTGAATGGATGTTGATCTCCCCAGAAGCACATAGTTGCGATATGCTTAACCACTTCAGCCTAACTGGCCGAAAATTTTCGGCCGGTTAGGCTGCGCGCACTCCCGCGGGTCGCGTGCGCTCCCACAGGCCCCCCGTGCACGCTCCCGCTGCCGGCCGTTAGCCCAGCGATCAATGAAAGGGATTATAAATCCCTTTCACTGATCGGACCCCCGCCCCCCCCCCCCCCCCCCGGAGAAAAGCCGACAGCGTCTCTTCAGACGCTGCGGCTTTTCTGAGTTTAAGAAGTTCCCCGTCTTCATACTTCTTCCTGGGAGCGAGATCGATCGCTCCCAGGACTTTTTGACTGTGGCCATCTTGTGGCCAAATAGCAAACTACACCAAAAACACATTTTGTATTAAATACATTTTTAAACATTAAAAATCCCCTGTTTACCTCCCACACCAAAAATACCCACATACAAGTTTTAATAAAAAATAAAATAAAAAATTACAATAATAAAAAAAAAACAAAAAACATAAATAGTTACCTAAGGGTCTGAACTTTTTAAATATTCATGTCAAAGGAGTATATCAATGTGATTTATTAAATTATGGGCTTCTAAATAGTGATGGACGCAAATTAAAAAAAAATGCACCTTTATTTCCAAATTAAATATCGGCGCCATACATTGTGATAGGGACATAATTTAAATGGTGTAATAAGCGGAACAAATTGGTAAATCAAGTACATAGGTTTTTAATTATGGTAGCATGTATTAATTTCAAACTATAATGGCCTAAAGCTGAGGAATAATGATTTCTTTCCATTTCTTTCTTAATATTCTTGTTAAAATGGATTTACAATAAATTAATTCTCAGCAAAATTTATCTCCCACAGAAAGCCTAATTGGTGGCGGAAAAAACAAGATATAGATCAATTCATTGTGATGAGTAGTGCTAAAGTTATTGGCAAATGAATGGGAGGTGAAAGTTGCTCAGATGTAAAAAAAATCTCAACCCTGTAGGCTGAAGTGGTTAAGCAGGCGCGGCAGTCGGTGCGCGGAGTGTGACTTGGCTGATTCCTGGGTAAGTGACCATTGAGATCCACTGCAATATTTGCTTCTATTATTACACACCCCTGTTTTTCAGTTGCACTGCAGCACTTTGTTGGCTGTCTAAAGGGAAGGTTATTTATACTTAGACTACAGTGTTTGTGGTTTCACTTGCTATCAGGCTACCAGCCAGTATTATTGACTCATGTGTATTTGCTACTTGTCACACTTGCGTGCTTACTGTAACCCCTATTTTTAATTGTCTTTAATATGACATACGTCTCTAAATAAAGAATGGTTGCATTATACAAGGATTTTCTTTGCATAGTGGTGCTGTTTTTTTTTGTGTTCATTTTGGTAGCCATGGATGTCTGGTTGATTCAATGGTGTTCCATCTCTATGGGCATGATTTTTGTTGGTTCATTTGTGCTCATTTGCTTATGTATCACTGAATGGCTCATCAAGACCCATTTGCAGTGGCAAAGTGAGCTCTAAAACAGCCTGCCACCATCAACAGTTAATTTCTCCAGCTACAACCGCACCTATGCATGCTGACATGCCGTGATCACCCCTGGAGTCACAGGGAATCAATGTATACAGGATCTTCTCAAAAAATTAGCATATTGTGCTAAAGTTCATTATTTTCTGTAATGTACTGATACACATTAGACTTTCATATATTTTAGATTCAAATACACACAGCTGAAGTAGTTCAAGCCTTTTATTGTTTTAATATTGACGATTTTGGCATACAGCTCATGAAAACCCAAAATTCCTATCTCAAAAAATTAGCATATTTCATCCGACCAATAAAAGAAAAGTGTTTTTAAAACAAAAAAAAAGTCAACTTTCAAATAATTATGTTCAGTTATACACTCAATACTTGGTCGGGAATCCTTTTGCAGAAATGACTGCTTCAATGCGGCGTAGCATGGAGGCAATCGGCCCGTGGCACTGCTCAGGTGTTATGGAGGCCCAGGATGCTTCGATAGCAGCCTTAAGCTCATCCAGAGTGTTGGGTCTTGCGTCTCTCAACTTTCTCTTCACAATATCCCACAGATTCTCTATGGGGTTCAGGTCAGGAGAGTGGGCAGGCCAATTGAGCACAGTAATACCATGATCAGTAAACCATTTACCAGTGGTTTTGGCACTGTGAGCAGGTGCCAGGTCATGCTGAAAAATGAAATCTTCATCTCCATAAAGCTTTTCAGCAGATGGAAGCATGAACCCACTTTTGAACCAGAAACAGCGGCAGAAGCGCCTGACCTGGGCTACAGAGAAGCAGCACTGGACTGTTGCTCAGTGGACCAAAGTACTTTTTTCGGATGAAAGCAACTTTTACATGTCATTCGGAAATCAAGGTGCCAGAGTCTGGAGGAAGACTGGGGAGAGGGAAATGCCAAAATGCCTGAAGTCCAGTGTCAAGTACCCACAGTCAGTGATGGTCTGGGGTGCCATGTCAGCTGCTGGTGTTGGTCCACTGTGTTTTATCAAGGGCAGGGTCAATGCAGCTAGCTATCAGGAGATTTTGGAGCACTTCATGCTTCCATCTGCTGAAAAGCTTTATGGAGATGAAGATTTCATTTTTCAGCACGAACTGGCACCTGCTCACAGTGCCAAAACCACTGGTAAATAGTTTACTGACCATGGTATTACTGTGCTCAATTGGCCTGCCAACTCTCCTGACCTGAACCCCATAGAGAATCTGTGGGATATTGTGAAGAGAAAGTTGAGAGACGCAAGACCCAACACTCTGGATGAGCTTAAGGCCGCTATCGAAGCATCCTGGGCCTCCATAACACCTGAGCAGTGGCACAGGCTGATTGCCTCCATGCCACGCCGCATTGAAGCAGTCATTTCTGCAAAAGGATTCCAGAAGAAGTACTGAGTGCATAACTGAACATAATTATTTGAAGGTTGACTTTTTTTGTTTTAAAAACACTTTTCTTTTATTTGTTGGATGAAATATGCTAATTTTTTGAGATAGGAAATTTGGTTTTCATGAGCTGTATGCCAGAATCATCAATATTAAAACAATAAAAGACTTGAACTACTTCAGTTGTGTGTATTTGAATCTAAAGTATATGAAAGTCTAATGTGTATCAGTACATTACAGAAAATAATGAACTTTATCACAATATGCTAATTTTTTGAGAATATCCTGTAGGTTGAAAAGATCCGCACCGTCTAAAAAAAAGTTGGTTTTTTTACACGGTGTGGATCCTTTCAACCTAACCATCAACAGTTAAAACATGTGCAACCAAACCATGTACAACAGTGTGCATAAAGTACACATACTCACATGGTGGCCAGCCACGGAGGTGCCATTAAGCCCTTAAAATAGGAATGCACATCTGGCATGGTGTTGCCAACATCACTACTTGGCCAATGAATGACATTGAGAACTGTTTTCAAATGAAAGTCATCTTTCATCCATAAACCATACCCAATTATCCCACATCTGAAAACCACACCCATTATTATTATTATTTTATTATTTAGTTGCAGGAATGTGGGTAGTGTGCGAGACAAAGAACTAAATAACACAAAGAACAGAGCAAGAAGAACTGAAATTTATTTGAAAGCTAATTATGTTTATTTTACTAGCTTTGTATTTACGATTTAATCTATTAAGAATAAGATAGGGATCATACTCCTATGAACAACTGGCAATGCGTTTCAAAGGCAATTCCCCGCTTCATCAGGCAATAAACAACAGGAGTATCACACTGGAAATGACAGAGACAAAAACATAATCAGATGGCAGTGTGTGGCATAGTTGTATTATACATATGTGATTGTGTCTTTAAAAGTTAGTATGGAGGTGTATTAAGGGACACAACGGTTTGTAGAAGTAAATCTGTAAAGGACAAGGGGGAAAAAGGAAGGGGAGGGGGAGAGCGCACTCAATAGACAATTTGAGAAAACTGGTTAGCCAACCGTGGAATAATCTCACCTGAGATTCTTGCCGATTAGCCCATATGGGTTGGTCGGCTGAAGAGCTTTTGTCTCACTCAGAACCGGGGACCAGGTCTTTCCAGCGATCTTCCTCCACAAGATGTACTGGCACATATGCTCCTCCATCCACTAAACTTCAGTCCTGGATCAGATGTATTTCCACTCCTCGCAAATGCTACCTACCACTATAGGCGGCCGCATTTATGCATAGGAGTGTCTGCACAGAGGTTTCTTGGATGTGCAGGAGGAACCAAGTTTGTGCCTAGATTACTCCACACAGCTCTGTATGCTTTACACTTGTAATTCCACAGGGTGCAGGAGCTCTTGGAGCCAGGAGCTGGCTCAATTTGTGTGAGGGGTAATGGCTGGGAGAAACTCCACTCTGCTCTGCGTGTCTCGCGCAAGCAAGCAGCAGGCAGCTGGAGGTAGGTTTGTGAGCTGACAAGCAAGTGCGTAGTAGAAACGATAAAAGGCGGCTGCCTTGCAGTTAAAAGTATTTATTCTAATAAACAGAGACGTGTTTCCGAGAGCTCAACTCTCTTTCATCAGGCTAAAACTGTAGAAGTAAATGTTATATAATAATGTGCCTACAGTGTGATACTCCTGTTGTTTATTGCCTGATGAAGCGGGGAATTGCCTGTGAAACACGTTGCCAGTTGTTCATAGGAGTATGTGAATACATTTGTTATTACATTAATCGACAGCATCGTGTCTGCTTTGGGTGTGCTGGTGCACCACCGCCTCCCGAACTTTTTTAAAGATTTTAGCGAATGTTATCCTTTTGGTGCCTCTGTACATTTTAACAATATCAGAAGTCCACTCCTGGTGGAGGGGTGTCGCACCCTCTTTTTCTCCTATCCACAAAGAGCGACATCTTAGTCCTGAGTGGGGACAGGCCTAAACTTCATTTAGATTCATATTTTCTCCTTTTTCCAATACATACTACACTATATTGGGCTCTCGGTTTTCTGTTTTGTATCTTGTACAAGCTTGCTTGGCCACTTCGTTCGACAACGCGGCAACCCTAACCTGATTGCAGCCCGCTACACATGGATCTTATAGAAGAGCACACTGCGCACAGGAATAACCTCCTGGCGCAATTTAAGAAAACCCCGCAAGTTGCATCAGAACCCACAACCTATTCTGCAGCTACCAACATTGCGAATAACATTGATCTTAAACCCACCTTTCAGAAACTTGAGACAGCTCTTAAAGATGAGTTCTTCAACCTAGCGGACATCGCCATGCAGGAGACATACATTAACGAGAAAATATCTCCTGATGGCATAAGAATTAAAACTTTATCAGCTTTTCCGAAAGACATTATATTTATCTCAGAATTTTACAATTACTGAGAGGTTTGCAGTCAAGGCATTATGGAAAGAATTATTAAAAAGAGAAAATCCTTGATAGTCGAATTATTTATTTATTATTTATGTATTGTATTTATAAAGCGCCAACATATTACGCAGCGAATTACAGCCCATAATCATTGAATGTAAAGATTTCTTAGCCCAACACATACAAAACCCCCCAATATCATCCCTTATTATCCAACCTCACCACAAGGGTCAAGAGATTTGAACAAGATACTACTGAGACCAAAATAAAACTTAACCGGGACAGGCTGGCCTATGCAGAACATAGAGAAAGAGAACGTAAGCCATGACCCACACCTATTCCACCAGCACCCACTACGTTCCCAGCCCCCCCCCCCCCCCCCACCATTACTCATGAGCCTCCCCTTCCCAAGACCCACACCACATATTTATCCACCTTACCCACCTCCTCCCCTCACCTTCGCGACCCCCAACAACCACCCACCACCACCACACATCATCGCCAAGGTACCCACCAACACTAACACCATCCAATTCTCTAAATTGGCACCACCACCTAACAGTTTCAATTACAACAAACCCACAAAAGGAAAAAACACACCTAATGCACCACATCCCACACTTTCGAAACCCAGCCACTTTCCCAGCACCCCGTCTAAAACAGCCCCCAAGAACCCGCTCACTGGAGGCCCACATACTGGAGCAGACCAGAGTATGACAAATACTAACCATAATGCTTCCACTTTTAATTTCAGCAACTCATCCTCCTGACATTACAGCACGGAAACCAAACACACAATGACCCCCCAAGGATGACAGTCCCTCCCCCAACCCAGTGCAAAACGATACCTTACCAGACAGTGTACTAATCCCAAATTAGTACATACACATCAGACCTCAATTTCCCCACCTCACCGGTACCACCCACATCGCCACCCAGTTCCATAATCAATAACCCTTCGTCCACAAATCCTCAACAAACCTCCATCTGCAAATTCTTTGTACCCACACTTTGTCATCACAGCACTAATAAGGAACCACTGAATCAAACAATGTCCTCTTCTTTTTTAAAATCCCTGCCTCCCTATCAAAAAACATCCTGTCCACCCAACTACCCAGCCCTATATCAGCTCGTACCATCCTGCAACCACCCAACAAAATGAAACGCCCACTTTCAGACTCAGAAAGCGAGGATGCTGAGGCAAAAGAAACAAACGATAATCCCTCCCAACCCCATATATAACACCACTACCCCAACTGACACCAAAATAAGTATTTTCAACCTTTCCAGCCATGTGCTAACAAAACATGAAACCAATTTACTAGACAAGGGCCTATCCTTTTGCCCCACTAATCAATCCGATATGTTTGATCTTTTCAGTGATCTCAACACCTACATCCGCAAACTTACCCTCAGACGACATTTCGCAATCAAAAAACACAAAGCTTCCCTCCACTCAGTTAAGTAAGTCCAATGATGTTAGCGCTCCTACGGTATCCCGGGGTGACGTTTCACACAGCTCTTGTTCCTTACTCTCTCTGCTAGGTTCCAATATGTGCGAGCAGCCCTCAGGTTAAGTATGTATAAAGAAAAAAACAAAACACACTATATAGGGTAATAACGTCAGGTTTAGTTTGCAACCTCCACCTCCACATGTAGGTCCGCGAAAGCTCAGAGGTGTAATGAGGTGGTATCAAAGGTCACAGGCCGTAAACAGCAAATAAGAGCGTTCATAACGTGCCAGTACTCATGTTGTGTACATGATTTGGTGTACATGCGGGTTGCAGTACATCGGACGCACTAAGAGGGAACTGAAGGCGAGGATAAATGAACACATCAAAAATGTTAGGAAAGGATATCTGAATCATAGTGTCTCCAGACATTTTGCAGAACATCACAGAAAGGCCCCTGAGGAATTATTTTTTTTGCGGGGTACAGAGACTGACAGAGAAATGGCAGGGATGTAATAAGATCAGAGAGATATCGAAACTTGAGACAAGATGGATATATGAGATGAGACCATGACCCCGGGAGGAATGAATGTAGAAATAGACCTCAACTGCTTTTTGGCAGATGACTAGCTCTTGGAAAAGCATAACCTGACTGGGGGCATGTGACCAACTGTATGGGAGGGGGATAGGTTCTGGTGCTAGTACTGAAAATGTGTATATAGGGAATATAGAGTGGCCTTTATGAGGGTGCAATTGGTTTTTTAAAACTGTAGTACACTGGAGTATAATGGTATATCTATGTTGGTGGTTAATTGTCATTTATATGCACAGAAATATGCCAGTAAGGGGGAGGAAGTTGGAACACAATTATTCCCCAAGAATGTCAGCAGAGGGACAAATAGGAGCTAATGTCTAATGGGTTATAATACTATTGGAGCATTTGAATGCTTTGGCATTAATATGCAAATTCTGAGCACAAATAGTTGTAATAGTAAGTGGGTACCAGCATGTAATTTCTATGTGCTTTTAATTACAGGACATTTGAGAATGTTAGTAGAGGGATATGTAGGGGTAATGTGCAATGGGTTATAACACTATTTGGGCGCTCGTATGCACTGGCATTAATATGTAAATCCTGAGCAGAATTAGTTTGAATAGTATGTGGGGAATAGCATGTAATTTTTATGTGTTGTCAATAAAATGATATTTGAGAATATGTAATTTGTGGGCTGTTTATGCAACAATGATGGAAAACGGACTGCTTTGTAAATATAAGTCGCTATGTGTAGCTAAGGGTGGGCGGGGTTATGTGGGAGCTGGGCAGCAGACCTATTGGCTTGCGCGGGGATAGGAGAGGTGGCCCCCTAACTTTCATTCATTCTAGTAATAGGAACCCTCCGGCGGCGAACTGGAAGTGAGGCGCAAGTACTGTGGGTAATGTAGTCCTCCAGAGCGGCGAACAGGAAGTGCACGCTGAGGGTTATGGATATTGTAGTTGTGGAGAAGCGGACCCATAGGCATAGGAGAGGAGGTTCCTGAACGGGGCAGGCTGGCTGCTGCGCTGCACTCGTAAAGGGTAAGGAGGGAGGGATTAAGGATATTTAAAACCTTTAGTGCGCCAACCAATCATTAGTTCCTGATGAGTCTTCGGACAAAACACGTTGGGCGGGGCTAGAGGTCGGCACACTAAGGGAGCATGCTGTTTGATTCCAGGACACTGGATTTTATCTTGAAAATGCTTTTATGTGTTTGGAAAATGTGAGTGCATTTCTTAAATTTTTTTTATCAAGTATTAAAGTATTACTGCGCAATGGAAGTTTTTGCTTAGTTTTTAAGGGAGCTATACATAGAAGATTGAAAGCAAGCCCATGCAAAAATGTTTTTAGCTGTTTGTGAATGGACAGCAAGTGGATCTGGTGAGCGCTTGGGTTTACCTGTTATTTACACTTATGGTGGGTTGCACGAGTGCTGTGTTCACCTAAGGAGGAGGTGGAGGTGCACTTTTGCAAAGATACTACACTATGTGTTGCAATTTTTTAATCTCTTTATGAGTGTGAAGCTGGAAGTGTCCTTATGATCAGAAGCTACTGCAGCCGAGAAAGAGGATTGATGAGCCAGGGGCTTTATACATAAGGCCTTTATTGCTTTTTGTCATTGAGCAGTCACCCCATCTGGTGAGCGCATTGCATTTTTTGCACAGGGTGCTGCACTGGGTTGAGGTGGAGGTGCCAGAAAGTGTTAAGATACTGCACTATGTTGTGTCTTTTTTCTTGATACATGTAAGATTGGAGGTGTCCTCAGGATTGGAGACGACCGCAGCCGGAATAAAGAGTGCTATGATCGATTGGCTATACTAAGCAGGCCCTTATTGCTGTTTGTGATTGAACAGCTACACCATCTGGTGAGCGCATTATATTTGTCTTGTAGTGTGCTGCACCAGTCTGAAGTAGGGAGGTGGAGGTTACAAACTAAACCTGACGTTATTACCCTATATAGTGTGTTTTGTTTTTTCTTTATGCATACTTAACCTGAGGGCTGCTCGCACATATTGGAACCATGCAGAGAGAGTAAGGAACAAGAGCTGTGTGAAACGTCACCCCGGGATACCGTAGGAGCGCTAACATGATTAGACTTACTTATCTGTGACTGTTGCGGTGTGGCAAACTGGTATAAATTAGAGGTGTAGGAACATTAATCAAAGGTGGAGCGCAACATCTGTGTGAACTTTTTTACCCTCCACTCAGACCCTATCAATCGCGTCATCACCAATAATGATTCACTCCCCATTATTTCCATATCCACAGCTGAAATTGAAACGAAGAAATGTATTAATACCAACTTAAAAGGCTGTTGTCGATTCTACCCCACAGCCTCCAAGGGCAATTTTATTGACACATTCTATTCCCTAGTTCTAAACGATCTACAAAAACGTATAATCCCGGACACCAGCTCTACCTCCAACCTCACACCACCAGAAAAAACAGCCTTAAAAGCTCTACGAAGAAATCCCGACATTGTCATTTAACCTGCTGATAAGGGGGGAGTGATTGTCATCCTTGACAAAGCTGACTATCTAGAGGAATCCATATGCTTACTGAGTGATCCTAAACATTACACACAATTAGACACTGACCCCACCCCCAAACTGAATAAAACCCTTAAAAGTTTCATCAATAATGCTCTACTCAACAATATCATCACCAAAAATGAGATAAATTTTATTATTAATCATCACCCCAGAACTCCTTTTTTTCTACTATCTGCCCAAGATCCACAAAATCAATCGACTACCAGGCAGACCTATCATCTCTGGAATAGAATCAGCTACCAGCAATCTATCCCAGTTCATAGATACACACCTACAAACTCATGTACAGTCCCTACCTTCTTTTCTCAAAGATTCACAACGCCTCATCAACTTCCTACAACCCATAGCCTAGCAAGACGATTATATTTGGTTAACCTGTGACATCACCTCCTTATATACTAACATACCACATTCTTTTGGACTGACTGTTTTACAACACTACCTTCAATCCAACACACTTATGCCACAAACGCAACAGTCATTTCTGATACAATGCATGGAATTTATCCTTCACAATAATGTCTTCACATTTCAAGAAAACATTTACCATCAAGTTAGCGGCGTTTCCATGGGCAGCTCGTTCTCCCCATCATATGCAAATCTAGCCATGGGCTATTTAGAACACATTAAACTGAACAGCAATAATCCATTTTCCAAAAATATTATCTTCTACAAACGTCATATAGATGATTTAATCTTCATATGGAAAGGTACTACCAATTTAATACCCGCCTTTATTGAATTCCTTAACACCAACCCAGCCGGCCTACAGTTCACTTCCCATCATGACCCGGTTTCAATTGAATTTCTAGATCTCATTCTATATACTGACCCTCTCCGTATCAAAACAAAAACCTTCTTCAAACCTGTAGACGCCAATAATTATATTCACTACCATCGTTTTCACCACTGCCCCTGGACCAAAAACACCCCCTACAGCCAATATAAGAGAATATACCGCAATTCCATAGACATACAACAGTATAACACCCAGTCCAAAATTTTGACAAAGTTCACAGACCGTAAGTTCCCCTAAGAAACTATTACAGGATGCACATCAGAAAGCCAAAACTGCAAACCCCCCACAACAAAAACCAAATACCCAAATTATAGACTCACCCCGTTTTATCACTAAATATAGCTCCCAACATTCATCCATTCGCAATATTCTGAGCAAATGATGGGAAATCCTTTTACAGGACCCCCACCTCCAATCCATCATACCCCCAAGCCCGCTGTACACATAGACGTGCCCCGAATTTCTGCAGTATCCTAGCCCCCCGCAGATTATGTCAATTACCCACAGACACCACCCATAGCCCAACTACCCGGTCACCTGGCTGCACTACTTGCAACCACAAGAGATGTCTAGCCTGTAAATTTATAAATCACACGACGTCATTTATATCTCAGGTCACCAACTCAGAATATCCTATTAGAGAAAGCATCACTTGCAAATCTAGATACATTATTTACGTCATCTCATGCCCGTGTCAGCTTCAGTATGTGATTAGGACCACCCAACTGGCCAGAATCAGAATTGGACAACATAAAAGAAACATACTCAATAAATATCCCCTCCACAGTGTGTCACGTCACTTCACTACCCATCACAACAGTAATCCAGAATTCTTTTGGATCACACTCATTGAATCAATTCCTCATAGCCGTTCAGATTCTTTTGACCATTTAAACAAACGAGAAATGTATTGGATACAGATACTCAAAGCCTAACTCCGGACGGTCTAAACGAACTGCTGGAGAAAAAACATTAATCTACCATACCCACAGTCAATATTTTTCACTTTTTAATCTGTCCTCGTTTTTTTATGATTATTATGTATGTCAATCTAAAAAAACTTTTATTACATATGGTCTGTTTATTTCCTTTTGATCTTGTTTTTATGCGTGGTTTTATGTTTTTTATGTTCTTTACCCTCCCCTCCCTGTATTTATACGTTGAAAACATTAAACGTTTTCTACTTACAAACAGTCCACGTGGTGCCCTCTTAATTGGGCACATCACTAGTCTTACATTATGGTTTTTAACTTCAGGTTTTAATATTTATGTACTTATTCCATATATGTCATACTCATTATGGGTTATATTGTATATTGTGTCTAATCCTTTCCAAAGTCTATTCACCACAACACCAGCTAGATTCAGAATTGTACACTAACATGCACTTTTGTTTTCATACCACTAGGTGTCAGTATTATTCCACAATATCTCACACTGACACCCTACATCGTTTTTATTCCAAATGATTGCATAACACTACGATCCTTTTAACATATTTTTTAATATATACACATTACTGTATCAGTATAAAACCCCTTTATTATTTTCCCTTAACAAAAATGGCGAACGTGAAACCGGATGTTTGGATTCACGTGCCGGCCAACACTGGCCCTGAAGTATCTACCTAAGAATTACATAAACACGCGCGAGATCATAGTCCCCCACACATGCGCATTCTTCCAAAGGGCGTCGCACCACCTACCGCTCAAGCCCCATCTAAAGGATGCGACCTTATCGTCGCATTCCGGCATAGTAAAACAGGGCGATCCCTGCCCACTGCTCCCTCATTGGCTGTCCACATGTTTGCATCCCACACCCACTCCCGAACTTCCCCGGGCCCCTCCTGGCACTCGCAGTGTATAATTTACATATTATCCTCACTTTGATCTTTTCCAGCCCCTTTCTCCCCTTACAATCACTACTTGATTGCAATCAACACTACTCCAATTGTACATGTGTAGTTGTTTGTGCATGTACAGTATGCACATATATATGTACAGATATGTATATAACATATTTGACTAATGGTTGATAAAGCCTTTGCACCGTACAATTATATATACTCTTTCATTGAAATTCACCTCTGTAGGCACTTTATTAGATAACATTTACTTCTACAAACAGTTGTGACCCTTAATATATCTCCATACAAACTTTTAAAGACACAATCACATATGTATAATACAACTACGACACACACTGCCATCTGATTATGCTTTTGTCTCTGTCATTTCCAGTGTGATACTCCTGTTGTTTATTGCCTGATGAAGCGGGGAATTGCCTGCGAAACGCGTTGCCAGTTGTTCATAGGAGTATGTGAATAAATTTGTTATTACATTAACCGACAGCATCGTGTCTGCTTTGGGTGTGCTGGTCCACCACCGCCTCCCGAACATTTTTAAAGATTTTAGCGAACTGAATTAACTAGAGATGTTTTGTAAAGAGGAATGGTCCAAAATACCTTCAAGCAGAATCCAGACTCTTATTGTAACCTACAGGAAGCTTTTAGAGGCTGTAATTTCTGCAAAAGGAGGATCTACTAAATATTGATTTCATTTCTTTTTTGTGGTGCCCAAATGTATGTACCTGCCTAATTGTGTTTAAACAATTATTGTGCACTTTCTGGAAATCCAATAAACGTCTTTTCACTTATCAAATATCACTGTGTACGTCCCCCATATGATATATTTAACTAACATTTTTTATCGTAACAGCCAACGATTTATACAGGAAAATCATGACGATTAACAACGTTGCCCAAACTTTCGCATCCCACTGTATAATATATATATTAATATATATATATATATATATATATATATATATATATATATATATATATATATATATATATATATATATATATATATATAATATACTGTATAGAGTGGGATTCGAAAGTTTGAGTAACATTATTAATCTTCATGATTTTCCTGTATAAATCATTGGTTGTTACGATAAAAAATGTCAGTTAAATATATCATATAGGAGACACACACAGTGATATTTGAGAAGTGAAATGAAGTATATTACGTTTAGAGAAAATGCACAATATTTGTTTAAACACAATTAGGCAGGTGCATAAATTTAGGCACCACAAAAAAGATATTAAATCTGTATTTAGTAGATCCTCCTTTTGCAGAAATTACAGGCCCTAAATGCTTCCTGTACTTTCCAATGAGAGTGTGGATCTGCTTGACGGTATTTTGGACCATTCCTCTTTACAAAACATCTTTAGTTCATTCAGGTTTGATGGCTTCTGAGCATGGGCAGCTCTCTTTAACTCACACCACAGATTTTCAGTTATATTTAGGTATGGGGACTGAGATGGCCATTCCAAAACGTTGTACTTGTTCCTCTGCATGAATGCCTTAGTGGATTTTCAGCAGTTTTTAGGGTCGTTGTCTTGTTGAAAGATCCAGCTCCGGTGCAGCTTCAGCTTTGTCACTGATTCCTGGACATTGGTCTCCAGAATCTGCCGATACTGAGTGGAATCCATGCGTTCTTCAACTTTTACAAGATTCCCAGTCCCTGCACTGGCCACAGAGCCCCACAGCATGATGGAACCACCACCATATTTTACTGTAAGTAGCAGGTGCTTTTCTTGGAATGCTGTTTTCTTTTTCCACCATGCATAACGCCCCTTGTTATGCCCACATAGCTCAATTTTAGTTTCATCAGTCCACAGCACCATATTCCAAAATTCAGCTGGCATGTCCAAATGTGCTTTAGCGTACCTCAAGTGACTCTGTTTGTGCTGTGGGTGGAGAAAAGGCTTCCTCTGCATCAGTCTCGCATACAGCATCTCCTTGTTTAAAGTGTGTAGAATGGTTGAACGATGCACAGTGACTCCATCTTCTGCAAGATGATGTTGTAGGTCTTTGGTGCTGGTCTGTGGGTTGACTCTGACTGTTCTCAACATTCGTCGCTTCTGTTTATCCAAAATTTTTCTTGGTCTGTCACTTCGAGCCTTAACTTGAACTGAGCCTGTGGTCTTCCATTTCCTCAATATGTTCCTAAATGTGGAAACAGACAGCTGAAATCTCTGAGACCTCTTTCTGTTTCTTACCCTAAACCATGATGGTGAACAATCTTTGTCTTCAGGTCATTTAAGAGTTGTTTGAGACCCCCATGTTGCTACTCTTCAGAGAAAATTAAGAGGAGGGAAACTTACAATGAACCCCCCTTAAATACTCTTTCTCATAATTGGATTCACCTGTGTATGTAGGTGAGGGGTCACTGAGCTTAAAAAGCCAATTTGAGTTCCAATAATTAGTGCTAAAGGTTTTGGAATCAATGAAATGACAATAGTGCCCACATATATACACCTGCCTAATTTTATTTAAACAATTATTGCACACTTTCTGTAAATCCAATAAACTTAATTTCACTTCTCAAATATCACTGTGTGTGTCTCCTATATGATATATTTAACTGACATTTTTTATCGTAACAACCAACGATTTATACAGGAAAATCATGACGATTAACAAGGTTGCTCAAAGTTTCGCACCCCATTGTATACTTTGATATCATATGTCTCCTTCATTTCTATGATGTTGATACATTTTGTTTATTTCCATATATGACTGTGAGTTAAAAGTCTCCCTATGGGTTTATACATAAACTACTATAATTCCCCTGAAGCTAGAGGTCTTAAAGCATTGGTTTTATTTAAATACAAATTATGCACCCAAGAGATTTTGAACCACATTACTAATTAGGTTTAAACGTGATTATTTAATTAAAAACTCTTGCAATACATTAATGTCTAATTAGGTACCAAAGGAAATTCATGCTGCTAATAAGAATTTTCTATATATTTTTTGATGACTACTCATCTTCTACATATTTAATTATTAGGACTCACATGCAAAAGTAATCAGATACTAGAATGTACATTTTGGAATACTTGAAAGAATACAGCGTTAGTTAATTCCAGTTATTTATTGCTCTGTACTTTTTTTTTTTTAAATATCAGAACAATTTATCAATGTCTATTTTTTTGGCAGTTATATATTAAATGTACTGTACTGTATTCATTCAGAATTCTTAAAGATAAGTAATTACTAGTGATGGTTCCAGTTGCCCACAGTACAGTTACACTAATTTCATTGCAATAACCCCAAATGTTGACACAAATTCACATACAATTGAAATACATTTTTTTTGCATTGAATTCTATGGCAGACATCCTGGTCACCCTCTTTGAGTAGATTACAAAGCTCCCAATCCTATTGTCCCAAGAATTAAAGTGTCCCTGAGCTGTGAATACAAATGAAATTTGGACTTACCTGTGGCTTCTTCCAGCCCCCTATAGCCCGCGAGGTCCCCCAGCATCCTCCTGGTTCCTTCTGTGATCCTGGTCCCGCCTCCAGTAATTATGCAACTTCGGCTGAAGTCACCCATACGCACCCCCACCGCACATGCGGCACATCATGATGCCAGCCAGCATAAGAGTGCGCAGTTCTCAAAGACTGAGCCTCGCATGCGCAGGACTCTGACGCCGGCATGATGACATGCAATGTGCGCTGCGGGGCTCACATGGACTATTTTAGCGGAAGTCACCAGATTACCGGCGGCAGGACCTGGACCACGGAAGGGACTAAGGGGATGCCAGGGAACCTTGCGGGGGGGGGGGGGGGGATGCAAGTCCCATGTAAGTCCAGATTTCATTTCTATTTACAGCTCAGAGATCATATATGGGAGGGGTGTGGCCTGATTGAATAGAAATAAATTTGAAAAAATACAAAACTTTAACACTTGCAAATTTATACATAATAACATCCATAGCGGTAACTGCCTACATCCCACCCCGCGACCCTAGGCCCACCTCCCTCATTAAACCACCCCACTTACTCTGCTTGGACAGAAAAAGATACCTGTGTACAGGGCTAAAAAGAAAGCTGCGCAGCTCAAAAATTAAGTTTTAAAGTCCACTTGCCATGTGCAGGTTGCAGAAAAAATCGTTGTTGATTGTTGTGATATCTGCAACAATAGATAGGATAAGGGGAGGAATCAAAGAGGAAGAAGGACCAGACAACCTCAACTCCCAGCCAGAGAACTCTTGGTATTATGCAGGTTAGTATGTGACCCCAACACAGTTCATAAGCAACAGTGAATTGCGTGTCTGCTGTGACTTGGAAGCTGCGATGTAAATGTAAATTAATTTTGTTGCACCGTCTAAGATGGCGTACTCAGCTGCTTCAGAGTGTCTTGAAATGACAGTCACAGAGTTGCTCAGAAAGTCATCTTTGGATAGCACATACTCAGAGAGAAAAGGTTTTAGCAAAAGTCCATGCACACATGGCCAAATCACTTAGCAAGAAACACAAGCCTGTGTATATCCATTGTTAGTTTAGCAGATCATGCAGTTGCAGCAGACAATATTATCAATCAAGGCAAGCATTCAGCACATAAATCATCTGTAGCAGATTAGTAGATTCTCTTGTCAGCAGAAAACACAGTATGTGAGTTCAAGTGATGCAACTGTGGCAGGCAATGTAGGCTTGTAAAGCTGCAACACAGGTGTTGGCATAGATATCACTTGTATGGCATGATATATGCCCATCGGGCTCTTACTGTTCCCAAACGTCTGTTGGCTGGAAGGAGGAAGGTGTCACGGTGGTCTAGTGGTGGCCCAGTGTTCAGCAGGATGCCACCATGTGTGAGGACGGCGTCCTCGATCGATTTCACCAGCAACTGTCGGCTTCTTCAGGAGGCGTCAATATTGAAAAACATTTTTTTTCTAAAAGGTAACCTTTTCAACCCAGAAGTAGTTTGGGTTGAAAAGCCTTTTTTGTGTGGTGGAGGTTGAATTTGAGCATCTGTATCTCATTGGTTTCTCCATACTTACATTTCTTACTAAATGTTAAAGGGGAGGTTCAGGGTGGATAAAAAAAAATAAAAATGCTAGTCCACTTACCTGGGGCTCCCTCCAGCCCGTGGCAGGCAGGTTGTGCCCTCGGTGCCTGCGCAGTACAGCCCGGAGGACGTCCGACTACGTCAGCGCGCCCCCGTGAGGCGCATTTTGGAGCACAGAAGAGCCCGACCTGGCAGCCGGCCTGGCCAGGTCGGGTCGGCCACCGGAGGAGACTGGGAGCCTGCGGAGCGGCGCCGAGGGCACGTCCTGCCTGCCACGGGCTGGAGGAAGCCCCAGGTAAGTGGATTAGCATTTACATTTTTTTCCTGAACCTTCCCTTTAAGGAAATTAACATTTCCCTAATATTAACTGTACTAGTTATTCCAATGGGTGCATTTATAAATTTAAAAGGTAATTGAAACATATTCTTTTTCTTTTTTTTTTCTCATTTTAATTTGGTGAGCCGGGTTTAGTTCATCAGACAGTAATTTACTTCATTTTTAAAGAGGCTTAAAGTTAGTATTTTCTAGGTATGGTTGGAAATGCCAATTTCCAATTCCGCGAAAATTCCGATTCCCACCAGTGCCGATTACTGATTCTGCAGATGCGCGATTTTCAGATTTCCGATGAGTCTTTTTTTTTTTTTTGGGCATTCCCTGATAGGCCAAATGCTTCTGCGTTGACTCGGAAGTATTTGACCAATCAGAGAATACAGAATTGTACCGCGGTAATCCGAATACCTCAAATTGTAGGCCATACACAATACTCATGAATACTTGGTAGTATCTGAGTCTTGTATTTAGTCTAAAATCACCGTAGCAATCCGATTTTAGCTGAAAAATTCTACATTCTCCGATTGGTCCAGTGCTTCCGAGTTTTGTGATTTGGCTAAAATTACCAAGTTTGGTAAATCCTATTTCCATGAAATCTGATTTCCAATTTCCGTTTTCAGATCAAAAATGCCGATTTCAGATGTGAAATGTGGAAATTTCAATTCTGCAGAATCCAAATGAGGATCCCTAGTATTTTCCCCTTGATCTCTACTTATATAGGGGCATGATTGGACCAAGTTATAATTCCAGCCTCTGCTTTAGTCACAAATTACAATTGTTTCTAGTTAAAAAAAAATGTAAGGTCACTGCACAAATATATACTTTGTACACTGGAATAACAAAGTTATGGAGTTCTGTTCCCTTCATGCAACTTAATGTATTGTAAAGATCTCCCCATATGAGTTTTTGTAAGGTTTTGTAAGGTTTTAATGGAATACCGTGGTTGTATCTGGTGATTAGAGATGTCTACTCTCCCTAGGAGTGACCGTCCTGTAAAGATGACTGCAAGAGCACAGTGCAGAGAATGCTCAATGAGTTGAAGAATCCTAGAGTGTCAGCTAAAGACTTACAAAAGTCTTTGGCATATGCTAACATCCCTGTTAGCGAATCTATGATATGTAAAACACTAAACAATAATGGAATTCATAGGAGGACCACAGAGGAAGCCACTGCTGTCCCAAAAAAACATTGCTTCACATTTAAAGTTTGCAAAAGAGCACCTGGATGTTCCACAGCAGTACTGGCAAAATATTCTGTGGACAGATTAAAGTTGAGTTGTTTGGAAGAAACACACAACACTATGGGCTTGATTCACTAAGACAAATAGCATGCCGTTTGAAAGTTAACACACCTTATCAGAGTAGCCTATGAACCCGCAGGGTCTCAGGGCAGGGCATGTGGAGCTCTCATCACTGCCAATTAGCAGGCATACGTTTTTGTGCTCGCTATGCTACACTGATCAGGCATGCTAACTTTGATAAGGCATGCTATTTGTTTTAGTGAATCAAGCCCTATGTGTGGAGAAAATGAGGCACAGCACACCAACATCAAACTCTCATCCCAACTAAGAAGTATGGTGGTGGGGGCATCATGGTTTGGGGCTGCTGTGCTGAGTCAGGGCCTAGACAGATTGCTATCATCAAAGGAAAAATGAATTCCCAAGTTTATCAAGACATTTTTCTGGAGAACTTAAGACCATCTGTCCACCAGCTGAAGCTCAGCAGAAGATGGGTGTTGCAGCAGGACAAAAACCCAAAGTATAGAAGTAAATCAACAAAAGATTGGCCTAAACAGAAGAAAATATGCCTTTTTGAGTGGCCCAGCCAGAGTTCTGACCTCAACCCGATTGAGATGCTGTGGCATGACCTCAAGAAAGCGATTTACACCAGACATCCCAAGAATATTGCTAAACTGAAACCGTTCTATAAAGAGAAATGGTCAAAATTACTCCTGTGTATGTCTGATCTGCAACTACAGGAAACGTTTGGTTGAAGTTATTGCTGCCAAAAGAGGTTCAACCAGTTATTAAATCCGTGGGTTCACATAGCTTTTCCACCTGCACTGTGAATGTTTACATGGTGTGTGTTCAATAAAGACATGGAAACATTAATTATTTGTGTGATATTAGTTTAAGCAGACTGAGATTGTCTATTGTTGTGACTTAGATGAAGATCAGATCACAATTTGTGCAGAAATCCATATAATTACAAAGGTGTAAGGAATAGCGGAGATGCCGCCGCTGAGACAAGCGACATGGCGGCTATCTCCGCGGATCAGCCTGCGGCCTCTGCCGCGCGGTTACATGCTCAAGTTATGCCTGGACCTTCCATTGCTCACAGGCTAAGGGCTACGCGCGCGCGAGCAGAGCGACAGGACCTTTGTGCAGCTAAGAGGGGAGTCAGCTGATCCTGCGGTCAGCTGACTCCAACTAGCTTCCGAATTGGCTAAGGGACTGGGGCGGCGCTGTGGAGCGTGGCTGGGTATATATAGAGCAGGCCTGTCAGTGGCTCAGCATCTGCTGTTGCGAATGCTTGGACGTGTTAGCGCTCAGCCCCTAGACAGTTCCCAAAGTGTGCTAGAACCAGCAGGAGCTGGGGATCCACACTTAGTCAGATCTGTTGATAGCTTAAAGTACTAATTTGAATTGTATTATCTGTTATGACCTTCTGCTTCATCTGACTATTCTTCTGATTATCGATTTCTGTACCTTTGCCTATCTGATTCACGTTGCCAACCCTGCCTGTCTCTGACGTTGAATCAGCCTTCCGCTCCTGTACTGTATTTGTCCACTTGTTGCCAAACTCTGCCTGTCTGACCACGCTACCCGCACCTGTGGGCTCTGCCACTGGTGAGGGATTATAGTTTATACACCATCATCTCAGGTGTAGGATACTATTATATACTTTGTGATACCAGCTGATTGGGTATCCTAGGCTGCAGTACTATTTGTGTCACTCGCTTCTAGGCTGCAGTACTATTTGTGTCACTTGCTTCTAGGCTGCAGTACTATCTGTGTCACTCACTCCTAGGCTGCAGTACTACCTATGTCACTTGCGCCTAAACTGCAGTACTGTTAGTGCCACTAGGCTGCAGCACCAATTGTATCAACTACACCTAGGCTGCAAAACAGTCAGTACCACTCCTCCCCCCCCCTTCCCGGATCAGTGGTTAGCCTAACGGTGGTTACCTCTCCTTGTACTGTGCACCAAACACTACCTGACTGCAGTACAGTCTGAATCACTTGCTCCACTGGTGATCAGCAATACTGCACTATTGTGTTCCCTCTTTTGTGGTCATACACATCACACCTCTCGGCTGCTGTACGGTCTGTCTCACTCATCCATAAAGTGAACACCGGCTACAGTCCAGTTGGGGTCACCCGCTCCTCGGGTCGGTCCTCGCCTCTGAATTACTCCTACACGTTCTATCATTGGTTGTCCAGTGTCTAGCTATACTAGTATTATTGGTGATTCTGCAGATCACCACATAATCAGGTATAGCATCTGTATTATTGGTGATACTGCAGATCACCAATAATCAATATAGTGTGTGTGTGTGTGTGTCATGAGTAGTAATTATGTTACTGTTGGTATATAAGTACTAAGCTAAATGTCTGAACTACTAGTTTAGAAATTTGGGGTGGTTTTCATGTCATGGTCATGCAGCAAACCAGCAATCTGTATATTTTAAATGCAAAGTTAAAGTGAATTTTTATTTAGCAATGTATTACATAGAGCTCTGTTAACATGTTGGAATGTTTCCAACACATTTACAATCCATGCTGTATGAGATTTTTCTGCTAGTTAGTGTCAATCACATACCTATGTTCAGTTTTTAGACATGTGAGAAAGGTATAATAGGTTTAATCGGTATAATAGAATAGGTTTTCGTTATAGACATAGGCTTTCTTTATATGTTTTGCTTTATAGACACTAAAGCAAATAGGTTTGCTTTGCTTTACGCACACACACAGGTTAATATCCCCCTTCACAAAAAAGGGCCTTAGAATACAATAGCTACATAAGAAAGACAATGACTATTGACAATGACTTTGGTAGAGGTTAATGTCCATACACACATATGAGAACTGTCGGAAGGCTGTACAGATGTAAACTAAATAATGACACTCGAGAGTAGGTAAATTGGAAATTAACTGCTGTATTGGTACAAAACACCTATTACATATAATATGAATCCATCCTACTTCCCAAATATTGCACCAGTCCCTTAGCCTTGGCAATCCCTTTCCGTAACTCCAGATTAATAAAGTCCTACTGAACACTCAAATGTCCAAGTGTGTGGGGCCCAAAAACCAACAAACCAAAATTTCAACCTTTTGGCTTATGTATCGCACAAAAAGAAACTGCTGAATTCCAGATATTATATAGTTCATACTGCAGTATGTGCTCTAATTGTATACCATGGCATGTTACTCACGCTGCCCGGGACTTGTGTTTCAAGGAGTCACTTCAGATTGCCACTGCCGGAAATGTAGCTCTATTCCCCTTCCAGGCACCAGATTTCTCATCACCCATCTGGTGGTTTGGCGCTGAAACTGCCGCTATTCTGTTGTATTTCCGTCTGTGTTGCGGGGGATACACCGCTCGTGCTCTGGTTTACCTTTGCGGCTCGCGGGCGTCCCCGCTTTCGTTCTTTGGATTGCACGTGTTTCCCTCATGCATAGCATACACGGATCCACGGCTAGTTCGCGCTGGGTAGCAGCTCCAAACTTTTTTCCAGCCGCCTCCCTCTGGCTACGGTAGCCTGGCAGGGACAAAAAGGTCTGTCTCAAAATACCTGCTTCCTGTTTATAAGCTTCAATTGTAGAACAATTCCTTCCAGCGTTTAAGAGAAAGAGGTTATCCGAACAGAACGATCAAAAGGCCTATGTGAGAGGCCTACAAACAGATAGACAGACATTCAATTTCAACACACTGCGCTGACCAATATGAGAGTCCGCTTTTTAGTATATGGTGGTGCGCTCCTTAAACAATTAAAAAATTAATACACATAAAAAGGAGTTAGCGCTCCTGCTGTGTCAGCAGTCCAAAAAGATCAATTTGTAAAGTCCTGTGTATCCAGTTCTGTGCCAAACTTTATCTCCAGAGAGCAAATGGAATGACCACCACCACCTCACCCTCAGAAGTGGGCACTCACCCTTAGAAGATGACCCTCAGCTAGATGGGTCTCAAGCGCCTCTGGGATATTTTCAGGCAATCCCCCGCCTATATTGGCTCCTTATACAGTGCTTTATCCGACAGCAAGTCCACAGCATTCACCTCAAATAAAACACATATTCCTTCCCATAGCGTAAAACCATACGAAAAGTTTAATTTATATTAAAAATGCACACTCACATTCCAGTAGTATTTTTCAGAGCATGGAGTTTAATAGGGCTCTACCCCTTTACGTTGACCACCTGGCTGGCTCTCTGTGTCCGCATGGATGACCGTGCTTTGGTCTCCCCGCACGCCACGCCGGCTAACTTCCGCTTCTGCAGGCCACGCCCTACTAGTTTCGTCCTATTGGACTCATCAGGAGCATGCGCAGAAGTTTCCATAAAGCGTATTTATAGCCGCATACCCGCCCCGTTCCTCCCCCAAGATCCAATTGGCTTTACCGCCGCTTCCGCGTTCTAGCCACCTTGGAGCGCAGGCTGCCAATTAGATGTATTATACGTCCCTCCCACTGAGGGGACGTATGTTCAGGTTCCTCACTCGTAATAAAAATGGAAATTCATTTTCTCGAAAACGCATGAAACGCTTAAAAAACGCTTTAAAAAACGCCTTAAAAAGACGCATAAGATGCCTGAAAAACGCTCATGAATCTTAAAAAAGTTTGCAGAATTAGATCAAAACTATAGCAAATACTGGAGCCAGCCATCTGGCCCTCAGGACATGCATCAAGGTTACAATGTGCTTATACATTTCACATAATTTCCCATCTTTAGCCCACCCACCTCTAGAAATGCCTACACAATCCAGATCTACCGATATCTAAAATTACATAAACATACGATCCAAAGATATTAGCGATGCCCAGTAATTCTAGTATGCAAAATTATAGTGGAAAGAGAAAATCATAATCAAAAAACCCCCAACGTTGAAAAACTCATAAACTTATCACCTTAAAAAATATATATTATACCCCTCCAATTAGTGTTTGTGTTATGGGGTTCACGACCCTCCGTATCTAAATTAGTGTTCAAATAAATCAAAGTATCAGAATATATGCTCATCCACTCTATTCTGCACTCCATTATCACCTGGCAAAGATGTGTTTATACGGTCCCCATCAATCATTACTGAGATAGCATATGAGGTCAATCTCTGCATTTAGCCCTTTTGGCTTAAGAGAATTCATGTGATGTATCCACCATGTTTCCCTTCTAGAGATCTCTCTAGTCATGTTCCCCCCCTCCAATGTGCATTCACCTTCTCCAAACCACAGAAAGACATTACTGATGAATCACAATTATGTACTTCCCTAAAATGTGATGACAATGTGTGCCCCCTTAAGCCTTTATTAGCATTGCGCATATGTTCTCCTATGCGTTCTCTCAAAGGTCTAGTAGTCCTTCCTATATACTGAAGGCCACACGGGCACCATATCATATATACAACATTTTTGTCATTACATGAGATAAACTGACGTATTTTTGTTCTTTTATTATTAGCATATCCCACCACTTCCTGCATACGACTTGTATTTATCTCCCTACACCCCTTGCACTTTCTACAGGGGAAAAAACCTGGTTGCTGCCACCCCTGTAGTCTCTCTCCTCTACTTTTAGGTTCCACACAGCTTGGCGCTAAATAATTTCTCAAATTGCGGCCTTTTCTATATATAAAATTCGGTTTAGGAGGTAGAATCTGTCTAAGCTCTGTATCGGACGTAAGAATGTCCCAATACCTGCCTATTATCCCCTGCACCGTCCTATATTGTTCATTATAATCAGAGATAAATGCTACTTCATATTTCTTATTAACTCCTCCCCTTTCTTTGTCCTGCAGTAATTCTCTTCTATCTTTATTTCTAACATCTGTTAGTTGTGTTTGTAAAAACTCCTCTTTATACCCTTTTTCTATAAATCTATCTACCAGCACTTGTGCCTGTGAATCAAAATCATCTAACCCAGTGCAGTTACGTTTCACCCTCATCAATTGACCCTTTGGGACATTCTTTATCCAATTTGGATGATGTCCACTATGTACTGAAATATACCCATTCCGGTCTGTCTCTTTAACTACTTCCCGACCGCCGTATGCACAAATGGCGGCCGGGAAGTGCACCCCGCAAGGACCGCCGCATTGACAAATGGCGGCGGTCCTTGTAGGGGCATGGGCGGAGCGATCGCGTCATCAGTGACGCGATCCTCCGCCGGGAGTCGGAAGCCCGGCATTGTGCCTCTGCTCGCCGGGCACTTAGCAGCCCCGGCGAGCGGAGGGATCTCTGGGATCCACCAATCAAAAAGTATAAGGCACTTTGTTAAGTAAACAAAGTGCCTTATACATGCTTCCTCCTCGCCTCGTGGTCTCATTGTTGCAGAGACCACTAGCGAGGAGGAAGCATTTAGTAAGTACTTGCCAAACAGCGTTTTTTGCCACAGCAGCCCCCTGATCACCCACCCCAGGCCTCATACCCCCCCTGATCACCCCAGCAGACCCCTGCCCAGCACCCTTGCACCCCTATAAAACCCCCACCCCCCCCCACCTGCCACTAACTAGCGACACAGTTTCTTAGTTTAGGTCCCTAACTGCCTCCTAGTCACCCCTGATCCCCCCCCCTACCTTTAGATCACCCCCAGACCCCATCCCAGACTACCCCCCTGTATACTGTATACATCTGTATACAGCTACCTTACCCTCTGATCCCCCTCTGATCCCCCTCTGATCACCTGTCTATCACCTGTCCATCACCCCTCAGCACCCCCACCCATCAGAGCAGACCCTAACTGCCCCGCGGGGGTAACCGATCACCTGCCCAGGCCCTCGATTGCCCTCATACCCCCCTTCTGATTACATCCCCTGCTCTTTGTTTACATCTGTCCTCCCCAGCAATCACTAACTGATCTTTGATCAGTAACCCCCTGTGTCTGCCTCTCATCAGATCAGGACTCAGTCTGCCCCGTGCAGGCTCCTGATCAACCCCCCACCCCCTCAAATCGCCCTCAGACCCCCCCCCCTAATCACCGTCCAAGTGCATTGTATTTGACTGTGCTGCGCTTGTATTTGATTGTGCTGCGCTTGTATTTGATTGTGCTGCGATTGTATTTGATTGTCCCGTGATCTGCTTCGATTGTCCCGTGATTGTTTGATTGCCTGAGACCCCACTTCCCACCACACCCAACCCCCCCTCCCCCCCACCACACCCAACCCCCCCCTCCCCCCCCCCCCCCCCACCACCTTCCGAGTGCATCAGATTTGCTTGTGCTGTGATTGGAGTCGATTGTATTTGATTGTCCCGTGATCGACTTCGATTGCCCCGTGATTGTTTGATTGCCTGAGACCCCACTTCCCGCCACACCCAATCCCACCCTCCCCCCATCACCTTCCGAGTGCATCAGATTTGATTGGGCTGTGATTGGATTCGATTGTGCTGTAATTGTATTTGATTGTCCCGTGATCGGCTTCGATTGCCCCGTGATTGTTTGATTGCCTGAGACCCCACTTCCCACCCTCCCCCCATCACCTTTCCGAGTGCATCAGATTTGATTGTGCTGTGATTGGAGTCGATTGTGCTGTAATTGTATTTGATTGTCCCGTGATTGTTTGATTGCCTCTGAGACCCCACTTCCCACCAACCCCAATACCTCTCAAATACTCCCTTTTTGCTAGGTAGGTGCTCTTTTTTTCTGGGTAGTCTCGGAGGAAAACCCCATAAATTTAGCAATCCAAAATGGCAAGAAGGGGGCTTTCCGATGACGAGGTATACAGGTACATGGACCAGTCGGATGAGTTCTTTTGGGAAGAATCATCCGTCGAATCTTCCGGGTCCGAATTTGAACCTGTAGAAAGCAGTGGTTCCCTGACCGATAGTGATGACGAGGCTATGGTCCCGGCTAGAGCCAGGCGTACCAGACCCCAAGTTGTTAGACCGCAGGTGGCGCAGGATCCGCCTCAAGGGCAGCAGGGTGGTGCTAGCGCTGTTGATAGTTTTCTTGGTGAGGCAGGCACCAGCAGCGCAGCATCTCCTGGACTTAGTGCCAGTGCTTCCGTAGACCCTGGCGAAGTGGTGAGCGTCAGTATGGAAGTTGAAACTGGTACGGTGGCAAGTGCAGTAGTACCCCCGTCGCAGCCACCAAGAAGAAGACGGGCCCGTAGTACCCATAGACTCCCAGAGGTGCTGGCACAACCAGATTGGCAATCCCCTGATTCCGCCGCACCCGTAGTGCCCCCTTTCACCGCCCAGTCTGGAGTCCAGGTGGCGACAGCTCATCTAGGAACGGCCCTAGACTTTTTGCAGCTGTTCATCACCCAGGTTCTCTTGGACCTAATTGTGGTTGAGACCAACCGTAAAGCCACACAATTCATCACCGAGCACCCGGAGAGCATGTATGCCCAGCCTTTCGGGTGGAAACCAGTCCAAGTTTCCGCCATTAAAATCTTTTTTGCCCTTATCCTTCACTTGGGACTAATGAAACAAAATGTATTGCGGTCGTATTGGTCTACGAACCCAGTACATCATGTTCCCTTGTACCCTGCTGCCATGTCCAGGACACGATTTGAGTCCATCCTGCGCTTCCTGCACTTCAACGACGACGAAACCTGTCTTGAAAGGGGAGACCCTGCTTATGACCGGCTCCACAAAATTCGGCCCCTCATAGACCACCTGTCCTCAACATTTGCAGATGCTTATATCCCTGAACAGAACATCTGCGTAGACGAGTCCCTCTTACGCTTTACCGGGCGCCTTGGCATCAAACAGTACATCCCAAGCAAGCGCGCCCGGTATGGGGTGAAACTGTATAAGCTCTGTGAAAGGGCCACAGGCTATACATGTCGTTTTAGGGTCTATGAGGGAAAAGACTCAAAATTGGAGCCGGTCGGATGCCCTGACTACCTGGGGAGCAGTGGAAAGGTTGTGTGGGACTTGGTGTCACCCTTGTTCCAGAAGGGGTACCATCTTTTTGTGGACAATTATTACACAAGTGTGGCCCTCTTTCAGCACTTAAAGTTAGAAGGAATCCGATGCTGTGGCACTGCGCGGCCTAGTCGCCAGGGCTTCCCCCAACGGCTCATTAACACCAGACTTCAACGGGGGCAGAGGGCCGCCTTGCGTACTGAAGACCTGCTCGCGGTGAAATGGAGGGACAAGAGGGACGTTTACTTTCTGTCCACCATTCACACAGACACGACAGTCCAAATTACACGGGCAACTAAGGTCATTGAAAAGCCCCTTGTCGTCCACGAATATAATGTCAACATGGGAGGGGTGGACTTCAATGACCAGAGGTTAGCGCCCTATTTAATGACCCGGAAAACAAGACGCTGGTATAAGAAAGTGTCTTTTTATCTGATTCAATTGGCAGTTTACAACAGCTTTGTTCTCTACAGTAAGGCTGGGAGAACTGGATCTTTCCTCCAATTTCAGGAACAGATCATTCTGGACATCCTGTATCCAGGAGGTGCCAGGCCCCCCCCCCAGATGCAACTAGCCGACTGCATGGTAGGCATTACGCCTATCAGATTCCGTGTGCCCCAGGTCAACGCATCCGAAGAAAACGTTGTCGTGTCTGCAGCAGGACTGGAAGAAGGAATGACACCAGTTTTTATTGTCCCCGCTGTCCTGACCAGCCTGGCCTATGCGTAGGGCCGTGTTTTGAGAGGTACCACGAGCAGGTACACTATTAGAACCTAGGGAACTCCAGACACAGGAGTAGGCACACACTCAGTGGTCTTTTGCACATTGTCGCAGGGAGAGGAGAGGTAAGCTTGAAGACCAAACGGGTAAGCATAAAAGTGGGAAGAAGGATCGGTTTCCATGCTTGATATTGCTGATCTGTCCTGGATTGGCGATATAAGACGGCATGTTTGAATTTCCCTTGAGTGTGGACACCCCCGGTTTATATGTGATTTGGGCCGATGATGATGCTTTAATGCCACACAGAGTCATCTCTATTGGCAGGCATATTGCTGTATCCTACAGGCATAATGCTGTATACTAAAGTTCTGAGGCCCAGTCACATAAGTTGGTGGCTCACCCTGAGTGCAGGGTGGCACGGGGTGTCTCTCTCCTGAGGTTATCACTGCCATTGATGTGGAGGAAGATCTGCCATTGATGGGGAGCAAGGTATGTTTGCCGTTCATTTTTCCTTTCAGCCCAGAGTGCATTACTTGTATACCCAATATAAGGAGTATAGCAGAAACTCCTAATACTGGCCATACATGTAATGATTGCAGAGACCCTAAAATGCCAGGACAGACTCCACAAATGACCCCATTTTGGAAAGAGGACACCCTAAAGTATTATGTGAGGTGCACGGTGAGTTCATAAAAGATTTTAGTTTTTGTCACAAGTTAGCAGAATTTTTTTTTTATTTTTTTTTTAACAAAGTGTCATTTTCCGTTAACTTGTGACAAAAAATAAAATTTTCAATGACCTCACCATTACCCTCATGGAATACCTTGTTGTGTATTCTTTCCAAAATGGGGTCATTTGTGGGGTTTGTTAACTGTCCTGGCAAGTGGGCGGGGTGCTAAATTGTGAGCACCCCTGTAAAGCCTAAAGGTACTCATTGGACTCTGGGCCCCTTAGAGCAGTTAGGGTGCAAAAAAGTGCCACACATGTGGTATTGCCGTACTCGGGAGAAGTAGTACAATGTGTTTTGGGGTGTATTTTTACACATACCCATGCTGGGTGGGAGAAATACCTCTGTAAATGACAATCTTTTGATTTTTTTACGCACAATTGTCCATTTACAGAGTTATTTCTCCCACCCAGCATGGGTATGTGTAAAAATACACCCCAAAACACATTGTACTACTTCTCCCGAGTACGGCGATACCACATGTGTGGCACTTTTTTGCACCCTAACTGCGCTAAAGGGCCCAAAGTCCAATGAGCACCTTTAGGATTTCACAGGTCATTTTGCGGAATTTGATTTCCAGACTCCTCCTCACGGCTTAGGGCCCCTAAAATGCCAGGGCAGTATAGGAACCCCACAAATGACCCCATTTTAGAAAGAAGACACCCCAAGGTATTCCGTTAGGAGTATGGTGAGTTCATAGAAGATTTTATTTTTTGTCACAAGTTAGTGGAAAATGACACTTTGTGAAAAAAACAATAAAAATCTATTTTCCGCTAACTTTCGACAAAAAATAAAATCTTCTATGAACTCACCATACTCCTAACGGAATACCTTGGGGTGTCTTCTTTCTAAAATGGGGTCATTTGTGGGGTTCCTATACTGCCCTGGCATTTTAGGGGCCCTAAGCCGTGAGGAGGAGTCTGGAAATCAAACTCCGCAAAATGACCTGTGAAATCCTAAAGGTGCTCATTGGACTTTGGGCCCTTTAGCGCAGTTAGGGTGCAAAAAAGTGCCACACATGTGGTATCGCCGTACTCGGGAGAAGTAGTACAATGTGTTTTGGGGTGTATTTTTACACATACCCATGCTGGGTGGGAGAAATAATTCTGTAAATGGACAATTGTGTGTAAAAAAATCAAAAGATTGTCATTTACAGAGGTATTTCTCCCACCCAGCATGGGTATGTGTAAAAATACACCCCAAAACACATTGTACTACTTCTCCCGAGTACGGCAATACCACATGTGTGGCACTTTTTTGCACCCTAACTGCGCTAAAGGGCCCAAAGTCCAATGAGCACCTTTAGGATTTCACAGGTCATTTTGCGGAGTTTGATTTCCAGACTCCTCCTCACGGCTTAGGGCCCCTAAAATGCCAGGGCAGTATAGGAACCCCACAAATGACCCCATTTTAGAAAGAAGACACCCCAAGGTATTCCGTTAGGAGTATGGTGAGTTCATAGAAGATTTTATTTTTTGTCGAAAGTTAGCGGAAAATAGATTTTTATTGTTTTTTTCACAAAGTGTCATTTTCCACTAACTTGTGACAAAAAATAAAATCTTCTATGAACTCACCATACTCCTAACGGAATACCTTGGGGTGTCTTCTTTCTAAAATGGGGTAATTTGTGGGGTTCCTATACTGCCCTGGCATTTTAGGGGCCCTAAACCGTGAGGAGTAGTCTGGAAATCAAATTCCGCAAAATGACCTGTGAAAGCCTAAAGGTGCTCATTGGACTTTGGGCCCTTTAGCGCAGTTAGGGTGCAAAAAAGTGCCACACATGTGGTATCGCCGTACTCGGGAGAAGTAGTACAATGTGTTTTGGGGTGAATTTTTACACATACCCATGCTGGGTGGGAGAAATATCTCTGTAAATGGACAATTGTGTGTAAAAAAATCAAAAGATTGTCATTTACAGAGGTATTTCTCCCACCCAGCATGGGTATGTGTAAAAATACACCCCAAAACACATTGTACTACTTCTCCCGAGTACGGCGATACCACATGTGTGGCACTTTTTTGCACCCTAACTGCGCTAAAGGGCCCAAAGTCCAATGAGCACCTTTAGGCTTTCACAGGTCATTTTGCGGAATTTGATTTCCAGACTACTCCTCACGGTTTAGGGCCCCTAAAATGCCAGGGCAGTATAGGAACCCCACAAATGACCCCATTTTAGAAAGAAGACACCCCAAGGTATTCCGTTAGGAGTATGGTGAGTTCATAGAAGATTTTATTTTTTGTCACAAGTTAGTGGAAAATGACACTTTGTGAAAAAAACAATAAAAATCTATTTTCCGCTAACTTTTGACAAAAAATAAAATCTTCTATGAACTCACCATACTCCTAACGGAATACCTTGGGGTGTCTTCTTTCTAAAATGGGGTCATTTGTGGGGTTCCTATACTGCCCTGGCATTTTAGGGGCCCTAAACCGTGAGGAGTAGTCTGGAAATCAAATTCCGCAAAATGACCTGTGAAATCCTAAAGGTACTCATTGGACTTTGGGCCCCTTAGCGTACTTGGGGTGCAAAAAAGTGCCACACATGTGGTACCGCCGTATTCGGGAGAAGTAGTATAATGTGTTTTGGGGTGTATTTTTACACATACCCATGCTGGGTGGGAGAAATAACTCTGTAAATGGACAATTGTGTGTAAAAAAAATCAAAACATTGTCATTTACAGAGATATTTCTCCCACCCAGGGTATGTGTAAAAATACACCCCAAAACACATTATACTACTTCTCCTGAGTACGGCAATACCACATGTGTGGCACTTTTTTGCAGCCTAACTGCGCTAAGGGGCCCAAAGTCCAATGAGCACCTTTAGGCTTTACAGGGGTGCTTACAATTTAGCACCCCCCAAAATGTCAGGACAGTAAACACACCCCACAAATGACCCCATTTTGGAAAGTAGACCCTTCAAGGTATTCAGAGAGGGGCATGGTGAGTCCGTGGCAGATTTCATTTTTTTTTGTCGCAAGTTAGAAGAAATGGAAACTTTTTTTTTTTTTGTCACAAAGTGTCATTTTCCGCTTACTTGTGACAAAAATTAATATCTTCTATGAACTCACTATGCCTCTCAGTGAATACTTTGGGATGTCTTCTTTCCAAAATGGGGTCATTTGGGGGGTATTTATACTATCCTGGAATTCTAGCCCCTCATGAAACATGACAGGGGGTCAGAAAAGTCATAGATGCTTGAAAATGGGAAAATTCACTTTTTGCACCATAGTTTGTAAACGCTATAACTTTTACCCAAACCAATAAATATACGCTGAATGGGTTTTTTTTTATCAAAAACATGTTTGTCCACATTTTTCGCGCTGCATGTATACAGAAATTTTACTTTATTTGAAAACTGTCAGCACAGAAAGTTAAAAAAATCATTTTTTTGCCACAATTCATGTCTTTTTTGCTGAATATAATAAAAAGTAAAAATCGCAGGAGCAATCAAATCGCACCAAAAGAAAGCTTTATTAGTGACAAGAAAAGGAGCCAAAATTCATTTAGGTGGTAGGTTGTATGAGCGAGCAATAAACCGTGAAAGCTGCAGTGGTCTGAATGGAAAAAAAGTGGCCGGTCCTTAAGGGGTAGAAAGCCCTAGGTCCTCAAGTGGTTAAAGTAATTTTTTGAAACCACTACCCCCTCCACTATAGATAGTGATAAATCCAAAAAGTGAATAGTTTCACTGTGAACCTCATATGACAGTGTAATATTAACTTCATTATTATTAAGTGTTTCAACATATTGTGCCAAACCCTCTTTAGTGCCCCCCCATATTATAAACAAGTCGTCAATATACCTTTTTTAGGTTAGGACCTGGTTAGACCCCTCCTGTGCCAACACCTCTTGTTCCCATTTTCCCATAAAGAGGTTTGCCAAACTAGGGGCAAACCCCGCCCCCATGGCACAACCCCTATGTTGCTTATAGTAGTCACCTCCGTGCCAAAAATAATTTTTTTCCATAGCAAATTTCAAAATTTTCATAAGAAACTTAATTTGATCCTCGGGTATTTCCCTTTTTTGCTTCATGAAATATTCTACTGCTTGGATCCCCTTATCTTGAGGTATATTCGTGTACAACGAGGATACGTCGGCAGTAACCAGCAAAGCCCCGTGCCTGACCGACGTACCCTCAATGCACTGCAATGTGTGTTTAGTGTCCCTTAACACATGTGGCAATGATTCCACCAATGGTTGCAAGAAATTATCTAGATATTGTCCCAACCGATGTGTTAATGAATCGATTCCGCAGACAATGGGCCTTCCTGGGGGATTCTGCATGTCCTTATGTATCTTTGGTATTTGATATATGACCGGGATGCGTGGTGCCGAAGGGAGCAAGTACCTAAACTCACTATCCCCTAGGAACCCAGCATCCAGCCCCTCCCGTAAGAGCAATCTAAGCTCACCATAATACTTCTGCGTTGGATCCCCT